>NC_142873.1:35835833-36162500 GCF_051225735.1 Oryctolagus cuniculus
CACTCACACGCTGCCCTCTGACTTGGATGAGGTATGATAGCTTTTCCTTTTGCTTCATGGTTTTGGGATTGGGTTTTGATTAAGACATACTGAAACAACCAAGATCTGGCCTCTGCACCCGAACAAGCCTCGCTGTCAACCCCCTTCCTGATACACGGATTTTTAAATACACAGAAACACAAGCTTAGCCTGACCAGCTCCAGGTCAACTCGCCCCACAGTCTATGCCACACCCGATAACAGCCTTAGCTTCACTGGCACTGAGCTCGGTCTGTTCCTGGACTCAAAGAAAAAGGAGCCGCAGGCAAGCCCCACCCTCCAGGAGCGCGCTCCTCCGACCCGGCGCCCCGCACCACGAAAACAGCCAGGCCGCGGTCCCGACGCCAGAGGCGGCCCGGGACGCCCTCGGCCTCCCTTCCTCCCGCGTCCGCTCGCGCTCACCTACCGCCGCAGCCGCCCGCAGGAGGGCGGCAAATCCCGGTAGCAGTCACGGCCAAGTCAAAACTCAGCAAACACCAACCGTTGTCACTTTTCAAAACTGCCGCCTCCTCCTGGAAGTCCCGCCCCGTCCCGCCGAGCGCACTTCCGGCCGCGCCGGGTGCCGGGTGGGCTCAATAAGCCCTAAGTGGGCGGTGCTTGCAGGCGCGTGCCGGGCTGCGCGCGGAACTAGTTTTCGCGGACTTGGCGTCTAGTCGGACCCTGGCCTCGGCAGGAAGCGTGGGGGCTGCGGCTTGGGGGCGGGTCCGGGGTTGGGCATTCGGTGGGGACCTGGGACTTTACCGAGAGGGTGCCCAATTGCAGGGCAAAAGTTAATGGAGGGATTAAGGGCACTATGGCTGAGCTCAGGGTGACAAGGGAGAAAGAACTCGGGGCTTGCAGTGAACCAGGGGTAAGTCAAGAGTCCCAGAGTTAACAATACCGACGTTGCTTGAGCGTTGCCGAGCCGGGTGCTGTGGCAGAACTTTTAGGCATCACCCCCTGGAAGCTCCAGTCAAGTGCTGGTGCGAGTGGGGGAAGGCAGTTAGACACCGTCAGCATCGCCTCGTAAGAGGGCGCCGATAGACTGAGCGGATTACGTATGGCCCTCAGCCGGGTACAAGAATTTACGGGTAGCCTAGCCCGGTTATGGACGCACAGCCTCCAGACCTTATTTCCTAAGCGCGACTTGGAGGGGCAAAAGGAACCCAGCCTTGCGTCTGCTCAAATCTTCCGTTACAGCCACGATAACTGGGCTGAGAGACAAATGGGTTGTCCCTCGTTACAAAGAAAGTGACACTACCTGGAGTAGATCCAGGTCTCGCAACCTTAGCTTCTCTCCCTCCCTCCCTCCCTCCCTCTCTCTCTCTCTCTCTCTCTCCCTCTCCCTCTCCCTCTCCCTCTCCCTCTCCCTCTCCCTCTCCCCCTCCACTCCCTCTCTCCCTCTCTCCCTCTCTCCCCCTCCCTCCCTCCACTTGGAGCCAGGCACTCGGGGGCTTCCCACCGCTGACTGCTCCCCCAACGTGCCCTTCCCGAGTGTGTTGGATTCTACCAAGGAGGAGCTGCACCTCTTGTAAATCAGGATCTTGCTCCAGAGGATGTGCCAGGCCTAACTGCGGGGGAAACTGGGGGTGGGAATATGTGTAATTGAGGTTTGGGGCAGCCGAGAGCTTGCATCTGGCTGCAGGGTAGAGCATTCTCCCGTGAGAGGTCTGTTTAATGGGGAGTCTGGGACTCCCCTCCCATACAACAGTTTAATTCAATGTAATTGGTTCCTAAAGGTCCCACCTCTAAATCTGTAATAGATTAGTTTCCACCTTCTTAATACCATTAACATAAGACTTTGGATGGGAAGCCCATAATACATGGGCTCTATGACTTGCCCCTGGTTCTTTCTCCCTTGTCACCCTGAGCTTAGCCATAGTGCCCTTAATCCCTCCATCCAAACTAATATACAAGCCATAGCAAAAGCCAACTTCAGAATGCGCCATAGGGAAAGAGGAAAATGAGATGAAAAAAGAAGAAAAACAAGACAACCATTTTATTGTATCTATAGTAAATAAATGTGAAATGAATGTGCCTTTTAAAATTTGGTTGCCTGATACCAAATTGTCAGTGCATCGGTGTGAGGTGGAGGTTGGAAGGACAGATTTCTCACCCTACATTTTCTAGAGTTTTGTCATTGTCCATAAAGACACTGCTGAGGAAAATTAAACTACAGTACAAAGATGCTCCTTGACCTGTGATGAGGTTATAGACTGATAAACCCACTTTAAGTCAAAAATATAAGAGTTGAAAATATGTTTTTTATATAACCAACTTACTAAACATCATAGCAACATATATGCCTAAGTCGGGTTGTTTAGGTTTTCCCCCTGCTAGTGATTGCATACCTGACTGGGAGCTGCAGCTTCTTGGTTCATAGCCGCCGGCTGGCATCGCAAGAGAGAATCATACCGCATAATGACCAGCCAAGGAGAACTTCAGAATTCAAAGTATGATTTCTCTTGAGGGCATGTCGCTTCTATACCATCGTAAAGTCAAAAAATCCTAAGTGGAACCTTGCATCAGGGACCAGTCTAGATTCTTCCTGTAAGCATCATCTTTATCCTCTCCTGTATTTCCTCTAACCCTGTATCTGCTCCTCTATTTCATTTTCTCTGTCAGTTCTCTTGCTATTACCTCCTTTCTCAACCTACGTTGCTGCTTTATCTGTATCCAGATTCCCTGTGTCCAGTGATCTGACCCAGGTGCCTGTCAAACCGTAACCCTGAAGCTAGCCTGAAAATCCCCAGGTTGAGCACCCTGGAGAAAGTAATGCAAAGTGATGTTTGTCAGATTCTTAGTCCCTAACTTCAGCTTTGCTCTGATTCATGGCAGTCTTAATTTACCATTAGTCAGCTTCCTGTCCTGTAAATTTCAGCAATTTCTCACAAGTCTTACCACTTTTCTCAATCCCCTTCCCAGACTGTTAGAAAGTGACCAGGGTAGTTGAAAAGGTATATTTCAGACACTTATTATTCATCTGCATCTGCAATGTGCTGTACCTGTTCCCTTCCTAATTTTAAGTCCATGCTCACTTTCTAGATTACCCTTTAAAGACTTTATGTCAGCTCTGAAAAGACCAAGTGGACCTTTGAAAGACAAGACTGGGATGCTCAGACTATGGTAGTCTGCTGCTGTTGGGACTCTATCTTTCTCTTTTTTTTTTTTTTTTTTTTTTAAATATACAATGTAATATTATGAAAGAATTAGGGGAGATGACATATCTATATTTTTACATGAAAAGCTACATTTCTGATTATGGGCAGTTGATGAAATGGCATCTACTCATATACATGTATATATGTATATGTACACAAATATACACATATAGAGAAAAATTTCTCAAAGAATTATCTCAAAAATATAATAGTCAGAATCTTAATTTTTACTTTTTTCATGATTTTCTAGGGTTTAGTTTTTTTTTTTTTTTTTTTTTTTTTTTTTTAACTTTTATTTAATGAATATACGGGACTCTATCTTTCATACAGGTAGTGTTCCTGTGGTAGCTACTGCTTTAAATCAACCTCCTTTTTAAACAACAAGAATTCCAAACTGTTGTTTCCAATTTGCTTTCAGCAGATTGGTAAGGAAAGAAAATTGATCCATTAGGTCTAATGTGGTACGAACAGGTGAAACGCTAAAATTCAGCTCTATACCCTACTAGCTGTCAGTCACCTATTCATTTGACTAGGAATTACCAAGAAGGTACATTTTCAGTACCTTCTTCCCAATTAATTGAGAGAGAAAAGCCAACATGAAACATACACCTTAAATTCTGCCTCCTCATTTCAATGTGAAATTTATCTACTTATTTCTTATTTTCCTGTCTCAGAAGATAAAATTTATTCCCTCTACCAATGCTATTGATCACTACTTTTCTTTCTAGACCTTTATTTTTTTCCCTCCTAGACTGTTATACTATATATTCTTTACAATAGATCTGTCCCTCCTTGAAAGATTACTTTGGGCATCCCCACACCCTCTTCCTCCTTTTTTTTTTTCCTGTATGTATCTTATTGGGTTCCTTTTCTGTTACAACTAGCATTTAATATGCAAGGACCAGTGTTGTGGCACAACAGATTAAGCTGCTACTTTCGACTCTGGCATCCCATATCAGAGTGCTGTTCAAGTTCCAGCTATTCTGCTTCTCATCAGCTTCCTCAAAATGAGCCTGGGAAGACAGTGGGAGATGGCCCAAGTAGTTGGACCCCTGCTATCCATGTGGGAGACCCTGATGGAGTTCCTGACTCCTAGCTTCAGCGTGCCCAGACCTGGCTATTGCAGCCATATGCGGAGTGAACCAGTGGGTGAAAGACTGATCTCTTTCTCTCCCTCCCTTCCTCTCTCTCTTTTTCTCAGTCTCTCTTCACCTATTGTTGCCCTGCTTTTCCAATAAATAAATCTTAAAAAAAACATTTAATATGCCAAATCCTTTATTCACAAGTGTCGGAATATCCTTTACATTTATTATCTGTAGTTATGAATTAATAATAAAATGTTTAATATTTTTATATGTTTTGAATTAGTATAATGTACAATGATATATAAACAGTTGGGGCCCTGATAAACTGAAAACAAACTAGTATTTAAACATTAGCAAATTATTAACATTTTTGTATGCACAGCGCATTCACTAGGTGGCGCTGTTGTATAAATGATAATCTTAGAGAGTTTTCTGCACTTTCTCTTACATAAGTAAACAGTGATAAACATTGAACACAGTGTTCTGTTTGAAAAAAGAGTCTAAATTTATTGACTTCAAAATACATGTTTGTACTTCAGGCTTAAGGAGAAAAGCAGCACTGAATTCAAAGTAGCTTTCTGCTTTTTACCCTTTCACTCCACTATGTTTTTCTTTATTAGTTTCAGTACTTTAAAAAATTTCTTTAGTCAAGATACAAATGGAATTTTTAGTTTGAAATCATAAAATATTATCCATTGATAACTTGTGATGAGATCTAAGCCAGATCCAGGAATGCAAAAAATCGGTAGTATCCTTTCCCCAAAGTTTCACATCAAGCTGTATTATGTTAATAGTACAGGGGGCTGGTGCTGTGACACAGTAAGCTAAGCCTCCACCTGTGGCACCAGCATCCCATATGGGTGCCTGTTCTAGTCCTGGCTCTCCTCTTCTGATCCAGCTCTCTGGTATGGCCTGGGAAAGCAGCTGAAGATGGCCCCAGTGCCTGGGCCCTTATACCTGTGTGGGAGACCCTGAGGAAGCTCCTGGCTCCTGGCTTTGGATCAGCCCCAGCTCCAGCTGTTGCATCCTTTTGGGGAGTGGATCAGTGAATGGAAGACCTTTCTTTCCCTCTGTAACTTTACCTCTCAAATAAATGAATAAAATATTTAAAAACAAGTCATTAAGTTATTATATAACTTATATAAGTTATATTAAGTAAGTTATATTATATAACTTACTTAAAAATACAGAAAAGTTGAGATTATCAGCCAAAACAAATTTAACATTGTTAAACTATCCAATATGACTTTTTAATTTAAATTTTATATTCTATATATTTCCAGTATTGTCATTATAATATCCAGAGGTGTTTCAGTTATTTAAAAGGAATTAATGCAATAGGAAAAATTATAATTTTCAAAAATTATTTTCCTATTTGAAATGCAGAGACAGAGAGAGATCTCTCATCCACTGGTTCACTCCCTGAGTGCCTACAACAGCCAAGGAGCTGGGCAGGCCAAGCTACACACCTGGAACTCTATCTGGGTCTTTCACGAGGGAGTGGGACAGGGGGAAGAATCCTAGTACTTGAATCTCATAGGGTACACATTGGCAGAAAGCTGAATCAGAAGCAGAAGAGCCAGGACTGAACCAGGCACGCTGATATGGAATGTGGGTATCCCAAGTGGTGACCAACAGCTGCACCAAACACCACCCCCTAACTCTAATTTTGAAACTAATCGCATACATTTTAGAAAGGTGTCTTAGTCTGTTCAGGCTGCTATAATAAAATACCATGAACTGAGT
This sequence comes from Oryctolagus cuniculus, assembly GCF_051225735.1. Classification (NCBI taxonomy): domain Eukaryota; kingdom Metazoa; phylum Chordata; class Mammalia; order Lagomorpha; family Leporidae; genus Oryctolagus; species Oryctolagus cuniculus. Next base: position 35,841,843 of record NC_142873.1, read on the forward strand.
AGCTTATAAACAACAGATATTTCTTACAGTTCTGGAGGCTGGAAAGTTCAAGATTAGGATACCAGCAGATTTGGCATCTGGCGAGGGCATCTTTTTTAGACTGTAAGTGGTGACTGCTAGCTGTGTCCTTGTGTAATGGAAGGAGTGAATGAGTTCCTCTTTACCCCCTCCCCCTTTGTTTTAAGTTTATTTGAAAGAGTTACACACAGAGAGGAGAGGCAGAGAGAGAGAGAGGTCTTCCATCCATTGGTTCACTCCCCAACTGGCAGCAATGGTCGGAGCTGTGCTGATCAGAAGCCAGGAGTCAGGAGTTTCTTCCAGGTCTCCCACGTGGGTGCAGGAGCTCAAGCACTTGGGCCATCTTCTACTGCTTTCCTTGACCATAGCAGAGTTGGATTGGAAATGGAGCAGCCAGGACTCAAACCAGCATCTAAATGGGAAGCTGGCATAGCAGCCGGCGGCTTTACCCACTATGCTGCAGCACCGCCAGACCCTTACTCTTTTTATAGGGAGCTTATTTCGTTCATCAGAGCACTAACCTCCTGACTTGATTACCTCCAAATGCCTCACCTCCCAATACCATATCTTGAAAGTCAGGATCTCAACATGTGGGATTTGAGGTGACACAGATGCTTCTATCACAGCAGAGAGGAAATCTTAGAAATGAAGCCAGTATCATACATCAGGAAAGTTTAGGATACTTTGCCTTTTGTTATTTTCAGGTATTATCATTCCCTTGGTTTTTTGGTTTTTGGGTGTTTTTTTTTTGCTTGTTTGTTTTTGCTTTTTTAATGATAGTGACTCTATTTAAATGAGCCCTCAGAAGAAAATCACTTCTAAGCTCTCAATATCTTCCCAGAGCTCTCACAAAAAGGAGACTGTCTGAATCTCTACGTGTTGTATAAGGACCCAGTAACATCTAATTTACTCCTTAGTCTTAAAAAATATTGCCTTTCCATTTTCTCCCACTATTTATTGAGAAAACTCAATGTGGCAAACATAAGTTGACTATATAAATTAGAAATTAATCCCTGAATATTTTTCCTAGGATAATCTATTAAGATATTTTCAAAATTGGAACCGAATCCTTAATATTAGCAATGGTCTTTTCCTTCCTGTACTGTGTAGCCTAATCCTCTACAGCATACTTCATAGAAACAGTATTCATTGTTGTGAAAAGCTGTGTGATAGAGCCCTTCTTTTTATTTGCGCAGGTTGTATCCTTGAATCTTAACAAAGTTTGTATCCCTAAATACCCTCTACCTTCTACCAGCTCCTAGAACCTATATGCAAAATCCAAAGATGTATAAAGGGTTAGACAGTTCTTCTGGGAGAATTTAGTTGGTTGATTACATTGATCTAACTACTTTGTTCCTTTGTGTTGTTCCAAGAATTATGTCTCCCTCCTTACCCTTGGGTGAACTGTCAGTCTCACAAAGACATTCTGGGCCTTCACAGATGTCCTGTGTATGTACTCTCTCATTCCTAATCCTTTTCCCCACTCTGATGGGTTTCTTCCATCCCTGATTTCTCTAGGAGCTACCATCACTCCAAACAAAATAAAGTCCTAGACTCTCTCAGTTTCTTGCGTTATTTTAACTGTGTCACAGCTTCAGCCATTTGTTGATTACTAGTTATTTCTGGTTCTGTTCCTTTTTCTTTTCCTGACATTGATATTAACTAAAAACATTTGATACATTTATTCTACCCTGAGGATTCATTTCCTTCAGAAGCCACTATTTGCTCTACATGAGAATTCATAAGCATAGTATTAACATAATTTTGACCTTATTTATTAAAAATAAACCAGACTATATTATGCTGAAAGAGCATTACTAATCTGACATTGAATTATTTGTCTCAAATTATTTTTTCTCCAGTAGGCACGGCAAGGGTAAAGTGATGTCGGGGAATGAGGATATTGTATTTCACCCACCTATGTTTTCATTTTAGACTTGGAGACAAAAAGCAGAGTGCCAGACCTTGCAAGTGTGTAAGTAAATAAATAGTAGAAATTCAAACTAAGATTCTAATCCCAAGATAGATCAGACTTGCCAGATATTGCAAAGATTCTGTATGGATTCCAAATCTAGTGGCCATCATGCCATCTGCAGGAATCCACGGTTTATTTGTGTCAGAAACTAGGTTTTCAGAATCAGAAGTCAAAACACATTACTTACCATCGCAAAATACTGTCTTAACTTTAGATTCCTCTGTACATGAGAAACTCAAAACTGCAACACCTTTATGACTGTCTAACTCCTTAGCCTGATAGTCCATTTTTCACATCATCCCAAACCACCTCTCTTTATACAACCTAATCATCTACTACTTTTTAAAACCAGCTCTGTTCTAATCAGACTGATCTCTGTACAACACCTGCACTTGAATCACTGCCACCCTCGGTGGCTTACTTCCACCCTCTACGTGGTTTTCTTTTTTCCATCTAGGATTCCCTTCGCACCTTTTCTAACCTAGCAAAATTCAGCTTAGCTGCCTCTTCTTCACTAATCCTTTACTTCCTACTCTAGTCTATACAGATCTATCTTTTTAAATTCAAGTTCTCTGACAAGTTGAATCACCCTTTTCAATTTGTTAATCAAGAACTGGCTCTTTAAAAAAAAAGAGATTTATTTATTTATTTGGAAAGCTAGAGAGATCTTCCAACTGCTGGTTTACTCCTCAAAAGCCTGGAACAGCTAGGGCTGGGTCAGGCTGAAACCAAATGCAAGTCTCCCACATAGGTGGTGGGGGCCCAAGTACTCGAGCCATCATCTACTACTTTTCCAGGCACATTAGTAGGAAGCTGGATCAGAAGCAGAGAAACCGGAACTTGAACCAGGTACTCTGTTGTGGGGTACCAGAGTTGCAAGTGGCAGCTTAATCCAGTGCACCAGAAAACCAGCCCCAACATAGATATTTCTTTTTCAGGTCTCCCATTATATGACTATATACCTACTGTCAGTACAACATAAGTATATTCTGCCTACCTTATAGTGCATCCTTCCATGCAGGTAAGCTTAATTATCTTAATTTAGTTACAATACTCAAAGTCATTGGCTGAGTCTTCTTGTGGATAATTTGGACACCCATAGCAGTGGTTTATGGGCATATTTCAACCCACGGACCTGTTTTGGTTCCTGATGAAATTTTGTTAATTCAAAGGAAAAAATAAGTACAGAATTTTTTCACAAAGCTAAAATCATTTGCTTTAAGAAACAGTTTAATATTATGCCCTTACATATTTGTCAAAATTTCATTTATTTTACAAGATGATTATGATATTAGATGAAAAATTTTTAAATATTCCTGTTATCAAAATACAGAGTCACATGATAGTGCTTCATTGTTCCTTATACTGGTTCAAATATCCAAAAGCTAGAGCAACACTGGACCACAGTAATGTCATGTAGTAAAGGTTTGTTTGTTTGTTTAAAGATGTTGTGAAGGGTAGTCAGACTGGAGCATGGGCAAGAGGTTTCCTTCCTTCCTTCCTTCTTTCCTTTCTTCCTTCCTTTCTTTCAAGATTTATTTATTTGTCTTGGGGCCAGCACTGTGGCAAAATGGGTTAAGCTGCTGTCTGCAGTGCCGACATCCCATATAGGCACTGGTTCAAGTCCCAGCTGCTCCACTTCCAATCCAGCTCCCTGCTAATATGCCTGGGAAAGCAGCAGAAGATGGCCCAAGGCCTTGGGCCCCTGCACCCATGTGGGAGACCTGGAAGAAGCCCCAAGTTCCTGGCTTTGGATCGGTCCATCTCTGAAAAGGGGAAGATTTATTTTTATTCCAAGTAGCTTAGTTTCTATGAAAAGATTGCCAATCTGAACTAATATTTGAAAGATTAAGTTACCTGAGAATCATTCTCACAGACTTTTTAAAAATATGGCAGGTTTGTGTCAAAATTATGTATGATGCTGAATTTGAAACTCAAGTTCTCTTTTTTTAAACTTTCATTTATTTTTGTTTTATTTGAAAGGCTAAGCGAAAGAACAGAGAGAGAGAGAGAGATCTCCCATCTGCTGGTCCTTTCCCCAGATGCCTACAACAGCTGAGGCTGGGCCAAACTGAACCTAAGAACCTGGAACTCCATCTAGGTTTCCTAGGGTACATATTCATGGGTAGTTGGTTGGGAAGCAAGAAGGTTGGGACTCAAATCAGGCACTCTGATTTGGGATGCAGGCATCCCAAGGATGACAAACCATTGTGCCAAATGCTGGCCCCTGAAACACAAATTCTTGAACCCTACCCCAGACCCACAGAATCAAGATTTCTGGATTTAGGAATTTTAAACCAGCACTTTAAAGTTTATTTCCAGGTGACTTGAATACAAATGATCCACAAAGTTGAGAAAAACTGCTAATCTGTCAGGTTGAAGCAAATGTAGATTCATATCCCACTTCTGCCAGTCATCGTTTTCTGGAGAAGGTTTGTAAACATCTTTGAGCATCAGCTTGCTTTTCCTTCTTGAAGGTTTGTTTATTTATCTGAAAGGTAGAGTGACCAGAGTGGGGAAGAGAGAGATATCTTCCATCTGCTGGTTCACTCCCCAAATGGTTGCAACAACTGGGGCTGGGCCTGACTGAAGCAGGAGCTGAGAACTCTACCTAGGTCTCCCACGTGGGTGGCAGGGGTCCACTGCTCTCCTAGGTGCATTAGCAGGGAGCTGGATCAGAAGCACAGCAGTTGGGACTCTTAACTGGAACACTGATGTAGGATGCCAGTGTCACAAGTAGTGACAGCCTGCTGTGCCACAGCACTGCCACCCTCAGCTTACTCTTCAGTAAAGTAGGTTAATAAGGCTGCTGTGATGAAGGTTAAATGAAGCAATGTATATAAAGTACTGAAACAGAGTGGCCAATAAACATTAATTTAGTTCTTCCATGTTTTTGAAATCATCTTGTATTTTAGTAAGTAGGAAAAAGAGTTTCTGATCATTTACTAGACATTGTGCTTGGCTGCATTGTGCAACTGATTGTGCATTGTGAAAGCTCATTTTTCCCTTGCAACTTTTGAAATGCAGATCATGTTACTTGCTATTAAGTGATAGAAATGTAATACTTTATTAATGCACAGACTTTGGCGTCTCTCATTCTTACAGCAAGTGGGGACTAAACAAAAGTGTCAGGCAGGGAGTTGAACACAAGCAACTGGGGAGGGGCCACAAGACCCCCCCTGCAGACGTGAAACCAAGGACCCTCTCCTCTTCTCCCAGGGCAAGCCAAGACTGCCTGATTTGCAGTGTAACTTGTATCCTGATTAAATGGAAGCTCGGGCAAATCAAAAGTTTAGTTTATAGCCACATGCTCAGAGAGTCCGAAGTTATGCATCTCCCAGATGTCAATCACAAATGTCATGAGCATCACAGCTACATCACCACTTGACAACCTTAAGCTTTAGGGATAAAAGTTTCAAACCAGGAAGAAAATGTGCCACATTTTCTCTCAACTGTCATATTCCACCCTTGGAACATACTGCAATAAGCCTTGCTCTACTGTCCCTACTTCCATCTCACTGAACTGTAATTCATTACTCCATCAGTGAAAAAGAATCAAAGCAAACTGTCTACCACTGGTGACAGGAAGATCACTGGTCTAGAAAATTTTGAGTATTGATTTCTATATTAGTCCGCTTTTCATTTACTTTGACTAAAATACCTGAGAATAGCTTCTTTATTTCAGTTTACTGTTTGGAGGTTATAGTTCAGATTGGGCCACCCCATAGTCAGGTGTCTGATGGAGACTGGTCATGGCCATTGCAGGTGTGGAGGAATAGTTACATAATTACAGAAAACAGAGAGAACAAGTAGGAAGAATTTGAGCTCAGTTAACCCTCTCACAAGAACCACACTCTGAGCGTTCATTCCCAATGACCAACTTCCACTAGACCCAACTCTCAGAAACCATGATTAGACTAAGTCTGTACCCTTAATCTATTAACCATTAATGTTAAAACATCAGAATTTAAACATCTGCATGAATTTGGGGAAGATAAGTTCTACTTAACCCATAATGAATTCCTACTTACTAAAATGAAAACCTTTTTCCAGATGATTTGATAGATATTTTTTGCTCATAACAGAAATTAAAAGTTCTCATCTTTATTTCACAAAATTGAGAAGACTTGGATCAAGTTCTTCAACGTTTACTACTTTGCCAATGTTCAATCCTAGATTTATTTGATAGAAAGGCATTTCACTTCAGAAATGAAAGTAAAGGATCAATTAGGATCAATTTCTACTGGGCAGTGCCATCTCTTTGTCTCAGAAAGTAGATGAGATAGAGATAACAAGAGCTGGAGAGCTAAGGTTGGGAAAATCATACTTTTAGTAGCATCACCATACCAAAATGCCAGTAGCTCTTCCCTCTGTTTTATCCTCACCAATTGTATAATTGCCGCCAAATTTAAGGTGAGTCTTCTTTATATACAATTGAGAAAGTCAGAAATTAAGAGATTAGAAACGGAGTATTGCACATTACTTTGCTAGCACTTCCATTACAAGTATCACAAATTAGTTGACTTAAACAACAGAAATGCATTGTCTCAATTCTGGGGATCAGAAGTCCAGGATTAAGGGATCAGCAAGGTTGGCTCTCTTTGAGGCTGTGAGGTAAATCATGATTTTCTGGTAATGCTTGATACCTGGGCTTGTAGATGTACCACTCCAATCTCTACTTTCAGCCTCACAAGGCATTCTCCCTGACTCTGTGTGTGTGTGTAAAAGTTACTCCTTTTTATCAGGACATTAGTCATATTGGATAGAGAGCCATACTAATGACTTCATTTTAACTTGATTAGTTTTATTAAGACCTTATTTCCAAATAAGGTCACATTTTAAACTGTTGGGGGTGACTGTTTCAACATATTTCTTCTGGAGGACACCATTCAAACCATAAAACATGGTTCATAGCATCAGGAGCCAAAGCCTTCCTGGGCAGGATCTATAAATAACCTGAGAGCTCAAACCAGGACAAATGTGCCAGCTCCGCCTAGAGCAACATAAAGCCTTGGATTTCAGCCTTTTAAAATTGAGTACTAATTGCTTATTAACATGCTGAGTACACATGATTCATTTTATTTTTCTTAGAAACAGAGCTCTTAAAAAGCACTGTCTGGATATTTTCAGAGGGAACAAACTGAAAGTTAATTCAACTGATGACACTCTCAGTCTCTCACAGAGGAAAGTAAGGTTTCATTCAACAGAAAATGAAGATTATTCTGATTTACCTGGACTGGCAATGTCAGTGATTTCTTTTTTTTCTAAGATTTATTTTATTTATTTGAAAGACAGAGTTACAGAGAGAGTTATATAGAGAGAGGTCTTCCATCTGCTGGTTCACTCCCCAGATGGCCGCAACAGCTGGAGCTGCATGGATCTGAAGCCAGGAGCCAGGAGCTTCTTCCAGGTCTCCCACGTGGGTGCATGGGCCCAAGGACTTGGGCCATCTTCTATTGTTTTCCCAGGCCAAAGCAGAGAGCTGGATTGGAAGAGAAGCAGCCGAGACTAGAACCAGCGCCCATATGGGATGCTGGCGCTTCAGTCCAGGGCTTTAACTAGCTGCCCCACAGCGCCGGCCCCATCAGTGATTTCTAAAGCTATACATCTGTGAATATGAAAAGATAAAATTGAAGAGAGTAACAATTCAGAAACAGTTTAAAAATATGCCTGAGCTTCATATTGTTGATGACATGCTGGTTTGCTAATGATGAAAATATTTATTTTAAGATGTATAACCAGCTCTCAATGATTTGTGTTAGAATCCATATTAGTTCTGAAGGCATCAGGAGGGGAAATCTAGTGTCACAGTTATGTACCATCATGCTGCCACCAGCTGAGGACTGGTGTTCCTGCTATGAACAGCTGGCTAGTAGGATGGCTAAGTAAGGGCATGTGCTGTAAGAGAATCATGGCACAGATGGAGATGCCAACAAAAGGAAGTTGGTCTTTCTTTTCCTTGCAGAACTGTAGAAACTAGAGGCCCACTGTAAAACTCCCCCTGAAGCTCAGTAGTGTGGTGAAAGATGCCTTAGGAGAGCATGATAAAGAATTTGGGGGAACAGTATGTTTGTAAACATGGAAGAAAGTACTTATTTCTGGTTTAGATATTCTGAGGTCAGTAAATTTACTGGCATAGCTTATATTTATAGTATTTTAAAATCCCAAAGTGAACAAATCTTGGACTTGTATACCCTAATATTGCGTGGCTAACACATTGTTTATCTTAACACTTGGACATCATACCTCAGACCTTAATATACCTAATCATTTCCAGATTCCATGTGTAAGAATACAGTGATAGAGGTGGAAGATAAGATTTCTAGAGCAGCTCATGTAGCCACAGAACCAAGAAGCCTCACCCAGCAAAATACTGCAGCAGAGCTGGAGGAGATAAGCCTTAGCACAACTGACTACCTTTCCAAGAAACTAGGTACTCTGCCCTTACAGAGACCACTATATCAACAGATACCACCAAAAAAGGATAGAGCCACTCAAAGCCAGGGTGATTACAGAAGTGCCATATGCCTTAGTCCAGTATATGGATTTTTTGTAAGAGGACCTCTGGTTCTCCTGTCTCTCCTCCCTGTCCTCAACTTCAGAGAAATTGACTTGAATGAGGAAGGGGGTGGGGGGAGTTGAAGAGCAGGCTGCACTTAATCCTTTCCCCAACTCCTGCTTTCAGTTTTAATCTAGACAAGCCTATATTTGAATAATTAAAACTTACCAGAAAGTTATTCAAACTGTCTAAGATGTCATTCAAGAAAATTGAGAAAAACATTTATGGAGACACTAATTACAAATGTCATCCATGTGGGGGACCTAGATGGAGTTCTGGCTCTTGGCTTCAACATGGCCCAGCATTGGTTGCTGAAGGCATTTTGGAAGTGAATAGCCGAAGGAAGACTCTCTCAATCTCTCTCTCTCTCTCTCCTCACTTTCTATCTCTTTTACTCAGCTTTCAAATAAATAAATAAATTTTTTTCAAAAAGAAAGAGACAAAACAGTTTAAGGTTAATAATAGTCTGCACTGTAAACAGTCTTGAACTAATAATAGCCCTATACTCAGAGGAGATCTTCAGGTCTGAAACACTAGACACAATTAAGGACTACTTATTAGACCACAAGACCTAAAACACTTCCTTATTGACTACTACCAGTGCTGGGCCTTCTAATAACTATAGAATCATTGTACTGACTGTTACATATATAGGACTCCCTGTTTAAGTAGTTAACAGAAACATTTATTTAACAAATATATATTGATTGCCTATTGTTGGGCAGAAACTATGCCAGGCACTGGTGGTGTAGACATGAAGGCTTTGTGTATATTTATAAACACTACATTTGTACGCATTGCCTTTATAAACAGTTAATCATTCTTCCACCAGAGAAGTACTAAACAAGTACTGAAGGGTTGGTAGAGGTGTGGAGTAGCATCCAGGAGGAAGCGGTTAACTTTGTTGGGAAATCAGTAACATCGGCACAGGAAGTGTGACGTCGGAGGAGGTGCATGTTAAACCTATTACATCTATGTCAGCCTTTGACACCTTTGCTCAGATTAGTTTATCAGGTTGTTTTTCCACCTGGCAAGTACATGTGAGCAGGGCAGGAAAATCCTGATGAAAGGAAGAAGTGCCAACCAGCAGATAGAAGATCTCTATCTCTCTCCCTGTCTTTCCCTTTCTCTCTCTGTAACTCTATCAAACAAATAAAATAAATCTATAAAATAATAATAGAAAAGATGCTGGTTAAGATCTTCACATCCCACATCAGAGTACTTGGTTAATACTCAGCTCTGGCATCTGTCTCCAATTTCCTGCTGTTGCAGAACCTGGGAGGCAGTGATGATGACTTAAATAACTGGAATCCTGGTGTTGTGGGACTGGGGTCTCCTGGCTAGGCTTACTGCAGGTTCTCCCCTTCACATATGAAAGGATTCAAAGGTAGAGGCATAGGGATGTACAGGAAAGCAGGATTTATTTAGAGTAAAACAAAAGTGCAAGCCCAAAAACCAACTTGTGCATGAATAACCAAAAACTCAAAAAGGCCCCAAACAAAGAAAAGCCCTTCTCCAAGGAAAGATTTCCAACAGTCAAAAAGCCCTCCACAAAGGAAAAGCCCCAACCAAGGAAAAACTTGACTTAGAAAAAGTCCTCAGGATTTGTCACTGTGGTTCAGTGAGTTATGGCAGTTATGTATTCCATGTGAGCACCTGTTGGAGTCCCAAGTATTCCACTTCTAATCCGGTTCCCAGCTAATACACCTGGGGAAACAGTGGAAGCTGGCCCAAGTACTTGGGCCTCTGACCCAGGTGGAGTTCTGGACTCTAGCTTTGGCCTGAACCAGCTGGGGCCATTTGGGCCATTTGGGGAGTGAACCAGTGGGTGGAAGATTTCTGTCTCTTCTTTCTCTCTGTCTCTGTAACTCTGCCTTTTAAATGAATAAATATTTTGGAAAAACAAAAAGGCCTTGTCAGTTGGGTTAGACCTATCATTTATTCTCTCTAGAGGCATTGGGGGTGATGTCCCAGCTGGAGCTCCAGTGAATATTCGAAAGGATTCAGCTATGGGTGGGGTGCAGATATCGCTGATTCCCATTTTAGGAAATAGCAGAAGTGTAGTGGCATCAGGTGCATGAAGAGAGTGGGCGTGCCCTATGGTAATTTTATTATAATGACCTAAAGGTGGTGGGGGCACATATCCTACAGCCAAGTTGGATATTTTCAGCTGGAGCTGGTTGCAAGTTTGCAACATTGTGGAACTTCCGCTTTCTACTACTGTAAAGGGGTCTTGTTGGAGCATGGGAGTTAGTCTTGCATCAGGCGCAGAAACTGAGTCCTGGCCTGAGCAGAGGAAGGGAAGGAAGCCTTGATGGTGCATAGAAGGAGGATCCCACATGGGAGCTGGGCCAGGCTGTCATATGGGCTAGTGCTGCTGTCCCACTGGCCAACAAAAATGTGAACTGTATAAAGCTGTCAATCAAGGACCTCTACAGATTGGCAAGGAGCTGTCAACAGCTATTTAGTTGGGCAGGTCAATTACAGACCCATACCATCATGCAGTTGGGCTGAAGCTGTTAGACGTCAACATAGGCTGTCTGGGTGGATTGGGAAGGGACTGTCAGACCTCAGCTCACCTCCTACCACCTATCTACCTTTCCACTTGGATTGAGTTCCCAGCTCCAAGTATCAGCTCAGCTCAGCCCTGTTAAGCTGTTGTGAACCTTTGGGGAATGAGTCAGCAGATGGGAGTGTGCTCTCTCTGTCTCTGTCTCTCTCTCTCTCTCTCTCTTTACCTTGTCTCTCTGTCTCTGGGCCTCTAAAAAAATATGAAATATCTTTTAAAAATAGAACATCTAGTTAATTTTAATTCCAGATAAAAATTGAATTTTTTGAAGATTAATTTACTTGAAAGGCAGATTTACAGAGAAGGAGATACAGAGACAGAGATCTTCCATCTCTTGGTTCACTCCCCATATGGTGGCAATGGCTGGGGCTCAGTCAGGCCTCCCATGTGGGTGGCAGGGGTCCAAGCACTTGGACCATCTTCCGCTGCTTTTCCAGGCACATTAGCAAAGAGCTGATCAGAAGTGGAGCAGCTGGGGCTTAAACTGGCACACATTTGGGATGACAGCGGCTTAACCCAACTGTGCTACAACACCAGGCCCTTGAATTGAATGTTTTTAGTGTGACTTATTTTCCATGTAATATTTCAATATGCAAAATGTCCAAGTACGCTTAAAATTATTCCCCATAAGAAAATAAAATTTAACTATGTGTCCTTTCAACCTTTTTTTTTTTCTAAATCTGGCATTCTCACTTCTCTGTTATCTTCTACTATAGAAGTTAAGCTCTGAGGAAGATAAAACAGTGAGTCAATCATAGATTCTGCCCTCAGGTCTAGAGAGTCAAACAGGACTCTGATATAAATAGTGATCTTACAAAGTGACAAGTGATAAATTCTTGAGCAAACCTCTGAGAGAGTGCTATAAAAGTTGAAAGGAAGGAGAAATTACTTCCGGCCAGCAAGAGAAGCACTGAGCTGAGCTGAGAAAGGTGACAGTTCTGAGGCATGTGAATGTGGTCGTGGGAGGAGGAAAGGCATTCCTTGCAGTGTTAAGTGGCAGCAGGAAATCACAAAGTAAAAGAGGCCAGCTGGCTGACTGATTTGACGGTGGCCTGGGTCAGTGAAGCAAAATAGTAGAAAGTATTGGAAAGCTACAGTGGGGCCATATCAAGGGAGCCTGGCCATGGCTCTTGTTATATGTGCAGATTATTACTAAGTTCAACCATATACCTGATATAAAATACGGGTTCACTAAATACTAATTACTACATGGTTTAGGATTTTACTTGGTACTTGGTTTGCTGTAGCCCATAGGGTATCTTATTTTAACCAGTGAAGATGCTCTGATAGACAACTTTTTCTCAAAATATTCATTTCTTATCTTATAATGGAATTTTTTTAAAGAAATGAGCAGTAGCATACCTATGTGAACTTAAAAAATAAGAGGCCAATATTTAAACTATTTATTCCAAATACTTGCTTCAAATTGATTCCCTCAATACCAAAGAAAGTAAATGAAATGTTACATGGTTAGACCAGGTGTCCTGGGGAGAGCTCATGTGTCCTTGCATAATTAGGAAGTGAAGGCATTAATTTCACGTTCATGGCCTGACCCAACAGTCAGAGTTCTAGCTTAGAAGGTGAATCAGGGAGTCTCATGGGTGCCGTGTACTTAATGGACTTAACAGAGGATTTGGACTCCTGTCCTGGGAAAGCCAGAGGAAAGGGGAGGAAATTAAGCAGTGACAGGATCATTGATTCTTTGTGAAGACTCATTCTGGACAATTCCTTGTTTCTGATTTTTTTTCCCTGAGAATTCTATCCCAGTTGTTTATGTAAAATAGGCCACAACAATTGCTGATAAATTTGTTCTCTGAAAACAGCACCTAGAGGAACAGTGTCCACAGTGTTCTGTGCCCTTTCAAAAACTAAAATAACAACCATTGCTGAAATTGTGTGTTTACAGATGAGGCCTCCTTAGGCTTGCATTTTTTCTTTCAAAAGTGAATTATCACTAATTCTGGCTTTTTCTTCTCAGCTTCATTCCTAACCCTATTGTTGAGTATCTAAAATAGATTTGAAGTTGAATAAAAGCTATCCATTCTCTTGTCCTCCCTCTTAGACCTGTAGCTTGGTATCAGACTACTTTCTGTGCACAACACGACATGAGCTGTGTCTTGGATTAATTCTCATGCCTTGTATTTGGGGCTGAATAAACTTGGTAAGTTTACAGCTCTGACACAATAGGCTTCCTACAGGCTCTAAGCAAGTGCTCGTGATGTTATCAGTCCCAGAAGACCAACCCTTGAGTGATTTGTTTGGGTAACACTTTTGGCAGTGCTTCTTTCTCTGTTTTTATTAATGTTCTGGATTCATCTTTGTGAGACTTTCAAATTTATTTCCAATTAGATAAAGGTGACCTTCTCCTTCTACAAGCTGAATCTCCCAGGAGACTCATAAAGCTGGTGGCCAATCACAGCTGTCACTTGTTAACTACTAGGGCACCTCCAGTCTGAAAAAAGCTGCTAGAAAATTAAGACTGCAACATGAAGGAAGAATAGAATGGTCATGTTCATCACACAACATTTTTATCTGCTGACTTGGTATAGGACTTAAGAGGCTCGTTAGTGCTTGGGCACTGGGAGACATTCTGAATTTAACGTAAGATGGAGGAACTGAAGGGGGCTGAAGAACAATATGGAATTAATGAGTTGTACTATGAGAATTAACAGTAAAACTTGTCTTCAAACTGTACTTTATACTTTGTGTGTCTGTGTGGGTGCAAATAGTTGAAATCTCTACTTAGTATAGAGTTGGTCTTCTGTATACAAAGTCAATTAAAAATGAATCTTAATGGAAAATGGAATGGGAGATGTAGTGGGAGGCGGGATGGGAGTGGGGATGGTATATATACACACACCACAATTTCTTTATCTAGTCATCAGTTGACAGACATCTGGATTGATTCCATATCTTAGATATTGTTAATTGAGCTGCAGTGAACTTAGGAGTACTGATCACTCTTTCATATGCTGATTTCGTTTCCTTTGGGTAAATTCCCAGGAGTGGGTTTGCTGGGTCATATGGTAGATGTGTTTTCAGTTTTCTGAGGAATCTCCATACTGCCTTCCACAATGGCTGTTCTACTTTACATTCCCACCAACAGTGGATTAGGGTTCCTTTTCCCCACCTCCTCACCAGCATCTACTGTTTGTTAGTTTCTAACAGCTACTTTTTCATCCCTCCAGTGTCTACCCCAGGAAACCTGAGAACATGCAATTGGTTTAATAATGCTCCCAAAACATGTTGTTTGAATTTCAGTGGCAGGACTAAGAAAACCCAGATGGCTGACCTTTCAATCTTGTGTTTCTAACAAAGAAATGTGTGTTCTATTAAAGGAAAGTATGATTTTTTTTAAACTATCAGCAGCCATAAGGCAATTATCTACTTAACAATCCATGGGGCCAGCACCGTGGCTCACTTGGTTAATCCTCTGCCTACAGCACCGGCATCCCATATGGGTGCCAGGTTCTAGTCCCGGCTGTTCCTCTTACAGTCCAGCTCTCTGCTGTGGCCCAGGAGGGCAGTGGAGGATGGCCCAAGTGCTTGATCCCCTGCACCCACGTGGGAGACCAGGAAGAAGCACCTGGCTCCTGGTTCGGATTGGCGCAGCACCGGCCATAGTGGCCATTTGGGGAGTGAACCAACAGAAGGAAGACCTTTCTCTCTGTCTCTCTCTCTCTTTCACTGTCTAACTCTATCTGTCAAATAAATAAAAAATAAAAGAAGAAAATATTTAACATCCATGATAGCAGTCATAAGGATAATTTTGAACTTAACTCATTGTTTTATATCATCAATTACCTTCAAGTATCTGCATGCACATGTCTTATCATTTCAAATGAAGTAATATATTTTATATTCTAGGTCCCATTTATACTCTATCACTTACATTGTGCCTTGTATATTGTCAATGGTGAATAAATATTTGGAAAATCAACCAGAATGAAATGAAAGAAATTTAAAGCCCTACAAACCTAACAACAGAAAACACTAGTGCAGTATAATTCTTTGAGAGAAATAAATCAATACTTTCCACTCAAAACCAATCTTAGAGATATTCCATAATGACTTGGCAGTTAACTCCCAGTTCAAGAAAATTGAACCAGCACTGTGGCATAGAGGATTGAGCCACCACCTGCAGCACCAGCATCCCATATGGGTACCTGTTTGAGTCCTAGGGCCTGCACCTTATGGGAGACCTGGGAGAAACTCCGGGCTCCTGGCTTCGGGCTGGCCCAGTGGCTATTTAGTGAGTGAACCAGCAGATGGAAGATCTCTATCTATCTCTCCTTCTCTCTATCTCTGCCTTTTTAAAAAAGATTTATTTACTTATTTGAAAGGCAGACTTACAGAGAGGCAGAGAGAGAGAGAGAGAGGTCTTCCAGCCAATGGTTCACTGATGGCCTCAACAGCTGGAGCTGCACCAATCCAAAGCCAGAAGCCAGGAGCTTCCTCCAGGTCTCCCACATGGATGCAGGAGTCCAAGGACTTGGGCCATCCTCCACTGCCTTCCCAAGCCATAGCAGAGAGCTGGATCAGAAGTGGAGCAGCTGGGTATTGAACTGCAGGCTTCGGCTTTACCCACTATGCCACAGTGCCCGACCCTCAAATAAATAAATCTTTAAAAAAAAAGAGAGAGAAAACAAAGCATTACTTTTGGTGTTACAAGAATCTTTAGAATGATTTGTTCATCATAAATTCAGTTATGATTCAGTTGTATTTTTGTGAAACATTTATATAACTATATATCATGTAGCTCCTTGTTCTTGTAGGGAAAGAAAAATATTTTTCTCTTTATCCCTCATAGTTTTTTACTGGGACTCCCTGTAATAAAAAATTAGTAAGAGAAAAAGAAACGAAATTCGTTAACATGTAACCTCATATATACATGGGAGAAAAAAACAGAGAAGTAAGTAAATCTCAAAGAAATGTACATTTCAGGCTAAAATGTCATTGTTTCCTGAAACAAAGAGAGCAGGTGTTATGGTCTGTGTGTCTCGAAGTGCTCTCAGGTGTTGAAATTGAATTCTCATTGTAAGGTATTAAGAGGGTAGAAACAGTACGACCTTGTGATTAGGTGGGGGGAGGGAGGATTTGGAAGGTGGTCAGATTGCATAAGACTCCAGATGGAGCCTCTATGATTGAATCCTGGTGGCTTTATAATGAGAGAGAGAGAGAGTGAGAGCGAGACCAAGACCGAGACTGAGACCAAGACCAAAGCCAGAAGACAAATACACATTTGGTTTCTGTTTCTTGCTATGTAACACCCTGCTACCAGCCTGGGACTCTGCCAGCAAGAAGACAATGACCACTGGTACCTTCAACCATAGACCAGAACTGTGAGCTGAAATAAACCTCTTTTCTTTATAATTTGCTTAGTCTATGGTACTGTGTTATCAGTAACAGAAAAAGGACTTATATGGGAACTGGTATTGTGGCACAGTGGGTTAAGGTGCTGCTCATGATGCTAGGATCCTCGATTAAGAGTGCTAGCAGGAGTTTTGGCTGCTCTGCTTCTGATACAGATTCCTGCCAGTGAACCTGAAGATGACTCAAGTACTTTGCCTCCTGCTAGCCATGCAGGAGACCAGGATGGGGTACCTGGCTCCTGGCTTCAGCCTGGCCCAAACCTGATTATTGCAGCCATTTGGGAACTGAGCTAGCAGATAGTATCTCTTCTCTCTCTCTCTCTCCCCTCCACCCCACCACCGCCGCCTTTCAAATCAATCAATAAATATCTTTTTAAAAATATACTCCCATAGTTGCCATTCACAAGCAGAATTTTGACCTTTTTCTCCCAGATCTTAAACCCAAAGAATTATTTCTAGACTGTATTTAATGGTAATTAGAAAATTTTAGATTGGTCCATCATATAGAATAACAAATGTATGCTTCATTTAGTGAATATATGAAAGAGGAAGCAAGAGAAGCACCTTTTAAAATTTTTTGACTTATGTATTTTTATTTATTTGAGAGAGACAGACAGAGCTATCTGTTGGATCACTGCCTGCATGCCTGCAACAGCCAGGGTAGGCCAGGTCAAAATCAGGAAGCTGGAACTCAGTCTGGGTCTCCCACATGGTGGTAGGCACCCAAGAAATGAAGCCATCACCTGCTGCCTCTGAGGGTGTACGGTAACAGGAATCCAGAATCAGAAGTGAAGCTGGAATTTGAACTCCAGCATTCTGATGCAGGACATAAGCATCCCAAGCAGCATCTTAACAGCTACACCAAATGCCTGCCCCAGAAACACCAACATATTTGAAATTTTATCTTTTTCTGTTCCACTCATGGCCTGAAACTCTGAGATCTTTGAGCAATTCTGTTGTTCTCTGCAGGTGTCTTCCAGACAAGATATCTGACTGTGAACTGAGCGCCATGAGAGGGAAAGATGTAGTATTAATATGGAGTTTACTATGAACATACCTCTGCTGGCAACAAATAAAGGCATAATCAGATTATTCTAAAGAGACATCTCTGTAAATATATTGAGAAGGCTTAGTAAACAATGAAAAATTTATGCAATAATTCTGCTAAGAATCATACAGAAGAAGATAATGCTCAGATGTGAGAACTAAATATGAAGTTGTTAATGGTTGCACTGAGCCAGAAGACAATGGAGATACATAATCAGAATTCAGAATTTTAGGTCAGTAAGGGATCTACAAGATCAATTATCTTGAGCATAGCATTTTAAACTAAGAAAAACAAGGTTCATATAGATTAACTTTCCTAAGGTCAGATTAGTTTGCATCAGCATTAAGAAAAATATTCAATGATACTTGTTAAAGCATGGGAATGCAGACTTTATTCAGGACCATCACAACACATATAAATATCAGTGCAGCAGGGTCTTGCAGTGGGAGAAAGATATTGGGCTCAACTCCAAATACAGCATGCACCTGTGGGCATTCATAACCAAGGAGCAGAATGGGGACAGAGGGTAGAATGTTGCTTAGAGGATCATGGATCAGGGATATTCTAGCTAAGCTGATTGCTATAAAGAATGGTAGAGCTCCCAAATGCATGCAGACAGTTAAACACCAAAGTGACAACGTGATGGGATTAAGAGTAAGACTTTCCCCATTTATGGTTTCCAGGACTTGAGGTAAATGGAAGGTCTTTAGGTAATAGGGGTGGGGGGGTGCATACCTTCAGAAGGTAGTTCTTGTGAGACAGTTGTTTATAAAAGCCACATTGGGGGCTGGCGCTGTGGTGCAGTAGGTTAATCCTCTGCTTGCGGAGCTGGCATCCCATATGGGTGCCGGTTCTAGTCCCGGCTGCTCCACCTCGATCCAGCTCTCTGCTGTGCCTGGGAAAGCAGTAGAAGATGGCCCAAACGCTCCGTGTGGGAGATCTGGAGGAAGCTCCTGGCTCCTGGCTTCGGATCAGTGCAGCTCCAGCCATTTTTGCCAATTGGGGGGTGAACCAGTGAGTAGAAGACCTTTCTCTCTCTTTCCCTCTCACTGTCTGTAACTCTACCTCTCAAATAAATAAATAAAATCTTAAAAAAAAAAAAAAAGCCATATCGGGCCCAGCCACTCTTTACACTTCCTGGCTTGCTGTGTGAGTGTTCCTCCACAAATGTTCCACCATTGCTATCCTCTGGCCTTACCAGACGACTGAACCAATAGGCCTTCCAGATTTTGAATTGTGAACCTCCAAAACCATGAACCAAAATAAATGTCTTTACTACCTAAGTGGCTTAGATAGTATGGGATAAAAAAGCTGATATACACCAACCTAATATATACTGCTGAAGATAGGTCAAGGCAATCAGATGCTATTTAGGGGATGGCAGAGGATGAGGAACCTGATCAGATACTGAAGATTTTAAGGACAGAGGCTTCTGGCTAAACTGACAGAGCAGGGTTCTTCTCCTAAACCCAGATTTTATAAGCAAGTACACAGATGTGTTTAGCAGATACAGAAGGCTAACTAATACTTGCCCTAGTCAAAAATCTTCATCAGAAGTATGTTAAGCGCTTACCATGTTATCAGATAAGCTCAAGAAACATTTTTTAAAGATGTATGTATTTATTTAAAAGGCAGAGTTACAGAGAGGCAGAGGTAGAGAGAGACAGAGAGAGGTCTTCCATCTGCTGGTTCACTCCCCCATTGGCCGCAACAGCCAGAGCTGAGTGATCTGAAGCCAGGAGCCAGGAGCTTCCTCCAGGTCTCCCGCATGGGTCCAGGGCTCTGAGGACTTGATCAATCCTCCACTGCCTTCCCAGACCGTAGCAGAGAGCGGGATCAGAAGTGGAGCAGCCGGGACTGGAACCGGCACTCATATGGGATGCTGGTACTGTAGGTGGCAGCTTTACCTGCTTTGCCTCAGCACTGGCTCCCACATTTTTTTTTAAATTAATTATACTTTTGATTTTACTGTTTCATTGGAGAGCCATACATTTCAAGCTTTCTCTAGTTTTTTTCTTTTTTTCAAAATTGAATGTGGTATAAAAAGTACTTTGACAGAGATGTGCAAAGCACCTGACTTGGAATTTCTTTTTTTTTTCCTTTTAAGATTAATGTATTTATTTGAAAGATAGAATGAGAGAGAGAAAGAGAGAGAGAGAGAGAGAGGTGTTCCATTTGCTGGTTCACCCCTGAAATGGCTGCAATAGCCAGGACTGTGCCAGGCTGATGCCAGGAACCAGGAGCTTCTTCTGGGTCTTCCATGTCGGTGCAGAGGCCCAAGCACTTAGGCCATCTTCCTCTACCTTCCCAGACACATTAGCAGAGAGCTGGATTGGAAGTAGAGCAACCAGGACTCAAACCTGCGCCATATGGGATGCCAGCCCTGCAGGCCACTGCTTAACCTGCTGCGCCGCAGCGCCAGGCCCCCGACTTGGAATTTCTGATAAGCCCTTCTGGGAAATACACATGTGAAAAAACAAACGTTTAAAAGTGAGAAATATGTTCCCAGAACAGAGGAAGAATGATTTTATTTTTTAAAAATGTTCTCAGATAATACCTAAATTTAAGTTTTTATCCTCCACAGATTGACCTCTCTCCCCACTCTTTGCTTTTAGAAATAATGAATTTCCTGCACAAAGAAAAGCTATAAATAGCACAGTGAGTTTGAATAGTGATAAGTAAAAAAGGAATGAAATCAAAAGGTAGAATAACAATAGTCCCTCTCAAAAAGGTGGAAACTTAAAAACATTTTCTCTATATATTCAGAAAATTAATTTGCATGTGACGCTGCTGCAACTATGAGTTAAAAATGAAAAGAGATTAAATAAAATGAAAACTGAACTGGCTGCAGTTAGATAAAAGAAATGGAAGATAAAAAGAAAACATAGGGGCTGGTGCTGCAGTGCAGCGTTGGGTTAAGCTGCTGTTTGCTGCTTATGGGCCCCAGTTTGAGTCCCGGCTGCTCCACTTCCTATCCAGCTCCCTACTAATATGCCTAGGAAAGCAATGGAAGAAAGTCCAAAGGCTGGGGCCCCTGCACCCACATGGGAGACCCTGTTGAAGCTGCTGGCCTCTGACTTTGTCCTGGCCCATCCCTGGTCATTGCAGGCATTTGGGGAATAAACCAGCAGCTAGAAGATCTCTCTCCCCTCTCTCTTTCTCTCTCTCTCATTCTCTCTCTCTCACTGCCTTTCAAATAAAAATAAATCTTTAAAATATATGCTCACAGTAAAAAGCAAAAGATATTAAAGTGTTAACACTATGAAACAGAAACAATAAATATCTCAAATGCACATATATGCAAATCAAATTGAGCACTGTTATAAGACCTAGAAGCAACCATGAAGCAAGACTAGATGGCTATGAAAAAGAATCAAATAGAGACGATAGAATGAGGTATGCAATTGTTGAACAACAACTCCGTAAATGGGCTAAAATGGACACAGCTGAAGAGCAAGCTGGTAAGAGAAATGCTGTACCAAAGATTTCCTCTCATGCGCAGTAACAACAATAAAAAGAGACTTGTAGGCCAGAGTCCCTAAAAACAGATTTAACCATTATATTCAATGATACAAAAATAAATTACCTTAGGTAATTTAAAATTGGTACTATAGAAGTGACCATATACACTGGTAGTCTAGGAATTCTCTAATAGTTCAACATCTAAAAATCTTTCCCTCATCACATTCAAAAGATTAAAAGCCATATTATCATGTTATTACATCCAGAAAAACACAGGAAATTTCGCAAAATTCGAGTTCTCATTTATGATCATTTTCTTTAGTAACCCATAATATAAAGCAGCTTTCTTAAATGGTGTCAACCATAAAAGTACTACTCTCTTTATGATAAAACTTCTAGAAAAGCCCCCTTTAGAAGGAGTAAGACAATTGAATGTGCCCAATTTTCATTAAGAATCCTAATTTTGCTTGGAGGTACTTTCCAATGCAGTAACACTTCTTTCAAATCATAGGTCAATACACATAATGTAAAATTAATAGGTAAGATTGTCAAACAAAATTTAACAGAATCTTTCTAATTTTATTGTTTGATTTTATTTGAAAGGTGGAGAGGCAGAAATTTTTTTACATTTATTTATTATTTGAAAGACAGAGGCAGGGGGAGAGAGAGAGAAAGAGAGATCATCTATCTGCTGGTTCACACCTCAGATGGCCACAACAGCCAGGGTTAGGCCAGGACAAGCCAGGAGCCAGGAGTGGCTTCCAGGTCTCCCACCTGTGTGCAGGGGTCCAAATGTTCCCAATCAGAGAGCTGGATTGGAACTGGTAGAGCTAAGCCTCAAACTGGAACCCATGACAGGCAGTGGCTCCACAACACTGCCCCCCAGAGAGAGATCTTCAATCTGCTGGTTGGCCTCCCAAATGTCCACAATAATTGGAACTGAACTAGGTCAAACTCAGAACTCAATCCAGGCCGGCGCCGTGGCTCAATAGGCTAATCCTCCGCCTGCGGCGCTGGCACACCGGGTTCTAGTCCCAGTCAGGGTGCCGGATTCTGTCCCGGCTTCCCTCTTCCAGGCCAGCTCTCTGCTATGGCCTGGGAGTACAGTGGAGGATGGCCCAAGTGCTTGGGCCCTGTACCCCATAGGAGACCAGGAGAAGTACCTGGCTCCTGCCATCGGATCAGCGCCGTGCGCCGGCTGCAATGCGCCAGCCGTGGCAGCCATTGGAGGGTGAACCAACGGCAAAAGGAAGACCTTTCCTCTCTGTCTCTCTCTCACTATATCCACTCTGCCTGTCAAAAAAAGAAAAAAAAAAAAAAAAAAAGAACTCAATCCAGGTTTCTAGGTTTCTCTTGTGGATGGCAGGGACCCAAATACTTAGCCATCACCTTCTGCCTCACAAATTAGCAGGAGACTGGAACTGGAAGCAGAACCAATAGTCAAACAGAGGCATTCTGATACAGCATGCAAGCATCCCTAGCCATGTCTCAACCACTGTGCCCCAAATCCACCCCTAAACACACACTCCTAATACTTGTCATAATAAACAATTTGTTAGTTTATTTCAGTTTATTTTCTATTCTTTAATTCAAATAAAAGTTGAATGCTAGGCTTCTTTATCTATTGGCTTATTTACATATGAATTGATTAAATGATTTGTCTGCATATATAACTATCAGTTTGTCCTTTCTGTCTCTCTTTGAAGCTATGTTTGAAATGAGGTCCAGTCAATGCATTTTGGAATTTTTTAAAACCATTGTTCTCTGTAATCTTCTGTGTTGCTTTGAACTTTTGAAAATTTTTATGTAAAATATTAAGCTATTATCTCAAAAGGAAAAGTATACAAACATTTAGAAATTCTGCTGCTACTAATGCATGTTGCCCTACAGATGTTTTGGCATTAGTCCTCATAGATGTATGTTCAATAATGTACACATTGTAATATATACATATATATAACACAACACACACTGTACACACACATACACAATGCAGTTAACTAAAATAATAAATCTCGAAATAAATTAAATTTCCAATAATCAGAGGCAACTTTATATGCATTTGACATACTTGCATTAAAAGTAATACCATTAACTCAGTGAAAGTAAAGGTGTACATTGACACATCAAAATAGAAGCCCAAGATAAAATGTTAATTTTTCTAAAAATCACATTGCAGAATGGCACTTGTACTGGTTTTCTATTACTGCATGGCAAAGTTATCATATCCTTAGCAATTTAAATAATCTCAGTGTCTGCTGTTCAGGAGTCTGGGTATGGCTTATCTGCAGTTTTTGATTAGAGTCTCACAGAGTGCAATCAAGGCACTACTCAGCCTGCCCTCTCATCTGAAGGTTGCCTGGAGAAGAATACTCTACGTTCGCTCATGATGGGTAGGGTTCATTTCCCTGCTGTGGTGGAACACAAGGCTTCCGCTTCTTAGCTCTTGTCTGAAGACTGCCCTGAGCACCTAAGAGGCTGCCAGCGACTCCTTGCAATGTGAGCTTTCACGGCATCGCTTTGTTCAGCCATCAAGGAGTCTCCAGAGTGAGCCTGCCGGCAGACCACGTTTTATTAATGCACTGTAGTGGTGGCAGTGACATCCCGTCACCTATGCCACACTTGATTGTTCAGAAGTAATTCACTGACCCCACCCACACTCAAGAGGAGGCAGGAAACCAGGATACAGGAAAGATAGAAGAACCACCCAGAGTCTCCACCAATATGTAGTACAATCATAATTATATACAGAGACAAATCTATGCTTTTATTTTAACAGGGACTTTCTGGAAGGTTACATAATAAATATTAACAGTAGTTCCCATTAGGGGATGGCATTTAAAGGCAAGCAGGAGAGATTTATCTTTTCACTTTACTCCATGGTTTTTATATTTCCTTCCTACCTGCCTGCCTTCCTTCTTCCCTTATGTACCCTGCAACTGTACTTGTTTTAAAGTAACCTTTTTTCCAAATTTAGTCCTTTTTTCATCATGACATAATACGAAAATTAATGAATCTTCCTCTGAAAAAGTGACCAAGAATGTGTAATTATTTAAAAAAAAATAGCAATTTCAGGAGAAATGAGAGTCATCCCAGAGCATACAACAAACTGAGTAGCGTTTAGTATTAAAATTTATTCTTGAAAATGACTCCATAGCATTTTTGACATAGTAATCCAACCAAGATAGGACCGGCTGTAAAAATTAGCAACTTGGCTCCCATTGGAGGGGTCTTCCTAGATTTGGAATTTGGTCACTTACAGTAGTGACCTCGGCCGGCGCCGCAGCTCAATAGGCTAATCCTCCACCTAGCAGCACCGGCACACCGGGTTCCAGTCCCGGTCGGGGCGCCGGATTCTGTCCTGGTTGCCCCTCTTCCAGGCCAGCTCTCTGCTGTGGCCCAGGAAGGCAGTGGAGGATGGCCCAAGTGCTTGGGCCCTGCACCCCATGGGAGACGAGGAGAAGCACCTGGCTCCTGCCTTTGGATCAGCGTGGTGCGCACGCCAGCCGTGGCGGCCATTGGAGGGTGAACCAACAGCAAAAAGGAAGACCTTTCTCTTTGTCTCTCTCTCTCACTATCCACTCTGCCTGTCAAGAAAAAAAAAATAAAGTAGTGACCTCATATTCATAAATACGAACAAGGTGAGCCAGCATCACCTGAGTTTACATTCTGTTAGAGGGCTACACAGTGGATTAGCAGAAAAGCCAGAGAGTTAATGACAAAACCTTGAACTTGAGCTAGATGTGAGGATATTGATATGACCCACCACATATGCCTAGTAAGAGCTGGAGCAGACACAAATCAACCACATATCCTTGGCTGACAGTGCACACACACAAAGGGGATGTGTGAAGGGTTAGTGATCAATAACATTGAAGATTGAGAAGAGTTGGATGTACTTCCAAGCTCTGAGGTATATTCTGACACTAACCAATTCTCTGAATCCCTGGCAACATCTAAAGTCCAATAATTAAATTTAATTCTGACACTGTCTACCTAGAGTTAGCGTAAGATTCCACAGGTTAAAGGGCTCAATCACACAAAATTGCCCCCACTTCAGATGCCAGATGCAAGTCCTGGGGCACTTGTCCTTCTTTATTTAACTTAATTTTACTTTAAATTATTTCATGTATTTATTTAGGCTATTTGAAAATGGAAGAGAGAGAGAGAGACAGAGACAGAGACAGAGAGAGACAGAGAGATATCTCATCTACTGGTTTACTTCTTAGCCAGGGCCAAGCCAAAGAGGAGTGCAGAACTCCATCCAGGTCTCCCACATGGGTGGCAAGGACACAAGTACTTAAGCCATCACCTACTGCCTCCTAGGGTGCACATTAGCAAGAAGTGGCATTGGAGAGTAGAGCCAAGACTTAAACCCAGAGGATCTGATATTTGATGCTGATGTTTCATGTGGTGTCCTAACCACCTTGCCAAACCCAAATGCCTGCATCCTACCCACCTTCTGATGAACCAGTTATGAATTGACAGTTCCCATGATCTCCTCAGGCTCAATAATTTGCTAGAACAGCTTGCAGAACTCAGGAAAACTATTTGCTTATATTTACCTTACCAATTTTTATCAACAGTACAAAGAAACAGCCACATGAAAACATACATAGGGCAAGGTCTGGAATCTCTGTCACTGTGGAGCTGGAGTATGCTGCCCTCTGGCCATGTGAATGGATTCATCAACCTGGAAGCTCTCCATAGCTCTTTGTCTAGGACTTTTACAGACTCAGTCTTCAGCCCACTCACCCTTCCCTTGGAGGTCTGTAATCTCTTGGTCTTTCTGCTGACCAACCCCATTCTGAGGATACATGAGGGCCCACTTCTGTTGCCTCATTAGCATAAACTCAGGAGTGGTCATCCAACTGGGCTTTTCATGAGTATAAAAGTCACTCATCACTCAGAATTTTTAAAAAATCATAAATAAGTGAAGGCAAGTATGATAGCACTGATCTAACAATAAAAATATTCTTTAAAAGAGATCAAAATCATATAAGAAAACCAAGTCAAAATCCTGATGTCAAAATATCTTTATACTGATAAAAGTGTCATTGGATCAGGAAGATACAACACTTCAAAAACATTTTATTATCCATTTGAAAAGCATAGAGAGTGAAAAGGACAGACAGAGCACTCCCATCTGCAGATTCATTTCCCAAATGCCAGTGATGACAAGGGCTGAGATGAGGCTGAAGATAGGAGACAATAACTCAGTCCAGGTCTCCTACGTAGGTGGCAGGAACTCAATTACTTGATCTCTCACTGCTGCCTTCCAGGGTCTGCATTAGCAGAAAGCTGGAGTCAGAAGCTGGAGCAGAGTATCAAAGTTAAGCACTCAAGTAAGCCAAACATGCATCCCTATAACAATCTTAAATGTATTCATACTGAGAACAGTAGCCAAGAATACATAAAGCAAAAATGACGACAGAACTTAAAGGAGAAATAGACCACTTACCAACAATAGCTGAATATTTCAATAATTGAGAGAATAATGAAAGAGTAAATCAGCTAGTGTAAAGAAAATTTGAGCAACTCTATCAACAGACTTATTAGAACTGACATTTATAGATCGTTCTACCCAAAGAATTCTGAAGACACATTGTTTCCAAGTTCATTTGGGAAATTCTCCAGATAGATGATATACTGTGCCACAAAACAAGTCAATACCTTTAAAAAAAAACCTTAAATTGTGTAAAGTGTGTTCTCTGGCCACAACAAAATTAAATTGAAGGTTAATGATAGAAAGAAATCTCAGAAAATGCTAAATATTTTGAAGTTAAATAGCATACTTATGAATAACTCAAAGTTCAAAGGAGAAAGCACAAGAAAAAGTTTTAATGAAAACAAAAACATTATTTCAAAATGTCAAGCCGTGCTTATCAGGAAATATATAGCTCTCAACAACTGTATGAGAAAAGAAGCAAGTTATTTTATCTATAAAATCAACTTCCTTTGCTCAGACTATCAGAACATTTTTCCTTTTTATGGAATAACGTGTTGCTCAATTCTATAATTGAAAATAAAGCCAATTAAAGCCTTTGAACTAAATTGTTGTAATTTTGTCCCTTGACAAATATTTGAAAAGACCAACAGAATTGACAAGTCCTTAGCTACACTGAACAAGGAAATAAGAGAGAAGCACAATTTACCAAAATTAGAAGTGAAAGACATTATTACTGATCTGAGAGAAATGGAAAGATATAAGGGACTATTATGAAAAATTTTGTTCTAACAATTTAGAAAACTTAGATGACATTGACAATTTCTAGAAAAAGGATAAATTAGAAAATCTGAATAGGTCCACACCAAACAAAGGAGTTGAATTGGTACTAAAAATTTTTCCATTAAGTAGAGCTGAGATCCAGATAGCTTCTCTATCTGGTGAATTCTATCAAATATTTAAGTAAGAAATTATGTCAGTTGATCATAAACTCTTTCAGAAACCAGAGAAATAAGAAACACCTCCCAATTCATTCTAAGAGATAGTAGTGTGGAGGTCGGGACCCCCAATTATGTTGTGGGACCAAGATACCCAGGTGCACTTGGAGAGACTCCCACCTTGACTTAGTTCAGGTTCTCATTTTCCTGAATGTAAGAATACAGGAAGGCATAGATAGAGGTGAACGGTCGAAGGATTTATTGAAAGGCAAAAAGATACTACACACTCAGACATGAGTGTGGGCCATTTCGCCAGGGAGAATTGCCCCACCAGGCTGGAATTGTCCTTTTTATAGAATAGAGGGCATGCTCAGGACACGGACTGTCGAAGATCCAAAGGAGGTGAGGTTTGGAGTGAGGCTGCCGTGCGTGGGGTGATCTCCAGAAGTGTCACGGCATCAGGTGGCTGATGGGAAGTGAGGCTTAGCTTCATGATGAGAACTGGGTGTGCCAAGTCTTCAGCCCTGTTGACTTGGCATGGAAAGTGATGGGATTTGGCTTGGGTGTTGTCAGTGCTTAGTTCCTGTCCTTCACATAAGTAAAAGCTGTCTTATGGGTGGCATGATCTTATGTGGGGAGCAACTCGGACTAGACTAAGTTACTGGAATTAAGACTTATTCTATGCATCTGCTCTCCCACAATATGGCGCTGGGAGAGGAGGAAACAGCTTCTACACAGCTGTCTCCAGTTCAACCAATAAACAGCAGGACCTGCTCCTGATTGGAGGAGAGCAGCGTACTCAGCGTGTGGGTAGCAGAGTTGGGATTAGTGGAAGAGGACTATAAAGGAGGAGAGAGACAACATGCACGAGGAACATCTAACGGGAACATCTATCTGAAGGAACACCTGTGCAGCCCCCGAGAGAGCCGGCCGGCGGTGTGCCGCTCCCCCGCGGAAGTGGGGAAAGTGGCAGGGGGAACTGCCCTTCCACGGAGGTGGAAGGGACGGTAGCCAACCCGGGAAGAACCAGCAGCAAACCCGGGGAGGGCCGAGCAGACAAAAGAACAGCGCAGGGTCCTGTGTCGTTCCTCCACGAAGACGGGGAGCGACATAATGGTGCCGTGACTCGGATAGGAAGCCTAGGCAGGGTTTAGTGTCGTTCCTCCACAAAGAGGGGGAGAGACAATCTTATATGTAAAAAAAAATCCTAAGGAGTATACACATACACATGCACATAGAAACACTAAAAATAGATAAGAAACTTAGCAAGGTTGCACTGCTGGCCAAGACCCTGGGAGTGGGGCAGAAGCAGGTGTAGCCTCTTTGCCTTCTTGTCCCCTAACACCACCCAGACATCACACAGGCAGCCGGCACCATGAAGATCTGCATCTAAGAACAAGTCTTTGACCACCTATGGGAAACCATTGCAACAGCTGCAGTGCAAAAATACCCAAATATGATGAACTCAAATGTGGTTGGATGTGCTGGACAGACACAGAAAACCTTCTGAAAGGTTGCATAGCCACAGATTTTTCAGCCCACCAAGTGGGGACTGCCTTCCATTGTGAAGTTTCATATTGGTGCAGCCAGAACCAAAATATGTGTGTAAAAACATTCCATAGTTGATCCTGTAGAAAGAACAATGGAACTCAAATCTAATATTTCATTTTCAAATATGGTTTTAGTAGATGAGAGACTTAGATACAAACCACATCCTCGGGACCCAGAAAGAACTAGTTAACTTAAGAAGTCATAATTGGGGCCGGCACTGTGGCGCAGTGGGTTAACGCCCTGGCCTGAAGTGCCGGCATCCCATATGGACGCCGGTTCAAGACCCGGCTGCTCCACTTCCTGTCCAGCTCTCTGCTATGGCCCGGGAAAGCAGTATAAGATGGCCCAAATCCTTGGATCCCTGCACCCATGTGGGAGACCCGGAAGAAGCTCCTGGCTCCTGGCTTCGGATTGGCACAGGTCCGGCCATTGCAGCCATTTGGGGAGTGAACCATCAGATGGAAGATCTCAATCTCTCTCTTTGTCTCTCTGCCTCTCCTCTCTCTGTGTAACTCTGACTTTCAAATAAATAATAAATTTTTTTTTAAAAAAAGTCATAATCACAGTGAATGATGTCAGCCTCAGTTGTTACCTTGAAGGACTGATGGCAAGCACAGCATCATCAAACACTATAAAGGCTGAGAAGCAAAGGGGTGGTTAATACATCAATTAAATCCTGAAATTGTAGAACTGGCAGTATCAGCAAGAGGAAGCGTAGGGCACCATGGCAGCAACAGCATTTGTGGAGAAATGGGAGAAATAATAACAACAGTATGTACTCTTCATCAGTCCCACAGCTGTCCAGGCTGCTGGTTTATTTATTTGTTGTTAGGTAGAATTTTTTAAGTCAGTTGGAATAAGACTATGTGGTGGCTGGCGCCGCGGCTCACTAGGCTAACCCTCCGCCTTGCGGCACCGGATTCTGTCCCGGTTGCCCCTCTTCCAGGCCAGCTCTCTGCTGTGGCCAGGGAGTGCAGTGGAGGATGGCCCAAGACCTTGGGCCCTGCACCCCATGGGAGATCAGGAGAAGCACCTGGCTCCTGGCTTCGGATCAGCACAATGTGCCGGCCGCAGCGCGCCGTCTGCGGCGGCCATTGGAGGGTGAACCAACAGCAAAAGAAGACCTTTCTCTCTGTCTCTCTCTCTCACTGTCCATTCTGCCTGTCAAAAAATAATTTAAAAAAAAAGACTATGTGGCTTTTGATCAAAGATGCAGGTCTTCTAAATCAAAAGGATCATCTGAAATTAGTGGGTTTTTAAACAATTTTTATTAATATAAAGAGAACGGATTTCATGTGTTCATAGGTACAGTTCTAAGAAAGCCATTTTTTCCTTCCTCCCCCTTTCCCTCCCTCAATCCCTCTCCTTCCTTCCTTTCTATTTTGGTTTTCTAAGTTTCTCAAAAATGTAATTTCAATCCACTCTGTAATGAGTATCTTAATTCTCCTTTGGGTAGAATTTAAAGCTTTTCACATATTGGAACTGCATCTGACTTTGGACCAACCTAGAATAAAGCAGACCCACTCTTCTATACACACCATTGTGCTACTACTATAAAATTCAAGAGCTTGCATGAAGGAATTCACTTTAAAAGGAGAAATTGCACAGTTTTAAAAGACATTAATTTGTATAAAATAACTTACTCTGCTAAATACCACAATGATTTAATTTGGTACGTAAATGATATTTTTGGAATGAGCATTTAGCACTACTAAAATATGACTCCAACAAAAATATGATTTTGTTATATTAAAGAGCATTGTATTGATTTGTCAAAGTTTTATACGTTACAACAGGTATTACTTTCTTTGGACAAAAAAAGGCTAATATAAACTGAAAATGAATTTTATAGAACAAATCTATTCACAATTGCATTAAAAAAAAACAAAATATTTAGGAACAAATTTCACAAAGGAAGTACAGTATTTGTACACTGAAAAACTATAAACAATTGCTGGGAGAAATTAAAAACTGTGTAAATGGAGAGACATTGTGTTTTCAAGAGTTAGAACATTCAATACTGTTAAGATCGTAATTTTTCCCAAAATGAGCTGTAGATTTGATACAATCTCTTATAAATCATAGCAACATTTTTGTAGAAATTTTTTGGCCTTAGAATGTAGGTAGATAGGCATTGGACCTAGAAGAGCCAAAACAACTTCTATAAAGAAAAAAGGTGATTTACATGACCAAATTCCAAAACATCATAAAGCTATAGAAATAAGAATGGTGTGGTATTGGCATAAACGTAGATATTTAGAACAATGGAAAACAATTGAGATCCTTTTTTAAAAAAAAACTTTTACAATTTATATAAAGGGAACAGACTTCATGAATCTCATATATACAGTTTTAAGAGCATAATAATACTTCCCACTCTACCCTCTTTCCCTCCCTCAGTCCTACCAACACTCCTCCTTCTTTTCTTTTAATTTTTTAAAAAGATTTATTTTATTTATTTGAAAGACAGAGTTAGAGAGAAAGGTCTTCCATCCGCTGGTTCACTCCCTAAACAGCCACAATGGCCAGAGCTGAGCTGATCCGAAGCCAGGAGCTAGGAGCGTTTTCCAGATCTCCCACATGAGTGCAGGTGCCCAGAACAAAGCAGAGAGCTGGATCGGAAGTGGAGCAGCCAGGACTCGAACCAGCGCCATATGGCATGCTGGCACCGCAGGCCACAGCACAAACCCATCTTTTAATTTTTACAGTGACACACTTTCAATGTACTTGATAATTTCAGGCTTATGGAACAGAATGAATGCCCAGAATTAAACCCTATTATCAATAGTACCAAGGCAATTTAAAGGAGAAAGGACCGGTTTTTTTTCCCTAATAAATAGTGATGGGACAATTGGATCTCCACATGCAAACATTTAAAAATAAAGAAGAGTTTAGATTCCCTTCATACTCTGTACTAATATTAATTAAAAATGGATCATAGATTTGAATATAGAAGCTAAAACTATAAAACTCAAGAGTAAAACATAGAACACTGTTGTCACCATAAGTTAGCAAAAAGATTATTAGGTAATAAAAGTCACAAAAAGAAAAAAGTTTAATTTGATTAAAATTGAAAACTTCTGTGCTTCAAAAAATATAATGATGAAATGACAACTTATATCTCACACTAAGAGAAGAAGATGTTTGGGAAATTATATGTCTGAAAAGGACTTGTATCTAGCATATATATTTTTATAACTCAATAAATAGTAAGCAATTTGATTAAAAACAGGCAAAATCAAGATTACATATTTCACCAAAGAAGATATAGGAAAGAAAATGTGTTAACCTCATTAATCAGTAGAGAAATGAAAACTCAAACAATACACTACCACCACACACCCAAAAGAGAGACTAATAATAAAGGCAGAAAATATAAAGCTTTGGTAGGGAAATGGAGCCCTCATGCATTGCTAGTGGAAAGGAAAAATGCTTCAGTCACTTTGGAAAACATTTTGGTAATTTCTTAAACATGCATGAATTTACTGTAAGACCTAGCAATGTTTCTCTTAGAAATGAGAGAGGCATTGGGCAATACCTTTTTAAGCAGCTATACGGAATTCCTGCATCCCAGATCAGAGTGTCTGGGATCTAGTCCCACCTCTACTTCTGACTCAGCTTTCTGCTAATGTTCTTGGGAAGCAACAGACGATGGCTCAAGCACGTGGGTTCCTGCTATCCATGTGGGAAAATTGGATGGAGTTCAAGGCTCCTGACTTGTGCTGGCCCCTCTGTGGCTGTTGCAGGCTTTAAGGGAGTAAACTTACAGATAGAGGATCTCATTCTCTGTCTCTCCTTGTCACTCTATACTTCAAATAAATAAATGAAACATAAAAACAAAATTTAAGCCAATGCAATGAAATCATATGTCCTCAAAAGGACTTGTATGTAGCGTTATTCATGTTAGGAATAAAACAGTCGAAATGTCCATCAACTAATAAATTTTTAAAATGTGTCATATCCATACACGGAAATGCTTTTTAGCAATAAAAAGTAAATGAGTGACACATGTTACAACATAGATATCTTGGTCCATTTGGTCTGCCATAATAAGTTACCAGGGATTGGATGACTTTATGAAAATTTATTCCTCACAGTTCTAGAGACTTGAAAGTCCAAGGTCAGGGCACCAGCAGATTCTGTCCAGGAAGGGGATTCTTCCTGGTTTGGAGATGGCCATTTTCTCATATCTTCACCTGACAGAGACAATATGCTTTGCTCTTCTCCTCTGATAAGGACACAAATCACATCATGCAATTTCTACCCTCTTGACTTCATCTAAACCTAATGACTGGTGGGTGTAATGGTAGTTAAAAGGCCTGCATCAAATATGAGAGTGCCTGGTTGGAGTCCCAGCTCTGCTTCTGATTGCAGCTTCCTGCTCATGAGCACCCTGGGTGGCAGCAAGTGACAACTCAAGCACTTGAACCCATGCCACCAGGTGGACTGAGTTCTCAGCCGCTGGTTTCAGACTGGCTCAGCCCCATCCATTGCTGGTGTTTGGGAAATGAATCAACCAGTGGGAGCTCTCGGTCTCTGTCTTTCTGTCTCTATGACTAGCAAATAAGTAAATAACTAAAAAATATTCAATCTTTTCCAATAGACCTCATCTCACAACACCATCCCACTGGAGATGGTGTTAACACATGAGTTTTGGGAGGATCACAAATGTTCATTTCAAAGCAATGACCTAATCTTAAAAATATTATAAATAAAAGATACAAATACAAAAGACTGCATACTCAGTGGCTGCATCTTTATGAAGTAACCAGAAAAGGCAGATATTAGTGGTGGGTGATTGGAGCAGGCAGAAAAGCGAGTAAGCAGTGTTTGATTGGAGACTGCAGGAATGGGGTACTGGTAATAGGAGGGTAGATTGATAGCACTTGGACTTGACAGAAAATTTGGAGGTGATAGGAAAGCTATGAAGCTAGATGATTGAAATGGCTGCAAAACTATAAATTTACTGAAACTCAGTGAATATAGCCTTTTGATGAAACCCCCTATAAAGTTACATATTTTTAAAAATCTCTTAAAAGGCATGAGGAACGGAAAAGACCAAGGTCTCTGGTCACATCTGCCTTTGCATATTTAGATAAAGACTGAGTTGCAGAGAGATTATTTTTCTTTCTCATCCTACTGAGTTGATGAATTCCACTTTCAGAAGGCCAAGTTTGTGGGAAATTTAAATGCTTAATTCCCTAGAGGACTTTTGAATTTTTCTGTTGTCCTTGAAGGAGAAACATCCAAATAACAGATGCGTGAATTTCAATAATGGTGAAAACGGTAGAATTTTTTTTTTAAAAAAGTTTCTGTGGGTTAGATTGCCAGTAATCCTGCTTATTTTCCCAAGAATCTCTTCTTGACAGGTAAATTCACTTTCTGAAGGGCTGGCGCTGTGGCGCAGCGGGTTAACGCCCTGGCCTGAAGCACTGGCATCCCATAGGGGCACCAGTTCTAGTCCCAGCTATTCCTCTTCCAATCCAGCTCTCTGCTATGGCCTGGGAAAGCAATGGAAGATGGCCCAAGTCCTTGGGCCCCTGCATCCATGTGGGAGACTTGGAAGAAGCTCCTGGCTCCTGGCTTTGGATCAGGTCAGCTCCGGCCATTGTGGCCATCAGGGGAGTGAACCAGCAGGTGGAAGACCTCACTCTCTGTCTCTACCTCTCTCTGTAACTCTGTCTTTCAAATAAATAAAATGAATCCTTAAAAAAATTCACTTATTTTTTGTCCAAATACACTTTTTTTCTTTTTATTATTTAATGAATGTGAATTTACAAAGTGCAACTTTTGTATTGTTGTGGTTCCCCCCCCCAACCTCCCTCCCTCCCGTGGCCCTCCCCTCTCCCACTTCCTTTCCCATCCCGCCCTTCATCGAATTTCATTTTTAATTACCTTCATATACAGAAGATCAACTTAGTATACACTAAGCAAGGATTTCAACAGGCTGCACTCACACAACCACACAAGGTATAGGGCATTGTTTGACTAGTAGAGTTGTTTTTAAGTTTCACAGTAAAACACATTAAGGACAGAGATCCTACCTGGGGAGCATGTACCCAGTGACTCCCGTTGTTGATTTAACAATTGGCACTCTTATTTATGGCGTCAATTATCACCCGAGGCTCTTGCCGTGAGCTTTCTAGGCTATGGAAGCCCCTTGCGTTCACCAACTCTGAACTTGTTTAGTCAAGGCCGTATCACAGTGGAGGTTCCTTCCTCCCTTCAGAGAAAGGCGCCTCCCTCCTTGATGGCCTGTTCCTTCCGCTGGGGTCTTGTTCACCAGGATCTTTCATTTAGATTGTTTTTGCCACCATGTCATGGCTTTCCATGCCTGTGAGACTCTCATGGGCCTTTTAGCCAGATCCGAATGCCCCAAGGGTCGATTCTGAGGCCAGAGTGCTATTTTGGGCGTTTGCCATTCTATGAGTCTGCTGTATGTCCTGCCTCCCCTGCAGGATCATTCTCTCCCTTGTAATTCAATCCTTCATTATTTGCTTACACTGGTCTTGTTTGTAAAATCTCTTCGACACTTACCCTATCTTTTTTGATTGGTTGTGTACTTATACTTATCACTTTACCAAGTGCGCTGACATTGGTACATGTCTCCTTGATAAGATTGAGTTGAAATCCCCTGGCACATTTCTAGTTCCACCATTGGAGGTAAGTCCGTCACTTTCTGAGACTTCTACAGACTAATTTAATTATGGGGCTTTAAGATCTTTGTGAACTTTCTAAGCAAAGAAAAAGAACCATGTCAAGAATTCAGACATCTCTGACCCATTAGAGGGAAAAGACTCAGCTACATACATGCCAATTTTCTACACTCACAAAGTTGTCAGTTGCTGTATACTTGTGAAAAGTGACTCTTAATTATATAGGTCTTGTATTTAATTGCTAGTCTTGAGTTTCTGTTCCCTTTTCCAATTAGATTAAATAGAATTGACTTACTCTAGTTACTGTCAAAATAAGTGGTCCATTCACTCAATTCATATAAGGCAAAAAACAACAGTCTAGAGAAATAGGAGGTCAAGTCAGTTTTCTATGCATGCAGATTGGTAATTAAATTACATTTTTATCTTTCAAAAATTAGTTAAAAGCCAAAAAGAAATACAGGACAGTGGTGGAGCAGGAATCATAAAATAGTGAGGCTATTTTCTGTTTAGTTAGTAACAATTGTGATTCTAGCATCCAAACTCTTCCATTTTCTTTTGTCTCTGCCCCAAGGTACATACAAATGAAGTGATATTAATATTAACTCAGATTTCCCTCCCTCAAAGTTCTAAACTGATTTAGGACCATAAACCTCCAACCCTAGTCAAGGAATCTTGATCTCATGAACACTCAGATATAAGCTTATTCACTCTCTTCTATTCTTGCCTCATTTTTGTCTGTCTCTTGAGAGAGGTTCCTCATTATGGCCTCATTCATGAGTTCTCACTACTTTTAATATTCCAGACTCCTCGTGAACTTGAAAGCTCTGTTCCCTTTAGTTCCTATGGTGCCAAGGTCTTAGATCAGTGAGGGGAAATTGTTTTTCATTCTCTGCATCACATTGCTCTCTGGTCCTCAGAGCAGCACTGTGTGGATCTCAAATTTCACAATGGAGCTCACGCGGAGTCTTACAGCTTTTTTTAGTCCCCTATTTCTAAAGGGTGTTAGATCTTCTTCTTGGACCCAGTTAGTAAATAGATGCCAAAGAGAACACAATTCATATAGAGGTTTCCTTCTCCTATGTGTACCAACACATGTATATGAATACTTGAGTATCTTCATTCTCATTTGTACATAAAACACCAAATCTATTTCTAGTGCAAGCTCGGATGTGACCTTGCCACATCATAAGCACTATATTTATACAAAATGTGTGAATTTATTATTTGGATATAGATTTTCTTTGGTTATCCCAGTAAGAATTGATTTTTTGCTTCCCATGGTAATGTCTTTTCTCTTAGACTCCTCTGGCTATGATGATATGTTGAAGTGATGCATACATGCCACCCAGGCAGAAAACAGGCAAGGATTGGACCCACTGATCCAATTTGCCCCCATGCTTAGCACAGTGCCTTCCACAGTGCTCTAAGAAGTAAATACAGATGAAGAAACCTAGCTGCCTTCCTCCAGAACCAGATCAACTTCATGTCAACCCTTTCCCACACATAAGCCCAAGGATGAATGCTCACAAATATTTCCAAGGTTTCTTTAGCTATTCCGAGAAACAGTAGTCAACTTTATTTGTACAAGAGCAATTTGTCTTTGTGAGCTCAGTTAGTTCTCTCCAGAGACACATCCCTAGTCTTCATCGCTTCAGGACTGCAGAAGAAGATGCAGTGTGGAGGTAGTAAGAAGCACAGACTGGGGTCTCAGGCCCTGATTAGCTATCTTTCACTACTAATCCAGGGGACCTTACTCAAAATGCACTCAGGATTTGCTTTAATCAGGATATGATCTGACAGCAAACATGGAAATGACTTTCCTGAGGTGAGAAGCTTAAATTCATAGTTTGCTAGAAATAAGAGGCATACCATGCCCCACAGAGCCAGCCACATTATCAGGAGCCACTGAGGCCAGTCAGAAGGCAGAAGGAAGAGAGGGAAAAGCATGTCTCAGAGCCTTTATTGGGGTTTTCTATGGGAAAGAAAGGGTGAAACAACGCAGATGAACTAAGTATAGAGTTGGATAGCTTGAATAATTTTCCAAGGCTGGTATATGTGATGGTTCCTAATTGTCAGGTCCCTGGCCTTGAGGTAATTTAGGGCAGGGGGTCTTTGGATTGGCATGGAAGAGTTTGATGGAAGCCATGGTTGGGGCTGTGGGCTTTGGACACACACGTTAGGGAGTTTGCTTTCTCTAGGTATTAGCTTGCCCAGTGAGGGGCAGTCTTTCCAGGTTTAAGGCCTCAAGTGCCAGATTAGCAATTACAGAAAATTGGAGTGGGAGTTGTGATGCAACAGTTTAAGCTGTTGCTTGGGGTGCCCACATCCCATATTGGAGTGATGGGATTGAGTCTCAGCTCTTCTGCTTCCGATCCAGCTTCTTGCTAATGTACCTAGGAGGAAGCAAATAATGCCCAAGTAGTTGGGCTCCTGCCATGCACAAGGGAAAGCCACATGGAGTTCCTGTCTCCTGGCTTTCTCCTGACCTGATCGTGGCTATTGCAGGCATTTGGAGAGTGAGCCGGCAAATGGAAGATTCTCTCCCCCTCCCCACCACCACCACCCCCTGTCTCTGTCACTCTGCTTTTCAATTAAGTAAATCTTTTTTAAAGGAATACAGAAAATGAGAAAACATGGTCAATTCAGACCTTAGTCAAATCACTTTAACTCTGAGGACTTCAGTGTCTTTGAAAAGTGAAAATATCAAATGAAGAGCCTCTATTATTCCTGACACTCTCTGGTTATAAGGAAAATTCTTTCACTCAGTTACAGGCTCAGACTTTGAGCTTCTTATGTCAATGAGTAATAGCTATAGTTAAAGCAATGGCTGTATCCCAGTATAGAAAGTATTGTTTATGTCTGGAATAGCTGGTTTTTGTTTTAAAAAAGGAGATAGGCCTAATAACCCCACCACCAACGCATTTAGTGTCTCATTTCCACATTTTTTTCCTTAATAGGATCTGAGGAGATAAAACGTTTGAGTTATTGAGTGAAGCCACAGAAACCTAGGGAGGTGGAAATAGTGTCAAATGAACTTCATTCATAATCACTAGAATAATGAGAACCCGTGGGATCAGATAAGACACAGTTAGACACAAATAACTCGGGAGCAAACTGATCTTTTAGTTGGAGAAAGCTTAGTATTCAACTCCTTGATTAATTTGCCCAATATGGTCACATACAGGCATGGGAATAAATGAAATTTATAGAGGGCAGGCACCACTTAGATAATTTAAGAAGTATTCTTTCACACTATCATCCACAACACACAAATCAAAAGTTCATAAAATATAGTTCGTATTTTATGGGTTCTACTTAGGATCTACACGCTTGAATCTATTCTCCCTCCCTAACTCTCACATAACTCAAATGGCCTCCCAAAGATGGTAACTTGGCTATCTGTATTATAACCTTGGAACAGGTTCAGAACAGGAAACCCAAGTGCCATCACACAGATTGTGAGCTGCACAACTCTAAAAGGCACAACTCATAAGCTGACTGTATCTTGGTCCTTCATTTGATTCAATTCAGATAAGGCAGGCGTCTTGCAGTGTGTAACTGTAAGGGGAGTGTGAGAGGAAAGGCTTTGCAGGGTGGTGAAGGATGGATAAACCATTCCTATTTGGGATTACCCAGGAAGCTTTATGTTCAGCAATCACTATGCAGCTTGGTCTGCTGGTGCTGACATAACAAAGTGCCAGAGACTGAGTAGCTTAAACTAGAGACATTTACTTTTCACAGTTCTGGAGGTGGGAAAGTGGAAGATCAAACTGCCGGCTGGTATATTTGCTGGTGGTGACTCATTTCCTGGCTTGTAAATGGTCATTTTCTCATATGATAGAGAGAAGGAGAGTGAGAAAACTCTGGTTTTCATCACAGAAGTAATCCCATCACAAGGGTTCTATCATCATCTCATCTAACCCTAAATTAGCTTCCCAAGACCACACCTCTAAATACCATCACACGGGAAGCAGGGCTTCAACATGCTTATTTAGGTAGGATACAAATACAAAACTGTTAATAACACATAAAGGTCTTTATCTCTAATAAATCTTACTTTTCTCTTAAAAATACCACTTGAAGTATATTTCCTAGTTTCCATATTTATGAATAGTTTCCATATTTATGATTTGTACAATTTTCACAACTTATTGTTTTACTTCCTGGCGTTTCCTTTAACTTTATTTTTATTACATCATATGTTCTACTCATTTTTCAAAAATCCATTTAGGATTCTAATTTCTCCACTACGTCTTTAAAAATGCTTACTGAGAACTAGGAATTTTTAGGCTACAGCTGTAGTA
The DNA here is from genome assembly GCF_051225735.1 of Oryctolagus cuniculus. Lineage (NCBI taxonomy): Eukaryota > Metazoa > Chordata > Mammalia > Lagomorpha > Leporidae > Oryctolagus > Oryctolagus cuniculus. The sequence goes on from NC_142873.1 coordinate 35,881,741, forward strand.
GATATTGAGAACATATCAATTAACAACATATTCCTATGTTTTCTCCCATCCAAGTACTAACAAGGCCTGACCCTGCTTAGCTGCTGAGATGAGATAAAATCAGGTGCTTTCAGGGTGGTACGGCCATACACTCCCATGTTTTCTATTGCCTTGCAATTTAGAGGAGGAGAAAATGCTTAAATGCAGTAAAGTACCAAAGACTTAGTGATACAAGTTTGGAAAAGAAAAGTAATAATACAAAATACAAAATGATTAATTATACTCAAGAAAATAGACAGGTTGTGGTATAGAGGGAGTGGAATAAGATTTCACAGAGAAAAATGAATTTTGAGCTGAATCTTGAAGAATGAATCAGCATTTGATGGGTAGATTTGAGTGCTGTAAACATTTAACCATTGAAGCGAGATATGGAGATAGATCATTGAAAGTCATTTATAAACTAAAGAATCTGAGTTTCATCCTATAAAAAGTCAGGAACTATTGAAGAAATACACCATGCTATGGAAACATCATTCTGGTGGTTAAGAGAAGAAAGTCCAGAATAATAACAAGTTACATGATAGAGGCAGAAATCCAAAAAGAGATTGTAAGGGCTTGAACTAAGGAGTTAGCAGTGGGATGAATGTGGTGATTATTAGAAATATTAAATAGGGAATACTGTAAGATTTGGTGGATGATTGAATGTTAGGGAAGAAACAAGAGTGGCTCTCAGTTTTCTGACTTATATAACTGGATCTTTCCATAAATTAGGAGTGTAATAAAAGCAGAGGAGCTGATCTGTCTCTAATAGGTGGGGTGGAAGGTAAAAAGATGAGTTCAATATTAGGCTGATGTTGGTTTGGATGTTGAGCTTATTGAAATCTCCTTAGTAGAGTCTCGTAGGTAGACAGTTGGGTTGTGAGAGAACAGGAACAGCTTTGGACTGGAAATGTAATCTTTGCATTTATATCTATGTAGGGGTTCATTGAAACCCACGGGAGCACAACAAATAAAAATAAATGAGTACCAAGGATGGGGCCCTTGTAATTACTAACTTTTAAGGAGTAGGCAAAAAGGTAAAAAGCCCAGAAAATGGAAGAACTTGTAATTGAGGCAGGTAAGACAACAACAGGAATAAAAAGATAATAATTGTGTGGAAGAGTTTTAGAGGAAAGGCAAGAATAAGTAAATTGAAACTTAAAGGAAATATTTCAGTTTCAAAAAGAGTCACAGCTTTAGTGCAGCAGTAGGGGATGGAACCCAGCTGAGTTGTTGGGAGGTTGAGATAGATCAACAAAAGAGTATAATCTTTTAAAGAGTTTAGTTATACAAGGAAAGAGAGGTATAGGGGTGTGGTTAGAGAAGGATGAAAAGTTCAAGGAGACATTATTGTTATTACTATCATCATCATCATCCATCATCATCATCATCAAAGGGTATTGACCATGTGTATAGCCTACTTGAAAGGAGTCAGAAAAGGAAAGTACAGTAAATTCAGGATGAAAGAGGATAATGAAGATACAAGCTTCCTTTTAGGAATAGGAGATCAAATCTAGAACACCTTGGGAGAAACCAGAATTGAATTGAAGAAGAGAAACATCTTTCTTTAATATACAAGTAGAATATTGGGGATGAACATACAAGTATATTTAGATAAGTTGTAAGTTTGTACACTCCAAGGTAAGATAGTAAGGGTATTCATGTCTGATAGTTTCAGGTTTTTTTTCTATAAAATTAAGGGATATGATCATCACTGAAATTATAGCAGAGATGGAATAAGTGTCCATATTTATACATAGCACTTTTCATAATAAAGTTTAAGGAAAATATCGAATAGCCTCTGTGAGAGGCAGAAGAGACAGCTGAAACAGCTGAGCTAGGAGAAGTAAAAGGTTTGTTACATAGTACAGAGCATATCACTGAATTAGAGTACAGGAATTTATGGTGGTCACAATATCTACAGATATGTAATGCTCTTTAACAATGCTTAACAATTCAAATACATAAGTAGAGATCACAAGAACTTTGATTTATCAATGGTTGTGCATTGAGAGAGCGGATCCAAAAGGGCAAGGTCTATGGATTTTGAAGTGCTGGTGAGAGAGTTAGTTAAGAGATTGTATTTATATTGGGTAAGAAAAGAAGGAAAACCATCAGAAGAGAGATAAGCTTTAAGGAAAGTTAAATATTTAAGGAACAAAGTCTCAAAGAAGTTGAAAACAGGTTGATACAGGGGAATATAATGATTCTAAGGATGGGCTATGACAGATCTTGGAATCCTTAAATTTACCATTCTGTAGAGCCCAAGAACCAGATTCAGGTATGCGTTTGGGTTATTGAAATGTAAAAGAGAGAATGATGTCAGAGAAATTAAGATCAATTTGTTGCATCGGCATCCATATGCATGATGCAATTACGAGTGATCTTGGCACTAGTTGGGGCAAAAATGAAGATTGTGTCATGCCAGAATGCTCCGTGATGACAGGTGTGTGGTGTAGGATAGTGTATAATTAGTGAACAGATGAGCTTTTATTCAACTCAGAGTTACCAAGTGTTATTCACAGATAAGATTTCACTTAATCTTCACAACCTATGAGGTAGACATGACTGTTTAGTGTAATTTTACAGATAAAGAGACTAGGATTTTAGTTGGGGGCAAAAATCACTCAGTCACTACGTGATGCAGTTGAAATTCCAGCCAGCATGTTCTGACCATAGAGCTCATATTCTTTCCAGGATAACATGCTGTCTTAGCCAATATAAACTTTTATCCCTTGAAGCACACCCTTGAAGCATTCATTTTACACAGAGATATCTAAAGATATAAAGCATTAACCCAAACAAAAGTCTATAAATGTGAAATATTAAGACCCATTAGCGGGTAATGGCACTTTGCCTGAAGCCAGAGTTAAGTGAAGGAAGTGTTTTCTCTGCAGTTTGTGTTAAAGAAACCAAAAGGCTAATGTACATGTACCAGTCAAAACCCCCCTCAGCTGCCCAAAGGCAAAGAATAGACTTGACTCTCAGGCCCACAATTGGTACTTCTTGATGTTTGGTTTAACCCAACTGTACATGGATAAAAATGTCAAGTAAAAGGGTCATGAATTGTTCGGTGCATGAAACCCCTCAGACACTACTTAAAAACAGGTGCTTCCTCAGCCCAAGCATTTGGGCCATCCTCCACTGCACTCCCAGGCCACAGCAAAGAGCTGGACTGGAAGAGGAGCAACTGGGACAGAATCTGGCGCCCCAACCGGGACTAGAACCCGGAGTGCCAGCGCCACAGGCAAAGGATTAGCCAAGTGAGCCACAGCACCAGCCATACAATATGCTGTCTTAAGGTGTGTCATCTAAAAGCACTAATGGACATGAGTAGGTATGCTGACCCTCAAAAACTCATGCTCTGTTACTAAAAATCCATTAAGATGTTTGCATTCCGTATTAGAATATCTGCACTTGATACCCAGCTCTCAATTCCTACTAATGCAGACCCTGGGAGGCAGCAGTGATGACTTAAGTAATTGTATTCCTGCCACCTACGTAAGAAACCTGGATTGAATTCTTGACTCCTCACTTTTACAATGTCTCAGCCCTAGACACTGAAGTCACTGGGGAGTAAACCAGCAGATAGGAATTCTCTGTGTGTGTGTGTGTGTGTGTGTGTGTGTTCTCAAGTGCACATGTGCCCTCCCTCTGTAACAAAAAACTACATTGATATCACCTATATGAGTACATCTCTTGTAAAGAGGGGCCAGAAGCAAAATTCATCATTGAATTCTCAGTTCTGCCTGTAGCAGGGGTGGGGAACATTTTTTTTCTACCAAGGGCCATTTGGATATTTATAACATCATCTGTGGAGCGTACAAAGTTAGCCTGTTATAGATTTATTGAATTTCAAGTCCCGCCTGTGGTTGCCTTGGCACAGCCAAACCAAATGATTTTGTAAGCCTTATACGGCCTGAGGGCTAGACATTCCCCAGCCCCACTAGGCACAAAACCGGCTTCTCAATTCCAGCACTAACCATGTCTGTTTGACTACTGATTCATGACTTCTGCGTTGATAACTGCATTATACAAATTGTGTTATTTGCCTTTGTGTGGATTGCTTTGCTCAAGGTTATTACTGTACTGCCTTGGAAAGGCTGATTTTAGGTAGACCCAAACTCTATCCTCCTACAAAGAGAGGAGAAGTTGAACAACCCTATGAGAAATGCTGCTTTATCATAGACATGCAAAGATTTTGAAAAGAATATGGGAAAATAAGGTTTTTGAAATATTAATCTCCTCCCTACAGATATGGTAGTAGGGATACTCATTTCCCCTCTGTCTACACAAACTGCTTTGGTCTGAATGTTAAGTACCTCTCAAAGGCCTGTGTATTAGAGGCTTCACCCCCAGGGAATGTTATCAGGAGGTGGTAAAACCTTTGTGAGGTGGACCCAGTAGGAGGTCCTTAGGTCAGAAGATAGCTACAATGAAAGGGTTGTTATTCAAGTCCAAGATTGGGTACAAACACTCTCAGCTTCCCAGCTCACCCTGTGATCCTGCTCTTGCCTTCTGTTATGCTAACTAAAGGCCCAATCCACGCACCAGGCTCAATAGGCTAATCCTCGCCTGTGGCGCCAGCACACCAGGTTCTAGTCCTGGTCGGGCGCCAGATTCTGTCCCGGTTGCCCCTCTACCAGGCCAGCTCTCTGCTATGGCCTGGGAGTGCAGTGGAGGATGGCCCAAGTGCTTGGGCCCTGCATGCCATGGGAGACCAGGAGGAAGCACCTGGCTCCTGGCTTCGGATCAGCACGGTGCACCGGCCACAGAGGCCAATGGAGGGTGAACCAACGGCAAAGGAAGACCTTTCTCTCTGTCTCTCTCTCTCACTGTCCACTCTGCCTGTCAAAAAAATAAAAATAAAAATAATAATAATAAAAAAAGGCCCAATCCACGTAGTTACATGTTCTTGGATTTGAACTTCCAAAACGGTTTTGTAAATAAACCTTTCTCTGTATAAATCAATTGCTTCAAGTATTTCATTGTGGTCACAAAAAGCTGTTATTTCTGTTCATTCCAGGAAAGTGCAATAAAATTGTGGGGTTCTTGATCCAGAAGCTTTTCAGGAAAGATTTGCAGGAAATCCAAATGTTTGGGAAACACGGATTGGGGATTAAGATATTTCCCATCCCATTCTAGAAAAATATTGCTCTAGGCTCTGAAACAGAAAGAGCAATAGAAAAGAATTGATGAGAACATAAAATTCTGCATACCTGAAGATAAGAAAGGACTTGAATCTTTTCTCCATGATGTCATTCCAGGAAAGTGGTTTGTTGAGAGCTATGCTAAGAGCAGAAATAGAATGTTTTTTAAACATAGTCTGAAAAAGGAAAAAAGATCCTACCTAGTAGAGATGTGGATGCCTTGAGTACCTTGGCAGAAAGGTTCAATGGTAGTATTTATGAGTGGTGGGAAAACAATGCCAGAACTCCTGTGTCTGTGTATGAGGAAAGAAAGGGACAAGGAGACCTACTGGACCTATAAGAGTTATCAAGAAAGGGGATGCGAGGGCATCACAGCACTGACTGGGGTGGAATGGGGTCCTGACAGCACCCCTCCTGAAGGCTTGGCCCACATACACACCCATCAACTCAGATACAGACTAGGGAAAGAAGAAGGTTTCTGCCACCCTAGCAGAATATGGGCTTGAAATCCAATTCAGGTTTTTACGAAACAGCAAAGTTCTTTCACATCTGAATTTATTTATTCCCCCGATTTATTCTAGCTAAAGTGTCACTTAGGCTATTTGTCATTTGTAAATATTTTTTTTTGTCTCAAACCCCCAAGAGTATTTCCTTTTATTTTCTTTGGAACTTACTGGTTATTCAAGCACAGATACCTGCAGAGTCCCTGCGGCTTCCCAGCACCACTTAGTTCCTGAGGTCCATCCTTGCAGAAAACTGAGGCTACTCCTGATCTCGTGGAGCTCACAGCCTAGAGCAGGGATAGACAGTTTGCACAAAGGAACAAATATCTGGCATGAAAGGTAATGATAGGTGATGTGCAGACATGGATCTATTCAGGAGGGCTACGTAGAGTGTTCACTAATATGCAATAGCTGATATTTGCTCAGTGAAACTGTTAAACTGAATTGAGTGAAACTCACAGTCTTTGAAGCACTGGCAATCATTTCAGTAAACTAAGAACATTTTCTCAAGAAAGCCAAAATGGGCAAATGAAAGAAGCAAATATTTAAATAGCGTGCACAAATAAAACAAACAAGCCAGTCTTCTTTATCAGACTGCAAAGAAGTCAGTGTTTCCTTTTGGAATTCACACTTGACCCCCATTCCTTGGCATTTCCCTTAGTGCCTTCCCTTCCTGGCAGAGGATACAACCAGTCTGTTACCTGGGCATCCAGTGCTCATGTCTCAGGAGTGCAAGTCCCTCACCTGTACTCCTCCCAAGCAAGTTGACCCCACTGCTGTTCACTCTGGGGTTGCCAGCCCCACATTCTCTCTCCTTTTCCAACCATTAGGACTTTCCTTCTCTAAATATCCTTCTTTCTGATTAGGCTATCTGTGGCTTCTCAATAAATTCTTGGCAAATTATGAAGTTCTTTTTTTTGACAGTCAGAGTTAGACAATGAGAGAGAGAGACAGAGAGAAAGGTCTTCTTTTTCCGTTGGTTCACCCCCCAAATGGCTGCTATGGCTGGTGCACTGTGCCGATCCGAAGCCAGGAGCCAGGTGCTTCTCCTGGTCTCCCATGCGGGTGCAGGGCCCAAGCACTTGGGCCATCCTCCACTGCACTCCCGGGCCATAGCAGACAGCTGGACTGGAAGAGGAACAACTGGGGCAGAATCTGGCGCCCCAACTGGGACTAGAACCCAGGGTGCCGGCGCCACAGACAGAGGATTAGCCCAGTGAGCCGTGACGCCGGTCCAAATTATGAAGTTCTAGTGAGTGATAAAAAACTTCTATGCTATCTATCAGATGTCTTTGATTCCTCCCTCTCTCCATCTTTACTGATGTCCTCTTAATACTAGTTGCTCCCTCCTTTACAATCACACTGTATTGCAAATATGTTTACAAATCTTCTTCTCCCTGGGGACTGAGTTCTTTGAAGGCTGGGACTGTGTCTTATTTCATCTTTAACTATAGCGCTCGATGTACAGTGGGAGTTCAGATATATTTTCAGCAAATGAAGAAGTAGACCATCATCATCATCACATAATTCACCGAAGACACCTTGGATTTTTTCCCCTAACATTGTGTTAATACTTTTACACATATTAAAATACACATTTTAGTATTCTCCTTCTGAAGGTAAGGCTGTGAGTTTTGGTTAAATAACTCAATGTGTACAACTAAAAGAGAAACTCACTGGGACTAATTAGGAGGGTGAGTGGAGAGGAAAACTTGAGCAGATAAAGGCATCTAGATTTTCCAAATCATGTAGCCATGTAGCCCAATTTTTATTTCTCTGTGTAACATCAGTTTTGGCTTAGGGACCCCAAAGCAATCATTGTGAGGAGACAAAGATGCAGAAGAGAGCGTCTGTGTCACCTGGATGCCATGCCTGTTTACTGTAGATCTGTGTCCACCTCTTACCCAGTTGTGCCTAAATTCTGCCCACTGCAGTATTTTGATAAGCTGTTTCCCTGACACCATCTGAAATATCATCTTCCTGAAGCTGAAGATTTCCCAGAAAAATTCCATGAGACACTAGTTGGGTTTCTTCTCCAATGACATCCAAAACCATCCATTGATTCTTCTGTGAACAGATTCAAACCGCAATGTTGTAAGTGGCATTAGAGGAAACCAGACTGGCTACAGGCATAATATTTTCCTCCACATGTAATGAAAGTAGCTGGCAGTCTGGCACTGCTGGGAGCCCCAGGACTGGTGGGAATGCTGCGGCTGAGGCCCTGCAGGCCAGAGCATGGGCTCCCCAGGGAGCATTGTCTTTTAAGGTGCCATAGGGATCAGTTAATGAGGACAGCCTGAGGTCTGCAGGTCATGTCTGAGAGAGGAAACAACAAAATCTTCATGGGAAAATCATGCAAAAATAAAAATAGCCAGGATATGCAAGTATTATCTAGTACCCCAGGGAGGTTGTAAGTATCATCTGAAAAAGGAAAAAAAAAAAAAAAAAGCATGGGGTGGAGATAATGGAAAAAAAGAAAAAAGAGTCTGGATTAGGAGTTCAGTCACAGCTGTGTTAGAATTATCTGGTGCATGTGTTGCTCTTTCTCTGAGCCTCAGTTTCTTGCTGGCAAGTAGCACCCTCAGTTACATTCTGTGGGACAGTTTCTAGTGCGGGAATTCCGTAGTGCTGCTTTCAAGCAAGTGACATAGGTTAGAAAACAAAATGCATGTGAAAGAGGGCATCAAACAGGATGGATTTTGGATGTATTAAAACAGGGATCATGTTTGTCACTGGGTGGCAGGCTGGCGGTATGGAGGTCTCTGCCTCCTCCACCCTACCTCTCACCCCTCACTCCATCTGTATAGTCAGGGGGAACAAAACGTGTGATGCTAGATCCCCAGAGGGGGATTCCTCTCTGGCTACAGACACTTTTCTATTCTTACTCTCCCCAGCCACAAATCAATCCCCTTCTGTGGGTTTCCAACTTGCCCAGGCAGAAATAAACATTCTTCCTTTTGGCTTTCCATAGCTGTCAGTCCTTATTGCCCGACCTCCACCCTCTCCCCCAACACACACCACATGACTCTGTAACTACTTCTTCAGTTGTCTTAATGAGACTTGCCTGGACCAGCATGTCAGTGTCTTGATGAAAGAGAACGCATCATGCTCACCTTGGTATTCTCCAGATCTGTGGCAGTGCTTTCCCCACAGTAAAACCTTACAAAAAAAAACTCTTCTAAGTAAATAGGAAAATGAATGAACGCTGAATGTTGAAAAATAAATTTGAGAATAGAAAAAAAGAAACATAGTTAGCAATGAATTACCTTTCAAATCTTTTCCAAATCTGAGATTGATAAACCCAGCAATCCACGTACACAATTAATTTTCTAAATACCAACATGATGTTGTGTATGCTCTTCCATCTATTTCCTCAGACTCCCATTACCTCTTCATTGTACTCACAGGCGTGGCTTCTCTCTCCTACTGCAGCAGGATATGGCATTCCTAAGCTACTGCTCCTTTCACCAGTTTCTTCCTTCTCTAGTTATACAGTGTTCTTTGTTCCCTGGTTCTGGGATGACAGGTTGGAAGAAAAGTATCTTTTAAAATGATTTCCAAATTGCCTAGGAGATGTACTTTTCTTTACGAGGTTCCTTTTAAGCCAGGATATCATTGCAATTAATTATAAACTAGTCTTAACAATACTTTTCTCACTGAATGGACGTGTACTTTGCTACTGAGTAATTAATCATCACAGCCCTACTCATCAGCTTCTTCCTCCTTCTCTCTCATTCCTGCTTCCTCTGTACCCCAATGCCATTTAACTTTAGAAAAGATGGTCTCATTCTCTTCTAATTTATTCCTGATCACTGGTTTTTTGGTGTTAATTCAGATGAGAAATTTAAAAAGTTGGAGTGAACCAGTGTGTACATTTCACAGTACTCTGATGCAGGAAACCCAGAGAAGTGAAGGGTTGCTTCAACATTTTCTCCCACAAGAAGCAGAACATTTACCACATGTCTTCATTAAAAAAGTGTTACCAAAAATGTATTCACTCCAAAGGAGTTTCAGGGGTGATTTAAACACATCCAGTGCTCCAACTGTCCATATCTTTGACAAGCACTCTCAGTCGTAATCATGCTAAACTTTCATTACAGATGAGATTTTCATCTCTGAAATGGTGCATTGCTGTGATTCAGAATAGAACACTGAATTTGCTCCAGTTCCTTCATTGTTACATATGAGAAAATCAGAGTCCAGTTTACAGTGGTTTATCTGAAGTCACAAAGACAATTAGTGGCAAATCCGACACTAGAATCCATAACTGGTACAATATAAGGGTTTTCTCCAGTTATAATGTGGACTAGAATTCTCATCCTACAAATCACAAATTTGCTTTATTATTTTCTCTAGAAACTCCACAGCAAAACACCGATATACCTCCACTTTGATTATGGCCTTGTCTAAATAAGGTTGGAGTTTGTGGACTCAAGAGGCTTCCACAGTCTTGGCAACTCATGACAAGAGCCTCGGATGATCACTGACGTCTCATAAATAAGAGTGTCAATTGTTAAATCAACAACGGAAGTCACTGTGCACTTACTCCCCATGTAGGATCTCTGTCCTTAAAGTGTTGTACTATGAGAATTAATGGTAAAACTAGTTTTCAAAGAGTACTTTATACTTTGTATGTGGGGGTGGGTGCAAACTGTTGAAATCTTTACTTAGTATAGAGTTGATCTTCTAAATGTAAAGATAATTAAAAATGAATATTAATGAAGAATGGGATGGAAGAGGGAGTAGGAGGTGGGACAGTTTGGGGGTGGGAGGGCAGTTATGGGGGAAAGAATCGCTATAATCCAAAAGTTGTGCTTATGAAATTTATATTTATTAAATAAAAGCTTTCTATAAAAAAGACTGTTTTGAACAAAAACTTGTGACCTAATTAGGGCAAAGTAAAAAGAAAATCTTTGTCAAATCAATTGAGAAAATTGGAATAAACATATTTGAATACTTATATTTACTTTGGCTCTGCAAGAGACCCTATAACAAGGTTGAAAAGATAGACTACAGACAGGGAAAATATTTGCAAACGACATTATTTGACAAAAGTCACGAGTAGAAGCAGGCATATGACATGGTGGTTAAGTCACCATTTGGGACACCTGCATCCCGTATCACAGTGCTTGGCTTAATTCCAGGCCCCTCTGCTTCACATCCAGCTCCTGCTAATGCACACCTGGGAAGGGAACAGAAAATGGCTCTAGCACTCGGGTCCCTGCCATCCATATGAGAGACCTGGATTAAGTTCCAACTCATGGCTTTGGCCTAGCCCAGTCCTGGTTGCCAGGGGAATTTGAGGAGAGAACTCACTGATAGAAGATCCCTCTCCAGGTATCTCTCAGTCTCTTTGCCTTTCAAATACAGTGAAAAAAGTAAATAAAATTTTGAGGAAGGACTCATGTAGAATACATAAAGAACTCTCAAAAACTGAACGTAATTAGTTTAAAAGGTAAATGATATTAAAAGACATTTCATCAAAAAATATATAAATGGCAAATAGATACATGAAAAAATGTTCAATATCATTTATAACTAAGGAAGCAAAAATTATACCTACATTGAAATACCACTATATACCCGCTAGGATGGCTATAATCACAGAGACACACAATATGAGATGTTGATAAAGACACGGAGAAACTAGATTTTTCAAACATTGCTCATGGGAATATAAAACAGTGTAGTCACTATGGGAAATAATTTGGCAGTTTCTTAGAAAACTAAAAATACACTTAACACAGAACCCCACAATCATGTTCTTGGGCATTTATCTCAGAAAAATAAAGACATGCTCACACAAAAACATGTATATGTGTGTCCATAGAAAAGATTTATTTGCATTAGTCAAAAATTGGAAACAACTCAAGTATCTTTCAGTGGGTTAAAGTGTAAATAAATGGCAGTACATTTGTAGCATGAAAATTAATCAGCAATTGACTCATGAAGCAACTTGGATGAATCTCAGAGAATTATGCTATGTGAAAAAAGTCAATATCTAAGGGCTCCATACAGTCTGATTCCATTTATATAACATTCTCGAATAGATAAAGAGCTAGAGACAGTGCCTGCTGAAGGCTAAGAGGGGGTGGGTGAGTTGCAGGATAGCTAGCCTCCGGTTAAAATCTAGAACCTGCTGACATACAGGTAGTATTTAACGCCATGAGATTGGATGAGACCACTTTGGAAAAGTAAAGATAGAAAGATGAGAAGTCCAAGGATCAAGCCCTGGCTTCCAGAATGCTTCAGTACTTTATTCATTGTGACTTTATTACTTTAAAAATGAAAAAAAATATGTTTAAATATCTCATATTTGATGTGTTTATAAAACCCTGGAAGATAAAGATACTTTTTCTGGGATCCTTTAAGTACTCTAACCGTATTGAGAAACCAATGTTTTTCAGAGAGAGAGAACTTGTCAATTTAAGAAATATATTAGCTATAGCATTTCACAGGCAATAGAAGATGGAGTATAACTTGTATATGTTTCTGTTGTCTTATATGAAGGCCTTAAAAAAGCTAATGGGGCCGGTGCCACGGCTCACTAGGCTAATCCTCCGCCTTGCGGCGCCGGCACACCGGGTTCTAGTCCCAGTTGGGGCGCCGGATTCTGTCCCGGTTGCCCCTTTTCCAGGCCAGCTCTCTGCTGTGGCCAGGGAGTGCAGTGGAGGATGGCCCAAGTGCTTGGGCCCTGCACCCCATGGGAGACCAGGAGAAGTACCTGGCTCCTGGCTTCGGATCAGCGCGGTGCACCGGCTGCAGCTCAACGGCTGCGGCGGCCATTGGAGGGTGAACCAACGGCAAAAGGAAGACCTTTCTCTCTCTCTTTCTCTCTCTCTCTCACTATCCACTCTGCCTGTCAAAAAAAAAAAAAAAGTTAATGGAAAATGGAATTAAAAGATAAAACTTTTGGAGCTGGCTGTGCCATAGCAGGTTAAGCCGCCGCCTATGACACCGGAATCCCATATGGGCGTCGGTTGGAGTCCCAGCTGGTCCACTTTCCATCCAGCGCTCTACTTATGGCCTGGGAAAGCAGTGGAAGATGGCTCAAGTGCTTGGGCTCCTGCACCCACATGGGAGACCTCAAGGAGTTCCTAGATCCTGGTTTTGGATCAACCATGGCCACTGAGGAGGGAACCAGAGGATGGAAGACCTCTCTCTGTCTCTCCCTTTTTCTGTCTGTGACTCTGCCTCTCAAATAAGTAAATACATCTTTAAAAAAAGATGAAGATGATAAAATTTTTAAAATATATATAAATTTTATTTCTTAATGTAAGTTTTATCAAGTTCAAGACACTTTGTAAACAATGATACCATTCTTTCAATCCATCCCTAAAGAACTGAGGGTCCTGGTAATTTAACCATGCCAATGCAGTCTTTTCTCACATTAACTGAAGAAAAATAGGTGGACCTTCTAGATATTTTAAGATTAGGAAAGAAAAAGAGGTCAGAAGGAGCCAAATTAGAACTGTAAGGAGATAATCAATGATTTCCCACAGAAACTCACAAAATTGTTGAGAGTATTGTCAACTCTGTGGTGAACCTTTCCTGGGTAATTTTCTGCTAGTTTTGGACAACTCTGTCAAAACACTCCTTTAATAAGTAGATATTATCATTGTTTGGCTTTCTAGAAATTCAACAAACAAAATGATTTGAGCATCTCAAATAATGCTGCCATGACCTATCTGCTTTTGTGTTGCCTGGACCACTTACATCTCTTGGTAGCCACTGCTTTAACCGTGCTGTCTTCAGATGCATACTGGTAAAATCATGTTTCATCTTTCATTACAAGTCTTCAAAGAAATGCTTCTGAGTCTTGATCCCATGTCTTTGAATTGAAGTCTCTGCTCTCGCCTGCAGCAAATCTGCGTGCAATAGTTTTGGCACCTATTGAGCCCAATGTTTGCCTCACTTTAATTTTTTAGTCAGAAATATGTACACTGAACCAATTGAGATGTCTGTGGTGTTGGCTGCTGTTTCTGCTGTTAATCATCGGTTCCCTTGAACTACTGCACAAACAGGATTAATTATTTTCCTTACAAATTTATGTGAATATTCTGCTGCTGGGTGTTTTATCTTGAACCCTGTCTCATCCCTTCCTAGAATAAATTAGCCACTTGTAAACTGCTGATTTCTTTGGTGCTTTGTCCCATAAACTTTTCATAAAGCATCATTGATTTCATCATTCTTCCAGCCATGCTTCACCATAAATTTTATGTTTATTCTTGCTTCAATTTCAGCAGAATTCATGTTCCTCTGAGAGGGGATCATTTCAAACTGATGTCTTATCCTTGTTTGTGCCGCAACTTAGATACTGTTCAGACATGTCATAACAAGTTAGCACAAGTTATTCTGGTCCCAAAAAATTAAAATCCACGCATAATTTTTCATAATATGCATTTTCTATGAACTTTTGGAAGACCTCTCCTACAAATGTAACTCAAAGAAATAAGGGGGAAAACCTAAAATATATTAATAGACAATGTTCAGGATTTGAATTTTTCCTCCTTTAGATTCTAAGCTTCATCAAGTTTTTTGTACACTTCCTTCCACTTAGCAAGGTTCCGTAATGTTTGAAACCTTTAGGATTGTTAAAAACCCAGAAATACCTAAACCTCACATTTATGAAAAACTCTCTTGCCAATGACTAAGACCTGGGAAGAACATGTCTATATTTTTTACATGTCTAGTTTTTTCCCTTTTATGGATGGAATTTTAAAGATCATAAATTTAAATGTTTAGAGAACCTTAAAAGTTATTTATTCTTGCCTTCTCTACCAATCATTTTATGTTGAATTATTGACTCAACAGAGCTTAGCTTAAATTGGCACTTTTCTAACATTAATAATATTTTTTATTTTTTCAAGGCCTTCCTGCCAAGAGCTTAAAAAAGTAGTGATGTAAACAAGAAAAGACATTTCCTTTCTGAAGGCCAAATCTTGAAAGTTCACCCTGGTATCACCCCTGGAAAACTTCAATGCCAGCACACCTGCCTTCAGAAGCATTCTTTAACAGATGTTTGGAGAATCTGTGTACCATTTGTAGACACATTTTTTAATCTTAAAGATATAATAACTCAAATATAATGCTCTAGCACCATGTCACTCTTGCTGTCTCTCTGCTGTGGAAACATTTGACATGATGTTCACAAATGGATTCAAGACATTTGATGATTAAAGGCCAAGTCCCAAAATACATTCTTTATAAATGTGTCTTGAATTCTTTGTTTGCAGTCATTTATGATAATTGTGATGATTGCTTTAAAAAGATCACATCTTTAACTTGTGTCTCCAGTCATACTGGTTCTCTAGTGCATCAGTTCTAGGTTATCAGCAGGTATGTCTGAAATACGTGAACCTAAATCATATTTGCAGAAAGGCTCAAGACTCAAGGTGTGTGTGTGTGTGTGTGTGTGTAGGAAGAATGATCATCAATGGGGCTTGAAAGAAGTCAGAGAAAGAGATATATAAAAATTAGAATAATATCTATCACCTATTAATACCTATGTTATTAACTTGTCTGGCACAGAAAAAAGCCTACTTGGCAATTACCACATTCCCTATTTTGTAGAAGAGGGAACTGAGGCATGAAAAGAGTGAATGACTTTTTCAAAGAAATTTTGGACATCTTTCAATGGTGAAAACCATAAATTAAAGGATGATGAAACATACGAATTTAGAAGCTGTTGCCATAGAGTAGATGAGACATGATCAAGACCTAAACTAAAGGTTTTCAGAAGTCAGAACTCATTCTTCCTTCCTTATATTTCCATGGAAGAGACCCTTTTACACTGCTCCCTATAAAGCAGAGAATAATGAAGTGAACCCTCAGGGCCTCTCCCTCCCCAACCATATTCCGATTCAGAGTGCAAGGGGAGATAACTTTAAATTCAAGAGCCTCATGCCCAGTGGGGTAACTTCATTTAAGATAAGTTTATTTAGTGGCAGTATCAGCATATTTCTCTCCTTACAGCTTGTATTATCTGCCTGCCTCTTTTTAAAATGAGGGAGCATCACTTTTCAGCCTTTTGGCTAAGATCAAGTGTAGCAACATGAGAGGCAGGGCTTTCTTACCTCTTCCTCCCACCATGAAGCAGGAAATAGCATCAGTTGTTTCCCAGTTGGTGGAAACAGATGATTCTCCAGATTCTTGTTTGACATACAAATGAATAAATTGGACCCACCTGCTCCCACTGATGGGTGCCAAAAGTCCACATGTAAGGTGAAGTGTCAACATGTGGCAGGTTGGGGGCTGACATAGTGGGTTAAGCACCTGGAGCTCTGATATCTCATATGGACTCCAGTTAGAGTCCTGGCCACTCCACTTCCCATCCAGCTCACTGCTGATGAGCCTAGTAAGCAGCAGAGCATGGCTCGAGTGATTTATGCCCTTGAATCCACGTGGGAGACATGGAAGAAGCACCTGGCTTCCACCTGGCCTATCTTTGGCAGTTGTAGCCTTTGGGGAGTGAACCATCAGATGGAAGACCTCACTCTTTCTCTCTCTGTAGCTCTGCCTTTCAAACAAATAAAATAAATATTTTAAAAAAGGTGGCAGGTTGATCTCAGCCACAATCTTGTGTCCAGATTTAAAAAGAAGCTTTGTATTTTGTGTTTCACTGCACAGGCATAGATGAAGCTGATTCTTTCTACATTCTCTCTCTCTGAAGCTATTAGGATCATAAGGAGAGGAAGACTTGTTAGCATCCAAGATTCCAAGACAAACACCAATGGAGATATAAATTAAAAAAAATCATGTCCACTGAACTGTGTTTTTCCAGGAAAATGCTTATACTTGATACTCTGAGAAAATTCTTCTTCTCCGCTTGATGAGTGACCAATATAAGGAATTCAGTCTTTCTGAAGGACAGAGAGAGAGACTTCATTTTATTTCATTTTCAACATTTTGAGAGAGAGAGTGAGAGAGAGAGAGAGAGATCTCCCTTCTGCTGCTTCACTCCACAAATATTTGTAACAGCTGGAGCTAGGACAGGGGCAAAGCAGGAAGCTAGAAAGTCTACTCAAGTCTCCTATGTGGATGGCAGCAACTCAACTACTCGAGCCATCACTGCTGCCTCCCAGGATCTGCATTAGCCAGAAGCTGGAGCCAGAAACCTGAGTCAGGAATTTAATCTAGATGCTACAGAGTGGGATGTGCTAGTCTCAACTGGTGTCCTAACTACTAGGCTAAATGCTTGCCCCCAGGAAAGTTAATTTGAAACGAGGGTAACACTATTTCTTTTCCCTCCTCAGATTCATGTTAGGACATATATAGGGCTAGATAAGTTTTCCATCACTCTATCTTGAATGACAATCAAAACTCCTTCTAGGCCTCCAGGACAGCCTGATGGAGTGTCAGAAAGCATTAAAGTAAAAGAGAAAAGATAAACAACAGGAGTCTTTGATCCTTGGGTCTGGTGATCAGCCCATTAGAAAAATAGAAGGTGAGGTCGCGTCATGCTCTCTAACCATATTAAAGCCAAGGCAGATCTGAGTGTTTTTATGTTGTGGGGGCCTGTTGGCCTCAGATCTAATAAAGAATGCAGTTTATCTCTGGCCTTGCTAACACTGTCACTCTCTGTAAGGAGGGAGGTTATATGGGCAAGAAGAAAGTGAGATGTGAGAAGCTGGGCATCAGGGCTCTTCTACTCATGCTTGTGAGTGACCCTAGGAACAAATCCACTGGAGCTGAGATTTGAGCTGATGGAAGAAACAGGCAAGGCCCATAGATGTTGATGTTATGCTCAAAGTCGCAGAGAAAGTTAGTGATGGTACAGGAAACCTGAGAAAATGTACACGCTGACTGAAAAAACATTCACTGAACAGCCACCACATGCGGACATTGTGCTAAGCTCTAAGAGTTGGATTAAAAATTTCTCCCTACCCACCCCTAGGAACAATAAAGTATTGGTAAAGACGTGAAAAAAAAACACTGTAAAAGACCACTGCAGAGGAGAACAGGTTCACTCCAGAGGAGTGGCCATTTTTTCTAGAATAGCAGATTCAGGAAAGCTCTATTAAAAACATCTGTGTATGCAGTACTATGTATCAAGAACTACACACACACACACACACATATGTATATGTACACACACGCACACATAAGAAGTAACTTCAGGAAGTTCATGGAAAGGAAAATTAAACCACAAGTTTATTTTAGTGCAAAACTGTTTTGAAAGTCATGTATTGTAGGTATAAATAAATGAAATTTTATTCAATCCAATTGCAATGTAAAATCCATAACTAAAGAGGCACATTTAGGTGATTTGCAAATGTTTTTAGTAGAGTTAAATAAAATTTGATTAAATTTGTTTGCCTGACAGTCAACCTTAATAGTTACTGATTACATATTAAATTGCTGGAAGGCAGCAGATCACCCATGCCACAGCTAATATGGTTAGAAACACATGGTCTCAGAATGGTGCAATACCACAGTGCTGAGAAGACCTCTAATTCACTTGGTTAGAACAAAACTCATCTTTCCTTACAAATATTTTCCTAAACTTGTCCAGATGACTTTAATGTATCTTGGAAAGGTTTTCCAATTTTTGAGAAATTTATCACTGAAATAAATCCCAGAGCAATCAACACTAGAAACAATGGGGTCTGTTGACAAGATAGCACTGTAAGAAGAGCCATTCTTTCTGCAGATTGGGTTGTCATTAGTGCTTTCTCACAACCAGCTGTTTTGGTTTTAACTGAAGGACAAGTTTAACTGAAGGACAAGTTGAGTGCACAAGTGATTTATGTAAAGAAGATAATAATTACGCTTCAACTGTGCAGAACACAGAATTTGTTTTAAACTACCATTTATTGAGTGCACACAATGAATCAAATGCTCTCTTAAGTGCCTTACATAATTATATAGTCTGCACAACAAGCTTTTGAAATATCTATTTTTATAGATGCATTAAATGAAGGCTTTCTTGTTAATTCCAAGAGCTAAAATAATATACTTAATATGACACAGGTACTACATATTAAAACTAGATTTACTTTTACATTCTCAACAACAACGCAATAAACACTATACCAGGCATTTCAGAAGACACAATAAGAAAACAGTCTTTGTTTCTGATTTCTAGGATATTACAACATGCTTGGGGAACCCAATATTTATAAAAGCAAAGTGACATCAATGCTAAAGTATATGAAAATCTCTTAAGACTGTGTATGAAAAGGCTAGAGGTGGGGCTGGCGCTGTGGTGTAGTGGGTGAGGCCGCCATCTGCAGTGCCGGCATCCCATGTGGGTGCTGATTTGAGTCCCAGCTGTTCCACTTCTGATCCAGCTCTCTGCTATGGCCTGGGAAAGCAGTAGAAGATGGCTCAAGTCCTTGGGCCCCTGCACCCACATGGGAGACCAGGAAGAAGCTCCTGGCTCCTGGCTTCGGATCGGCGCAGCTCTAAGTGTTATGGTCATCTGGGGAGTGAACCAGCAAATGGAGGACCTCTCTTTCTCTGTAGCTCTCTTTCTTTGTGTAACTCTGACTTTCAAGTAAGTAAGTAAGTAAATAAATAAATATTTTTTTATTTTTTTTTAAAGATTTATTTGAAAGTCAGAGTTACACAGAGAGAGGAGAGGCAGAGAGAGAGAGAGAGAGAGAGAGGTCTTCCATCTGAAGGTTCACTCCTCAATTGGCTGCAAGGGCCGGAACTGCACCAATCCAAAGCCAGGAGCCAGGCTTCTTCCAGGTCTCCCATGCGGGTGCAGGGGCCCAAGGACTTGGGCCATCTTCTACTGCTTTCCCAGGCCATAGCAGAGAGCTGGATCAGAAGTGGAGCAGCCAGGACTTGAACCGGAGCCCATATGGGATGCTGGTGCTTCAGGCGGCAGCTTACTCACTACGCCACAGTGCCGACCCCTATAAATATATATTAAAAAAAAAAAAAGACTAGAGGTATCTGGAAGGGTTTCTTAGAGGAGGTGGGAGTTCTATGGAACTTCAAAAATTGTGTCTGTAGGTTAGCATGGAGAAAAGAGAATTCTGAGCAAGGGTACTTATACAAGTGTATAAGTTATGCGTGGCAGATAGTGAGTAGTTGGGTCAATAGTTTGTGATGCCTGGGGAGGTATAGGGGATAAAGCTTGAAAAGTAGAAGTTGGCAAAAACAGCAAGATCATGGATTATTTCTCCAGGAAAAAAACGGAGAAATTCTACAGCTACAACAGTTCTTCCTGCATTTCAAAATTTTTCGGTGGATGAAATATTTTCCATTGTTAATAGTTTGAGGAAATCTACTCAACAGAGTTTATGCAATAATGTAACCTAAGACTTCAGTTCTCAGATCTCCTCTTTCTGGTATCCACCTCCTGCATTTATGATTTAGTTGGTAGTCATGGAGAAGGAAATGACTATATGATTTATGAACACTCATGGGCTATGAAAAGAGGGAAATATTGAAGATGGAGAACCCTGGATGTCTATTGTCAAGCCAGACCTTTTCCACAAGCAGTGGTGCCTGGGATAATACTCTCTTCAATGTCCATGTCATTGGTTTTGTTATAGATGAGCTGCCATGATGAAGGCTTTCTGCTTAATTAAACCCTCCGAATGATTCTTCATTATACTGAGTTCTGTGATTCATTATAGAGGAAGGCTTCAGTCTTGCTTTCATTGATTACTGTTTTCAGTGAATAGGTTTGGTTGTTTATTTCTGTTTGGCACCCAGTGAGTCAACAACCAGAGGTGCAGACAAATTATCCTCATTGTATTCTCTTAGTACTTCCATTTGCTTTATTTTTCACTTGTTGCAGTATCATTGTTTCTGCTAATGATATGCTTAACATTTGCCAATGAGGCTTATAGTTTCTTTTCTCAACAAATCATAGAAGCTGTTGTAAGATAAACTTCAAGGTGTTTGGAAAAATATGTTTGATAAACCTTGCTGTGTTAAATACTTTGGGAATCATTCCTGAGCAAGAATAATATAATGAGTTAGTGAGCATATGGTGAAGCAGCAAGAGAGGTGGAGAATGTTTACTGATTGAAGCAACCTCTGGGAAAGAAACCTAGAACAGACTTTGGGGGATTCTGTGTTCTGTGTCCAGATCTTCAGCACCAAGGCTAGTACGAGCATGAATTTTACCTTCCTGACTCTATACACTTCAAGCTGCTTCTGGTAAATGCTACTGACAAATTGTTCATTGACTTGTGGTAGGACTCAACTTGACAACAACAGTAAGAATGACAGTAGTAATAACGTTAGCTCCCAGCTATTATGTACTTACCAACAGGTCAAAACTACATTAAATCCTCCGCACAAGTTACTACATGTACTGCTTAACAAAATTGTAAATTATTTCTAGTTCCATTTTATTTTAGAGAGTTTAAGTATGTTATGCAAATTATACAGCCAGAACCAGGCTCTCATCTCATTTTAAAGGTCATGTCCTTAGCCCCTGCAATAGTCTACCACTCAGACTGAGCAACTGCCAAGCCAATGTGTGTGTGTACGTCTCTCTTCATGAAGATACTAACTCAGATGTTGAGGTCAAAACTTTTAAAGAGTTTATCCGTAGATCAAAAATAAAGCATTTGAGGACAGTTATTACTTTCCCAAAAGGATCTTCTACATAATGGAGAAATTCAATTCCATGCTGCACTTCTTTTATTCCAGAACTAACCATGAAGCATGAAGTGCCAGAGACTAATACCCTATGAACAATTTATTCAGTTTAATCTTCAGTGTAGAATACTTTTTAAAATTATTTATCTATTATTTGAAAGTCAGAGTTACAGAGAGAGGGAGAGACAGGAAGAAAGAACTCTCCCATCTTTTGGTTCAGTTCCTAGAAGGCTGCAAAGGCTGGGGCTGGGCCAGGATGAAATCAGGAGCTACGAGCTTATTCTAGGTCTCCCTGACAGAGGCCCAATCACTTGAGCCATCTTCCACTACTTTTCCCAGACCATTAGCAGGGAGTTAAATCAGAAGAGAAGCAGCCAGGACATGAACCTGCACCCATAGGGGATTCTGGCATTGTTGGCATCAGCTTTACTCACTATATCACAATTCTAGCCTCAGGAATAGAATACTTGTACTGTACTTACACAGCCATTCATTTTCCTAACAATGACTGATTACATCCCCAGGAGGTCAACCAATGTTCTACGTCCATTATAACCACTGGTCAACTCCCCGTGTCTAATGAAAACATTGGATCCTTTTCTATTTTAAATATTTTAGCTTATTTTTATATGTGACTGTCTATTTGTATTGATGTTTCCTAACAAAGTGAACCATATTTCAGTCATTTTAATTTAACAAGTGAATTGGATCAACAACTTAATGATATATTTTAGGTTACATAGCTGGTTTGGAATTCAGATAATGTGAGAATTTGTGAGCCTGTTTGCATATGTGTGACCCAAACCTATCTTGAAGCATAAAATAAGCTATTAAAACTTTAATCTGAAACATATGGTGAAATAATAATTTTATGACAAGAAAATACTTCAATTCTAGTGTCCACGGGCAGAGGAGGCACTTTTGTAGAGGAACACGATGCAACCATACTAGAAAAGAATTTAGAGCTGGGGGGAGAATCTTATTGCATTGTACAGACCAGAAGATAGTATATTTCCAAGTAATACAGAGGTATTTATTCTTAATGCACCAAGTCTTTACTGAGGACCTACTCTGTGTATACAGACATTGTTCCAAGCCCTAGGGATACAGTAATGTGCAACAAAAAAGATTCCTGCCATCAGTAAACTTACATCTTAGAATGCAAAGAAACCAAACATATGCACACTTGATACAGCATAATTCATTAGAGAAGAAAAATAAAACAGGGTAAAGACATAGGGTAATAGGGAATAAATCAGGGAACAGAGAAAGCACCAGAGAGTAGTCAAGGGTTTCTCACCTGATGGTAAGTGAGAAGAAATATAAAGGAAATAAGTCACCAAAAAGGTCTTAGGAAAATATATTAAGCAAAGAAAGCATCTATTATAAAGAATGGGTGAGAGTATTTGTCATGTGTAACAAACCAGAATGTCATCACTGTGAGCTAGGGGTAACAGGACAATATGTGAAATCACAGAGACAGCCAAGGGAAAGATCATGCCACATCCAAGAAAAGAGCCCCTTTAGTTTTGATAATATTTATACACAATGAACTATATTCAACCTTGTAACTACTATCTCAAACAAGACACAGAATGTCTTCATTTCCTCTAAAGATTCCTTCATCCCCACTTCTTGGCAATACTCACCCTAACCCCAGAAGAATACAATCTAGCATTTTCCACTATCAATTAGTTTCATTCATTCTAGAACTTAATATTAGTGGAATCATAGAACATGTATTATTTGGGTACCTCTTTGCTCAATATGTTTTTGAGACTCATTCATGATTTTCAAGGATCACTGCTCTATTTTTTCCAGCTGATTAATTAGCATTCTCAAGTATGAGCATGGCAGAGTTATTCATTTCTTGTTGGCATTCATTTGAATTGTTTCTAGATTCTAGCAATGATGAATAAAGTTATTATGTATACATCATTATATTGACATATCTTTTTATTCCCTTGTGATAAATACTTAGAATGGATGTATAAAAATATGGAAGATGTTTTTTAAACTTTAAATGAAACAAAATTGCCAGTTTTCCCAAGTGGTTGTTTCACTTTTCATTCCCTTCAGCAATGTATGAGAGTTCTGGTTCTTCCACATACTCCACAGCATTTGGTGTTGTCTTGTTTTTTTTTCTTTTCATTTTGGGCCATTTTAGTAGGTACATAAATCCATGACATTGTGGGTTTAATGTGCATTTTTCTGACATGTAATGATTTTGAGAGCTTTTATATGTACTTATTGGCCACTTTTTGCCAATGATTCTCTGTAAATAGCTTATATATTGTTTTATTCCCATATAAAATAGCTTATGTAATGGTTGTTCCCATTATATTATTGACTTCTAGGAGTTATTTATATTTTCTGCATATGAGAAGGTAACAAGTTTTAATGTTAACATTTTGTAAACTGTGAAAGGAAGCCATCAGAAGGTTTCGAGAACGACATTTGGCCTAGGTGTTAAGTTGCCTGTGTTCACATTGGAGCACCTTGATTCATTTCCTGGCTCTTGTATCTGATGCACTTTCCTGCCAGCGCAGGCCCTAGAAGGCAGAGGTAGTAGCTCAAGTAACTGAGTTCCTGCCACCATGTGAGATACCCAGATGGCATTCCTAGCTCCTGGCTGTGGCCCTAGTCCTGTCCTGGTTATTGGGGCATTTGGAGCGTGAACCAGCAGATGAGAGTTTTCTGTCTGTCTCTGTATCTTTATTTCTTTCTCTCTCCTTCCAAAATACACACACAAACACACAAAATTTAATGATTTAATGAAAGTTTTGAAAATAGAACAATATAAAGTCACTAATTCATATGTTTTAAGCTATTCATTTTCAGGGCTCACTATGGAAGTAATGGATAACTGAGGCAGACATTGACTTTGTTATAAAAAAATCTTCCACCAAAGAAAGCCATTTGCTTGGATGGCTTCACAAATTCATTCTATAGTATTTATGGAAGAAATGAAACTGTTCTACACAAACGCTCCCTAAAACAGAGGAAGAAGGAATGCTTCACATCTAATTTTATGTAACTAGCAACATTGGGATGTAAATAATGAAAAAGAATATTTATTAAAAGGAGAAAAATATGAGATCATCACTCATGAATATACATAAAAATTCTGAAGAAAATATTGTAAAATTGAATCATCAGGGACCGGCACTGTGGCATCACAGGTAAGGCCACTGCCTACAGCACTGGCATCCTATAGGGCACTGGTTCGAGTCTTGGGTGTTCTACTTCCCATCCACCTCCCTACTAATGGGCCTAAAAGTCAGTGGAGGATGGCATAAGTGCTTGGGTCTCTGAACTCACATGGGAGAATTGGATGAAGTTTCTGGCTCTTGGTTTCAGCCTGGCCCACCATTTGGTTATGTCCTTCTCTCTGCCTCTGCCTGGACCACCATTTGGTTATGACCATTTTGGGAGTGAACCAGTGGATGGAAGATCCCTCTCTTTGCCTCTTCCTCTCCTCTGTTTAACTCTGACTTTCAAATAAATAAATGAATCCTTCAAAAAGTTGAATCATCAATATATCAAATGGAAAATATATCAGTACCAAGTGAGTTTTATTCCAATTCAAGATTGATTCAACAAAATCAACAAATACTTTATTATCTTAATGTGATAAAGGGGAAATATGATCACCTCAGGATGTGCATAACAATTTGAGAAGCCAATACTCAATCACCAAAAAATAGTCAAAAAAACTAGGAATAGAAGAGGAATAGAAAGGAATTTTCTCTGATAAACAGCATCTACAAAAGCCAGACTAATGGAATTCTTTCTCCTGAAGATGCGAAACAAGGCAAAGGTATTTGCTCTTGTCCTCTTTATTATACCTTATATTTGAGGTCTCTGCCAGAAGTGGATGAAGAAACAAAAATAAAAGGCTTAAGGATCGGAAATGAATATATATTGGTCAACTATTTTAAGCATCTATTTTAAAATATAGTTATTTACACAAAAATCTCCAAAGAATTCTGCTTTCACTGGGGATTTTTAAAACTTGTTTATTGGTTATCTATGGAAGGCAAATTTATTTGGTCAAAGTTTAATGAGTAATAGGATACTTATATTTTTGAAAATATCTCTTATTATGTATCACTTACTAATAACAAAGAAAAATGGTTAAATTTACTATGGAATCTCATGTACATCATCCAATCCAGGAATCAGTTAATGTCATCAATGGAGGACCACATAATGGAACAAAGTTAATGCCACCAGCTGCGTGCTCTGGATGTGCTACACTGAGGAAAAAATACCATCACGTAATATTCCTGCCCAAGATTCACTAGCTAAATCTAACCATAAAGACATATTAAAGAAAAAATTCAAATTAAGAGTCATTTTGAAATATGACCTTTATTCTCCCAAAATGTCAAGGTCATAAAGGGCTGAAAAAGTAGAGTTGAGAGAACTAAATGAAATGAGAGATCTTGGATTGGGTGTTGAACAATAGGGGGAAAATGATAGAGAGGATGTATAGTTTGCACATAGACTGCACGCTTAAAATTCTTTTTTTTTTAACTTTTATTTAATGAATATAAATTTCCAAAGTACAGCTTATGGATTACAATGGCTTCCCCCCCATAACGTCCCTCCCACCCGCAACCCTCCCCTCTCCCACTCCCTCTTGCCTTCAAAATTCTTATTGTATTGATGTGGACTTTTCTGAAGCAGATCAGTGTGCAATGGTTTTGAAAAAGATACTGTGGGGGCTGGTGCTGTGGCATAGCTGATAAAGTTGCTGCCTGCAGTGTGGTCATCCCATATGGGTGCCAGTTCAAGCAGCTTCTCTTCCAATCCAACTCTCTGCTATGGACTGGGAAATCAGTAGAAGATGGACCAAGTCCTTGGGCCCCTGCACCTACATGGAAGACCTGGAAGAAGCTCCTGGCTCCTGGTTCCTGGCTCCTGGCTCCAGACTGGCCCAGCTACAGCTGTTACAGCCATTTGGGGAGTGAATTAACAGATAGAAGATTCTCTCTCTCTCTCTCTCTCTCCCTCCCTCCCTCAGTCTCTGCCTTGTTGTAACTCTTCCTTTCAAGTAAATAAACAAATCTTAAAAAAAAGAGAAAAAGATGCTGTGTTCATTGCACTCAGGCACATGTTGTTTCATTTGTATTGGAAACTTTACTCTTATTTTCTCTATTTATGCATTTTTTTCTTGTTCTTAAAATTCCTTCTCAAAATTTATCTCTTCTCTGAAACCTTCTCTGATGACCCTAGTCCGCAATTCTGTCTCCTTTCTCTGAACTCCTATGGTATCTATTGTTTGCAAGACACTATTGTTCTGATTGGAAGTTATTAAAATAAAAGGCACAGCATATCACCTCACTGAAGAGACAGGATTCAGTCCTATCTGGTTTAAAGACAAAATCTTCTACCTAATGTCTGACTCCACTTCTCTCTGTTGATTCCCTTTCTATCAAGGAGCAAGTAACCAGATATTTATGCAAACTTCAACTCACAGTCAATATCTTTCCAGATTCACTGGTCTCTTATCCAGATTCACTAGATCTCTTATAAGTAGTTTGGAATGACTGGCTTAGGTAATACCAGAAGTACATCAGATACTCCAGAAGGATTTCACCAAATATGAATACCATGGATGTGTGTTTCTGCTGATGGCAAACCAGCAATTGAAAGTGCTCTTTAACTTTTAGAAAAATTGATCAACCTCTATCCCAGTTTTTGATAAAAAATATATTAAAACTGTAATTTTACTTTTTTTAAAAGATTTACTTATTTATTTGAGAGGCCAAGATACAGTCAGAGAGAGGGAGAGACAGAGACAAAGGTTTTCCACCCATTGGTTCACTCCTCAAATGGCTGCAATAGCTGGAGCTGGACAGATCCAAAGCTGGAGCTGAGCTGGTATGAAGCCAGGAGCCAGGAGCTTCTTCTGAGTCTCCCATGCAGGTTCAGGGCCCAAGTACTTCGGCCATCTTCCACTGCTTTCCCAGGCCATATGCAGAGAGCTGGATCAGAAGTGGAGCAGCCAGGACTCGAAGTAGTACCCATATGGGATGCCAGTGCTGCAGGCAGGGGCTTTGCCTACTACCCAACAGCCCCTGTAGTGTTTCATCTGCAATCAAACTAAGCAACCTCTTGGTTCACCACCTACATGCCCACCTCTGCATTTTACAGGTAAACTGAACAAAACAATGGAGACCTAGTAAGAGTAAATGAATCACTTCATGGCACACAATTCATGGGAAAAGTAGAATGCTTCTAGAATCAGGTGTTATAACTCCTAATTTTGTTTTTTTTTTCTGTGTATTGGTCTGTATGATTTTGCTCTTAAATACGAAAACTATCACTTTTAGGTTATAGCAACTATTGTAGTTGTGAAAGTGCTCAAATTCTGTACATATGTACAATAATAGGGAATGTGAATAGCCTTGTATTCTTCAAGTGCTTTGAAAAAAGCCCCAATTTTAGTCTAGAAGAGCAGGAATTTTCCATTTAGCCTTTGTTTGATTTTTACCACTTGTTTCTCCCAGTGCATTGGATGACAGAGCCCTAATAAGCATAAGTGGTCCTGGGCGCTCTAGATGAGGGTGTAGACCAAAGGAAACAATACCAAATAAGTTCAGTTTATGCCCCATCACACAAATCACATTCCTTCAGGCTTACTCTGGCCTCATGCATACCGTGGATCAAAAATAGACCTAATGTTTATTCCAGGAACATTGTTTGGTTTACTATTGTTAAATCTTTGTGCAAAATGGTTTTCCCAAGAGATTACAAAAGCCACAGTTCTCCTGGATTTACTCCTACAAAACCTTCTTTCCTCCTAGTCCCTTATAACCTGAACATAGTACACAAACTTCAGCAAGCCAACTGTTACCTCCAAGCCTGTTTTCATGCCTGTAAAATAAAAACAATGTTATGCATACTGTTCTATTATTCCATAGGTTTTGGGCAGCTTTAAGTACCTTAATTACATAAAAGCATTTTACAAATTTCAAAACAATTTGTGCAAATGTATGAGATTATTATTGTTGTCAGGGTCCCCAAAAAGGTAAAATTTTAAATACCATCTGATACTGTTTAATATTAAGAAGAAAGAGAGGTGTTGAAAAGATTTCTCTAAATGATAACTTTATACTTTTGGCATGTCCCTCTGGTCTAGCACAGCTTCTGACAGGCATATATGTCCACTCTGTTGTGTTGACCAGGAAATTTTTCCTGGCTGGATTTTTCCAGTGAAACAAATGCCAATCATTTTTGATGAAGTATATTTAAAGTAAGGAGTTGTGATCTTCTAATCAACAATTGGAAAAATAATAACAAATGGGATTACATTTCCCGTGTATGGATTTTTAACAGGATTTCTCATGAACAGATACTGTTATACTTGTTATGAGTCATAGAGAAACCTGCTGATAAATATTTAATCAGATAATTATTTAAAAGGATTCTATTCTAATTAGGAACATTTTTGATTAAAGGCAATATTCTATGAGCTCTTGAAGGTCAACATCAAATGTTATATCTCTTATCACAATGAATTAAATTAAATTAATTAAACTGAATTAATTAAATTAAATTGATTAGTTAAAATGATTTTTAGGAGTACAGGGTCGTTGAATCAATTATCAGAACCTGAACTTTAGACTGCTTTTTAAAGTAGTTGAAGAAAGCACTTAGTTAACTCAATCTTTATTGTTAGTCATGTGTGGGCTGAGTGTGAGTGGAGACAGCAGCAATAAAAAAACCGTTAAACTCATCAGCCCATGTATACTAAATCTAGACACACCTTAGTATCTCAGAGCTAAGGTAACCACCCAGAGACAAATAATAATAACTCCTATGATGTTAGTGCTAATAACATCAATAGGACAAATAATAATAACTCCTATTGATGTTATTAGCACTAACATCATCAGTTTTTAAAAGGCCTGGCTGATGAAGAAAAGTGGAAGGAAAGTAATGTTGATGGCATGGCTACCGTATTCCATGCTCTATTTTGAAGTCAGCAGCAATCCTGAGGAAGAAATGGCCATCATAAATATGTTACTGTGAACTATGCAGTGGTGCCCAAGATTTCTCATTATGCCTTGAACCCAGATCTTTTTACTCACAGATCGAACTAATTTCAATGTTACCTCTATGAACTTCTCATCTCTCAATGTTCTTTAAAACATTGATTTATTTAATTTATTTGAAAAACATAGAGGTGTATAATCAAAGAGAGAGAGAGAGAGATCTGATCTGTTTACTCCCCAAATGCCCACAACATCTGGAACTGGGCTAGGACAGAGCCAGGAGCTGGGAACCCAATCCAGGTTGCCCATTTGGGTGTCGGAGACCCAACTACTTGAGTCATCATCTACTGGAATTGGGGGAAGAGCTTGAACTGGAACCCAGGCATTCTGATACAGGACATGGGTGTCCCAAAGGGCATTTAATTTGCTACCTCTTTGTAACAATGCCTATCCTCTCAAGCTTTTTAATTCAGAAATATGAAGATTAAACATGAATTCACCACCAATGGTGAAATAAAAGTGAATTAAACAGGAGTACTATGACATTTATTTTACAGAGGAATGAATTCAGATACAAAGAGATGAAGAAACACTTGTTTCCAGCCAGTCAGTGATTAGATGGCAAGCCCAGCATTTTTATTTTTTTTTATTTTATTTTTTATCTTTTATTTAATGAATATAAATTTCCAAAGTACGACTCATGGGTTACAATGGCTTCCTCCCCCCATACCGTCCCTCCCACCCACAACCCTCCCCTTTCCCACTCCCTCTCCCCTTCCATTCACATCAAGATTCATTTTCGATTATCTTAATATACAGAAGATCAGCTTAGTATACCTTAAGTAAGGATTTCAACAGTTTGCTCCCACACAGAAACATAAAGTGAAAAATAATAGATGTTTTTTTTAAATGATGATGAAATCAGATCCGACCTATTGTCATGTTTAATCCCAGTGAGAGTCAAGTTAAGCCCAGCATTTTTAAAAAAATAATTTATTTATTTATTTATTTGAAAGGCAGAGTTACAGAGAGAGAGGGAGGGAGAGACAGAGAGGGATCTTCCATCCATTGGTTTACTCCCCAAATGGCCCCACTGACCGGGGCTGGACTGGGCTGAAGCCAGGGGCCTGAAGATTCTTCCAGATCTCCCAGAGGGTACAGGGGCCTAAGTACTTGGGTCATTCTCCACTGCCTTCCCCAGGCACATTAGCAGGGAGCTGGATCATAAATGGAGCAGTGGGGACACAAACCAGTACTCGTATGGAATGCCAGCATCCCAGGCAGTGACTTAACCCACTATGCCATAACGCTGGTCCCCAGGTTTGTTTTATGTCACTCATCCATCTAGTTAACTTGGTAAGTATTTGTGAATGAACTGCAATGAGCCAGGTATCTCAAGATGCTGGAATTCAGCATTGTGCAAAAGAGATGAAAATCCTTACCTTTCTGAAACCCAGATATCAGAGGGAGGAATCAATAAAGCAGAAATTAGGGGCCGGCGCCACGGCTCACTAGGCTAATCCTCCGCCTAGCGGCGCCGGCACACCGGGTTCTAGTCCCGGTCGGGGCGCCGGATTCTGTCCCGGTTGCCCCTCTTCCAGGCCAGCCCTCTGCTGTGGCCAGGGAGTGCAGTGGAGGATGGCCCAAGTGCTTGGGCCCTGCACCCCATGGGAGACCAGGAAAAGCACCTGGCTCCTGGCTCCTGCCATCGGATCAGCGCGGTGCGCCGGCCGCAGCGCGCCGGCCGCGGCGGCCATTGGAGGGTGAACCAACGGCAAAGGGAAGACCTTTCTCTCTGTCTCTCTCTCTCACTGTCCACTCTGCCTGTCAAAAAAAAAAAAAAAAAAGAAAAGAAATTAGGGGAGAGGATATACATTTATGTGTTGAAATATTCATTAGAATCTAGAGAAATTCTCACTGAAAAGATTATGTGTGAGTAGGAATCCAAAGGAGATGGGGGCCGGCGCCGCGGCTCACTAGGCTAATCCTCCGCCTAGCGGCGCCGGCACACCGGGTTCTAGTCCCGGTCGGGGCGCCGGATTCTGTCCCGGTTGCCCCTCTTCCAGGCCAGCCCTCTGCTGTGGCCCGGGAGTGCAGTGGAGGATGGCCCAGGTGCTTGGGCCCTGCACCCCATGGGAGACCAGGAAAAGCACCTGGCTCCTGGCTCCTGCCATCGGATCAGCGCGGTGCGCCGGCCGCAGCGCGCCGGCCGCGGCGGCCATTGGAGGGTGAACCAACGGCAAAAGGAAGACCTTTCTCTCTGTCTCTCTCTCTCACTGTCCACTCTGCCTGTCAGAAAAAAAAAAAAACCAAAAAAAAAAAAAAAACAAACAAAAAAAAAAACAAAGGAGATGGGGAGAAAGTCATGAAAATTTGTAGGGAGAGCAGTCCAGGCAGAGGAAAGAGCTAGCTCAATGTCCTAAGGTGCAAGTGCGCTCAGCTTTGTGAGAGAGGGGAGGGGAGGGGAAGGTGAGGTCAGAAATGTACAGTTGTTGGGTTTGGAGATGAAGAGAATATGTAAAAGTTTTGTGGGATTTTCAATACTACATTTTGCCTTTTATTCAACAAAATGAAAAACTGTCAGGATGTTTTGAGCTATACCATGACTTAGCTTTTAACATGACCACTCTTGTAGCTGTGTTAGGAATAGACACCAGACTAGTATTTAAGAACGGAGAATATTTAGGAGGCAAAATCACTAACCAAGTGATGGTTGCTGGTGGCTTGGTCCAGGCTACTAACAAGAAAAAAATAAGGATGATTCCTTCTATTTGTCACTTAGGACTACCATCCCTCTTATCATGTTACATCATTTAAATAACCAACCAGCATTAAAATAGTGATGTTTAAAAAAATAAAAAACAAAAGTGAACAAGAAATGCAGAACAACTTTTGGTCTTGAAGGATATGTATGGAGTAAGTAAATATATGATTTATCTTACTTTCTTACAAGAGTTAAGCACAAGTAACAATAAACCCCTAATTGCCAGAATGCATATTTTCAACTGGATGTGACAGGAATCATTTTCAAAGATTCACACTGAAGAGTTAAAATTGTATATGTGCGGGTATAAAAAGTTAAGCTTAAGCTTACAGGTTTAAACCTTCCTGGTGCAGCTGTGAAAATAAGACAGAGTAAAGTAGCACCTTGACAGTAGGGACTCCATTTTGGAGCACTTGAGACTGCATTCTGGGAAAGCACCCCCCCCCCCCCCCCCGTGAGACTCTGGCCTGAAACTATGATCTCCAATAGTCGGACAATAGCAGTGCACTACATCACCCTTGGCAACGCACAAAAACCCCCTAGCATGATTGCTCAAGCTTAAAAATAAAAAGGTTACACCTGGGTTACCTGAGCTAATAATGAAAATGTGATTTGTCTATGTCTTAAGATCATAATTGCTGATTGTAAGATATTAGCAACCGTGCATAGCAACTGTGTATTCCCCCCTTCCCGGTTTTGCGGTTTTTGCCTTTATAAACCCTAACCTTTGGTTATTCGGGGCTGCTCTGCTCTTGTATGATCAGACAGCCCCAGCATGCTGGATAATCAATAAAGCTTCCCCTTGCTGTTTGCATAAGAGACTGTGTCTCTTGGTAACGTTTATCGGGCGGTCGACTCTAACAACACATCACAGAAATCTTAGTCCTGATTATAATCACGTTTCTATTATTGATTAGAAGAGGATAGATAACTTCAGGCTGCCTGTTCTTTGTATAATTAGTTGGCAAGTGTTTAGTTGACAAACTGAATCCTGGAGCATTTTGTGGCCAATATATTTAACATACTTATGAGGGTGGCAGAGCATCTCAAAAACCATGATGGGACTGGCATCATGGCACAGCAGATGAAGCCACTGCCTGTAACACAGACATCCCATATCCACACTCTAGTTCTGAAATCGGACAAGACCCCCCTAAAATTTACACTAAAATGTGACCCCTTAAAGTTCCCTAGAAATGCTATCCGGGGTGCCACATGTGCTACCGGAATTTGGGGTGCCATATGATTTCACCACGGGCTTATTAATAAATTTCCAATATTAATAAGCCCAAGAAGGTTCTTGCCTAATATTTAGAGAAGAATTCTAAATATCGGCACAGATAAACGAGGCAGCATGGTACGTTTTAGGCTTTTATTTAGTGAGAAAGATGCATAGGAGAGTGAGAGATTTATTTAAGAGAGAGAGGTGAATAGGGGTTCATACTGAGCACCAGGAACCAGCCACATGGATGAGCATCTAGGCCTGTATCTGGGCCAGGAAGCCTAGAGCACATGGCCTGAAGGCCATGCACCCTGGAAGCACAGGGCTACAGCAAACCCCCTCCTGGCAAGAGGCCAGGGACGAAGAGAGAGCCGAGCCACACCGTGTCCCAGCTTTTAACCCATTTCCAAAGGGTTAATTAACCTGATTAGCTGGTGGGCACCCAGGTGTGGCCAGGTGGGGGGATGAGGTCACACAGGGGCATGGCGAAGGCATGGTCTTCCAGTTCACAGATCTAATCAATTTTAGCCTGTACGCCTGCCTACTTCAGTTCGAGTCCTGGTTGCTCTGCTTTCGATCCAGCTCTCTGTTAATGAGCCTGGGAAAGTAGCAGAAGGTGGTCCAAGTACTGAGACTGCTGCCATCCCTTGTGGGAGACCTGATTGGAGTTCCAGGCTCCTGATCAATCAGATCAGGCTGTTATAACCATTTGGGGAATGAACTAACTGATGGAAGATTTTGTCTCACATTCTGCCTTTCAAATCAATAAAATAAATCTTAAAACCCAATGTGCTCCCTTTTTGGAACCTAGAGACTCCAACACTAGATCAGTGGTATTTCAGATAGTGGGTATCAGATAGTGGGTTACAGATCCATGAGGCCACTCATTCAAGCTTTTACATTTAATTCCCAGCCAATCTCTTTGTTCCTCTAATCCTATAGGAAGCTGCTTCTTGCAGTTTTTCTACCTCAATGGAAATATTTTGTTCCTGTTTTGTTTTGAGATGTACCTAATGAACAATTTTAGACATGATTAACACTTTTTTTAAGTCCTTTCTCTCAAAATGATGAATTTTACCACCTAACTGGATCTTGAATCAATCAGCAATTGGAACAAACATTGTCCCCAGGGACAATGCCTGGAGGGTGGGATTTTGACATTGGTTTGATAAATTTTTGATCTTGAACTCATTGTTAAGATTCTGCTCTTGGGGAATGGGGCACCAGTAGATAATAGAATATAGTAGTATCCCACACACTTCGTCAAATTATTGCTTGTAATGAACTGGATTGGTGTACCCATTGAAGCAAGGGCCTCAGGGAACACTTTATTTTATGGCAGTTAGACAGCTATGATTCTGAAATGACCATTGAACAGATTATATTCTTGTGTGTGGGTGGGGGTGAGGGAGAGGCAATATCCAGGTACAAACGGGAAAATAAATGACAAAGTCAGGTCTCTAGGCAACAAGCTCAAATCATGATTGGACATCCCTAAAACAATCTAATATTGCAGCCCTATGATCAATTTTGCCAAAAAATCAAATACAAGATTTAATTATATTGGTTGCTGATGTATCAGAGATAACCTCCTCAAATATTCCATATGAAACTTTGAGTTTATTGGAAAGGAATTTTTGAATCCATAGGAAGGGTAAATCTGGATAGACTTGTATACAAAAGAGAATTTTTAATTCCTGGCTTGCTATGAGCCTCCCTGGGCAGTGGGAACAAGCTTTTCTTTTGTTTCTGGGGACTCTGGACTTCCCTTGCCTGAAGATCTGTAACAATGTTACTTAGATGAGCATTCTCCTTAAAACTTACCCAATAACTGCTTGTTGCTCCTATAGCAGAAACCAAAGTTTAATATCAACACATTTCATGGGAGGAGGCAAGTATAAAGTCTGACATGGGAGGAAATAGCTTATATACAAAGACAATTGCAAATAATTTTAGCTGGCAGAGTATGTGTGAGATAGATTGTGGAAGACACTGCCTAGGTGTCTCTCAGGGAAGCAAATTTCCCTGGAGTTAGAGGCATGACCACAGTACAGCATCTGCCTATGCAAACCAGGCGAGGGCACACCCTCCCTTCGGAATGCAGCAGCAGAAGCAGCAGGGGCTAATAGATTTTAATTGGTACCTGGAGTTTTCAGGAACTAGTGAACTTGCAATAGCATTTGAATGGATCTGTCATGATATACACCATCGGTTCTGTTCTCTGTCATGGATCACCAGGCGGGATTCCTTTCCCACTGTAAGGTTGTATATCAACTGTGCCTACGTGCTTAGTAGCTTGTAGACTTGCTGGTACCTTCTAATAAAACTGCTGGCCGAGAGCTATCTGGCAGGGCACTCAAAGCACTCTTCAGGTGAAGATGTCTGTGTTCTGTCTCATTCATTTTGGAAACCCCACAATAGATTCTAAGTAAATCAAGAAGAAAGTGATATATCCTTGGATTGGATCTAGTTTGTGGGCATGGGTTCTCCTTCCAGGTATTCTGGATTATAGCTGGAAGTAACTCTAACAGCTTATTTTGTGAATTAACTGAAATTTGGGCTGTGTATAATGAGGTTGAAATGTAAATTCGTCCTTGTTTTGATGTACAGGAGGGAAACCAAAGGGTTGGAGATACAGGAATGCTGAGGTAGATTTGTCATTCATGACCTACACACTCACCAGCCCCCACACTATATTCCTTTATAGAGTCCAGATCGCAAGTCCTTCCCTAAGACATGTAGGAACACATTAGCTGGGGGAACACTGGCATCCTTGAAAAATTATGCTATAGCTGTTCTCTGTTACCTCATTCAGACAGAGGAGATGCCCTGATATTTTGATTTATGTGAGAGGAAAATCTTCAGTCTGGTGGTCAGAGACTGCCTTTGGTCATTTCAATAAAGAATCATTGTCTTTCACCCATTCCCACACCTTTGTAGTTTAGAGTCTTAGGGTCCTTGCATTGAAGGGGAGGTCAGGCTCCTTATGAAGGTTCTCTGTGGCTCTGTCACATGTATATGCTGTTAAAATTCTCCCAAGCTGTCCTGTAAGGAGCCTGCGGCTATTTAATAATGTTATGACATATGGTGGTGGTGGGGGGACCCTGATTTTTTAGGTATTACCAAACACTGCTTTTTGAGGCATTTTACCTCAATTCCACATTACCACTTTTGTCCATCAGTCAAAGGGGGGCCTTATGGAGGTCAGATGATGGATGGGAGTTTTGTCAAGTAGATACTTTGACCCACCTCATCATTATGTCTCTGGTTCCTGACTGTGAACATTTAGAAGATATATTGGCAACTGGCAGATTCCCCATGTTAGGTGTCTGACCCATAGAGTAAAGATCATCATTAGAGGCAGAGCCAAGTGAAAAGCTGTGGAGTGGAGTCTCTACTTTTTACTAGGATAGTAAACAAAAAAATAATACCGGATTTCTTGGGAAAACTATTGGGATTCACACTATCATCAATGACTTGAAAGATGTAGGGATATTGCCAGTTATCTCATTCCCATTTAACTTACATAATCAGGGAATAACTCCAACTGCAGTTGCTATTCCCAGTGTAATATCTTCACTAAAGTGAATCAACCCAACTCCTGACACTTACATGAAACTATTGAGCCGGCAAATAAATTTGTCTCCATATCAATCTGTGGCAAATATCAGAAGCAAATTAGCTTCAAGTCACATCATCTTCATTGCTCTCTTCCATAATAAGTTCTACAGAGATCTTAATTATCTTCATATTCCATTTAATATTACATTGGGGATACTATAGAAGGTATCATTTTGCACTCACATGTACAATTGGTGGGAAGGGTTGACATAGAGTGTCTTCTGATATAATTCACTGAAAAAGGGATGTATTAGCTTCCTATTACTGTTAGTTCCCTAAATTACTACAAATTCAGTGGCTTAAACAATGTAACTATGTCCCCAGCAGTCTACATACAATATGACAGCAGGCCTAAGTTCCTTTCAGAAGTTTTAGGAGAGAGTTTCCTTGGCTTGTTCAGCTTCAAGAGGCCTCCTATATTCCTTAGACCATGACCTCTCCCTTGTATCATCCAACCTCTTGCTTCCATGATCATTTCTTCTTCTTATAGGTTGGAATCTTCTTCTTCTCTCTAGCAGGGATCTCTGTGAGTATATTGGTCTCACTTGGATAATCCAGGAAAATTTCCTCCCTCAAAGTCCTTGTCCTTAACAAAATCACATCACAAAATTCCTTTTACTAGGAAAGGTGACATATTTACATGTTCTAGAAATTAAGGCCTGGTCATCTTCAGAGGGAAATGGTCATTACTCAAACTCCCTCAAGAGCACTGCATTGATTTGTAGTTTTCCACAGAATTGATCATCTAGAAATATCAGATGGACTAAATTTGCAAGTCACCATAGGGGCTGGCCTTGTGGGGCAGTGGGTTAAACTGCAGCCTGTAACATGGGCATCTCATAATGGGGTGTAGGTTCAATTCCTAGCTCCCCTACTTTTGATCTAGCTCCCTGCTAATGCTCCTGGGAAAGCAGTAGAAGATGACCCATGTAGTTGGGCTCCCGCCACCCACATGGGAGACCAGAATGGAGTTCCTAGCTCCTGGCTTTGACCTGGCCCAACCACAGTCATTGCAGCCTTTTGGCGAGTGAACCAACAGATGAAAGGTATTTTCTCTCTGAATCTTTCACTCTGTCACTCTGCTTTTCAAAAAAATAAAATAAATCTTTTTAAAAAACACCATAAAGAATAAAAGAGCTGAGTGTCAAGGACCTAAAGGAGAGGAAACAGAAACTATTGCAGATTGGAGTATTGATAAAATGTAATGGTTAGATGCAACACACACATATACAATTCTGCAACAGAAAGTTTGAAGAGTTGGAACAGGGTCTGTGAATTGTGTAACAGCATTTTATAAAATTGATTTTTGCATTGGGAGGACTGCGTTGTGGTAAAGTAGAAAAAAGTCATTGTTTGGAGTGGCTTCATACAGAAGTATTTACAATGACAGGGCATCATTTGTGTGTGTGTGTGTGTGTGTGTGTGTGTGTACAGAGGGAGGAGAAGAGCAAAAGTGGAAGAATGGCATTTGGAAAATCTAAATAAAGAAGGCCGGGGAATTCTTTGTAGTATCATCACATTTTATTTTTTACAGGCTTGAAACTATTTTAAAATAAAATACATTAACGAAAAAATATAAACTGTCACTCTCAGTGATGGAAATGACAACACTCCTTCAGTTTCCATGAACAGTAAAAAGATAAAAAGAGGACATTTTGAAAACATTTATACAAATATATTTGATAGTTTTGATACAATAATTTTCTCGAAAATACAACTTATTCAAACAGATGCAGAAGTAAAAAATCTGAATGGTCTGGTATCTGTTGAAATATTTAATCTGTTATTTAAAACTTTCATATAAAGAAATCTCTAAGCCTAGATGACTTAAAGGGCAAATTCCTTCAGACATTTAAAAAAGAAACAGCACTATGTTGCTGAAAATAGAAAAATAGGGAACATTTAACAACTCATTTTGGGAAGCTGGCATAACCATCTTTTGTAAAGGACCTTATAAAAAAGAAAATTATAAACTAATTTCTGTCATGAATATGGATGCAAAAAGTCTTTGGAAAATAGC
This sequence comes from Oryctolagus cuniculus, assembly GCF_051225735.1. NCBI lineage: Eukaryota > Metazoa > Chordata > Mammalia > Lagomorpha > Leporidae > Oryctolagus > Oryctolagus cuniculus. The sequence goes on from NC_142873.1 coordinate 35,920,615, forward strand.
AAATCAAATCCAGCAATATATAAAATTAAATATACCTCCTGATCACCTAAGTTAATATAGATTTTCAAAATGGATTTAATTTTTAAAAACACAGTCAATCTGAACCACATTGTTGAGAGAGAGAAAGAGGGGGAGAGAATGGGACAGAGAAACATAAAAAAAGAAAAGAATTCCTACAATTCTATAAAAAAAGATATACAACCCAATAGAAAAACCTATAGAATAGCTGAACTATTTACAAAAGATTATTTAGCTAGTCAACATACACATGTAAAGGTGCTCAATTTCATTTCATATCAGAAAAACTAAAATCCTGATATGATGCCACTACACAACCATTAGGATAGTTAACATGATATACAGTCAATACTACTTAGTGGTGGTTAGACTGTAGGACAAGTAGAAGTCCTGCAAATAGCTGGTGGGAGTGTAAGTTGCTCTAGACATTCTGGAAAAATGATCATCTCTACTAGAAACTGTATGTCCCAGCAATACCAGTCCTAGGTATACGCACCCAACAGAAAGGAGTCCATATGTTTACTGAAAAGTATGTCAATTAATAATCCAAACATATTAAGAACTCAGATGCCCACCAACAATGTAATGCAAAATTGAATTGTGGTATAGCTACAAAGTTACAGCAATGGTTTCCAAGCTGTTGTGGCCAATGTTGTGGTGCAGGGCATTAAGCTATCAACCTGCAATGCCAGCATCCCATATGAATACCATTTAAAGTCCCAGTTGCCCCACTTCCAATCCAGTCCCCTGCTAATGTAAAAGATGGCCCAAGTACATCTACCCTTGCCAGTCTTGTGAGAGACCCAGGTGAAGCTCCTGGCTCCTGGTTCCTGGCTTCTGCCTGGCCCAACCCCAGCCATTGAGGCCATATGAGGGGTGAAACAGTGGATGGAAGATATCTCTCTGTGTCTCTCCCTCTCTTTCTGTGATTCTGCCTTTCAAATAAATAGAATAAATATTTTTCTAAAAAAAGAACCTGTCTATTTTCCTGAAAATTATTATAGAACCCAAGGACATTTTGTATATATTATTTATATCTATTAATAGTTATTACATTGGAAATTAAAATTGAAGGCATTTTAAAAGCAGGAACAGATGAGCACCATCACATAAGTTATAGCTCCTGGAAAACTCTCCCATACACTCATGAGAGAATAACAGTGAGGAAATACATGGCATGTTAGTATTACTATGAAAGTAATTTTACTTTGTGAACACTCCAGGAGGCCCTAAATAACACTTCAAAACCTTTGCTTACACAATAATGGAATTGAATAAACTACAACTACACACAAAAATACAGATCCGTTTTCCAAATCTATGAAGAAGCCTAATACAGTAGAGTCCATACTATATTATACTATTTACATAAACTGTACAAGAACCAGAAAAATTAAGTTGTGCGGTCAGTGGCCAGATTAGGGAGTGCCAGAACAAGGGGAGTGTGATGGCAAAGGAAAACAAGGGCCCATGTAGTGTGCTCTTACAGCTGCTTCTTCACCTGAGTGATGGTTATACAGACGTGTTCAGTTTGTGAAAATTCACAGACCTGCACATTTATAATACTTATTTTTATTTATTTATTTATTTATTTTTAATATTTTTTTTTCTTTTGACAGGCAGAGTCGACAGTGAGAGAGAGAGACAGAGAGAAAGGTCTTCCTTTGCCATTGGTTCACCCTCCAATGGCCGCCGCGGCCGGTGCGCTGCGGCCGGCGCACCGCGCTGATCCGATGGCAGGAGCCTGGAGCCAGGTGCTTCTCCTGGTCTCCCATGGGGTGCAGGGCCCAAGCACTTGGGCCATCCTCCACTGCACTCCCTGGCCACAGCAGAGAGCTGGCCTGGAAGAGGGGCAACCGGGACAGAATCCGGCGCCCTGACCGGGACTAGAACCCGGTGTGCCGGCGCCACTAGGCGGAGGATTAGCCTAGTGAGCCGCGGCGCCAGCTCTATTTATAATAATTTTTTAAAGATTTATTTTATTTATTTGAAAGTCAAAGTTACACAAAGAGAGGAGAGAAGGAGGGGCAGAGAGAGAGAGAGAGAGAGAGAGAGAGAGAGGTCTTCCCATCTGATGGTTCACTCCCCAATTGGCTATAACAGCCGGAGCTGCGCTGATTCAAAACCAGGAGCCAGGAGCTTCTTCTGCGTCTCCCACATGGATGCAGGGGCCCAAGGATCTGGGCCATTCTCCATTGCTTTCCCAGGCCATAGAAGAGAGCTGGATTGGAAGAGGAGCAGCTGGGACTAGAACCAATGCCCATATGGGATTCTGGAGTTTCAGGCCAGGATTTTAACCCACTGTGCCACAGCACCGGCCCCTAATAATACTATTTTTTTTTTTTTGACAGGTAGAGTTAGACAGTGAGAGAGAGAGAGAGAAAGGTCTTCCTTTTTTTATTTAATGAGTATAAATTTCCAAAGTACAGCTTATGGATTACAATGGCTTTTTCCCCTGCATAACTTCCCTCCCACCCACAAACCTCCCCTCTCCTGCTCCCTCTCCCCTTCCATTCACATCAAGATTCATTTTCAATTATCTTTATATACAGAAGATCAATTTAGCACATGTGAAGTAAAGCTTTCAACAGTTTGCACCCACACAGAAACACAAAGTGTAAAATACTGTTTGAGTACTAGTTATAGCATTAAATCACAAGGTACAGCACATTAAGGACAGAGATCCAACATGACCTTGTCTAAATATGATCAGAGTCGGCGAACTCAAAAGGCCTCCATAACCTTGGCAACTCGTGATAAGAGCCTAGGGTGATTACTGACGCCATAAACAAGAGTGTCAATTTGTTAAGTCAACAACAGGAGGTCTTCCTTTTTCCATTGGTTCACTCCTCAAGTGGTCGCTATGGCTGGTGTGTTGCAGCCAGCGCGCTGTGTCGATCCAAAGCCAGGAGCCAGGTGCTTCCTTCTGGTCTCCCATGTGGGTGCAGGGCCCAAGGACCTGGGCCATCCTCCACTGCACTCCCGGGCCACAGCAGAGAGCTGGACTGGAAGAGGAGCAACCAGGACAGAATCCGGTGCCCCAACCGGGACTAGAACCCGGGATGCCAGCACCGCAGGCGGAAGATTAGCCTAGTGAGCCACGGCGCCGGCCACCTAATAATACTACTTTAAGAAAAGATTTATTAATTTATTTGAAAGGCAGAGTTACAGAGAGACAGAGGAGAGAAAGGGAGAACAAAGATCTTTCATCTGCTGGTTCACTCCCAAAATGACCACAATGGCTAGAGCGGGGCAGGTCCGAAGCTAGGAGCTAGGATTTTCTTATAGGTGTCTACTTGGGTGGCGGGGCTTGGGCCTGCTGCTTTCCCTGGCACATTATCAGGAAGCTGGATTGAAAGTGGAGAAGCAAGGATTTGAAATGGCATCAATATGGGATGCTGGCATTGCAGGTGGTGGATTTACCTGATAAGCTACCACTCCAGACACACTTGTAATACTTTTTTGTGTGCATATTGCATTTCAGTAAAGCAACAAAGGTGTAATAATAAAAAATAAGAGTGGGAATAAAAGAGGAAGGAGGAAGGGGGTGTGGGAGTGTGGGCATTGTGGGAAGAGTCACTATGTTCCTGAAGTTCCTAACTGTAAAGCTGTATAGTTCTGCATACATTCCTATGGGCTTACCTCTAAGGGAACAGTTTAAAACTTGCCATGGGATGCCAAGTCCACATAAGTGGGGTGGTAAAAAAAGCACTTTAGGTGTTAAAGTGATCATAGGGATAACATTAAGTGTTAAAGTGATCATATAGATAGGATCAAGTGTTAAAGCAATCATACAAATAATATTAAAGGTTTAGTAATAATAATAGAATTAAAAAGGTGTAAACATTCCAACATGGGAAGCAGTTCATACAGAAGACTCATAGAAAGACAATTGCTTAAAGTAGCACTCTGACCTTGTAATCAGCCCTTAAGGCATTCTGGTCTGGCTGAAAAGCCCACAAGAGCATTTCATGCATGGAAAGCCAAGACTGTGGCAAAAAGTGCCCTACGTGAAGGACCTCTGTGGGTAAGACCCCAGTGGAAAAAAATGGTCATCAAAGAATGATGTATTTTTCTCTGAAGAGAGGAGAGAACTTCCAATTTGTTTATGACCTTGTCTAAATGTTAGAGTTTGTGGATTCAAAAGGCTTCCATAGCCTAGGCACCTCATGTCAAGAGCCTCGGGTGATCATTGACATCATACATAAGAGTGTTATTTGTTAAATTAACAACAGGAGTCACTGGGCACTAACGCCCCATGCAGGACCTCTGTCCTCAAAGAGTTGTATTATAGAGTTAATAGTAAAACTTTTTTTTAAAATTTTTGTTTCACTTTAGTGTATTAAGTGAAGGATTTCTTATGTTTCATAAGTTTTAGATAAGCTTAAGTGCCATTGCTTGCTTCCTTAGGTGCTTCTTTAATTAATGATAAAACTTGTTCTCAAGGAAAAAAAAGTATATTATTGCAAAAATTAAGAGAAAAAATAAGAAAGGAAGCAAGAGGAAGGGAGGGTGAGTGAGTGAGAGAGGATGGGGGTGGGAAGTGTCATTATGTACTTAAACCTGTATGTATGAGATACATGAAATGTATTCTATTAATATAAATAAAAATTTAAATAAAAAGAAAAACATAGAAAACATAGTGAGCTGGTAATTCCTTTACTTCCATCCAGTGATGTAAATTCTTTGAGTTTGAGAATCTCAGATTCCCAGCAACAAGCTTTTCAATCCAGCACATCCTTCTGGCTTTCACATGAATGGCCTCTTTTTAAAGCAATTACAAACAGGGCCAGCACTGTGGTGCAGCAGATTAAAGCCCTGGCCTGCAGTGCCAGTATCCCATATGGGCGCCGGTTCTAGTCCCAGCTGCTCCACTTCCAATTCAGCTCCTCACTATGTCCAGGAAAGCAGTAGAAGATGGCCCAAGTCCATGGGCCCCTGCACCCATGTGGGAGACCCAGAAGAAGCTCCTGGCTCCTGGACTCTCTGTCTCTACCTCTGTCTATAATTCTTTCAAATAAATAAAATAATTAAAAAAACAGTAATTTTGGGTGTGGAAGAAATACCACAATCTGCCCCATAATCCTCAGCTGTTTTCCAAGCTATAGTTTCACAAGAACTCCATTTGCTCTCTTTTTGGGTGAACAATTATTAGGAAATGCTAGGTAGAGGCCCAAGGCAACATGTTTCTCATTTATCATAATCCCATTCCTAAATCTAATGTCTCCCCATCTCTTCTCTCATTAATTTACTTTGAGTAAAGGTTTTTTTTTTTTTTTTTTTTTTTGGACAGGCAGAGTGGACAGTGAGAGAGAGAGAGAGACAGAGAGAAAGGTCTTCCTTTGCCGTTGGTTCACCCTCCAATGGCTGCCGCGGCCGGCGCACTGCGCTGATCCCATGGCAGGAGCCAGGTGCTTCTCCTGGTCTCCTTTGGGGTGCAGGGCCCAAGGACTTAGGCCATCCTCCACTGCACTCCCGGGCCACAGCAGAGAGCTGGCCTGGAAGAGGGGCAACCGGGACAGAATCCAGCGCCCCGACCAGGACTAGAACCCGGTGTGCCGGCGCCACAAGGTGGAGGATTAGCTTAGTGAGCCGCGGCGCCGGCCAAGGTTCTTGTTTTTAATGCCATTGACTTCTTTAGGTCTTTAATGAAGTCTATAGATCCCTTGTTAGAATGGTTTTCATTCATGCTCTTAACTATTTATTTTTCAAATTTTTGATATAAACAGAAAAGATTTCATACATTTCATAGGTACAATTTTAAGAAGATAACATTACTTATCTCCTTACCTCCCTCCCTCTACCTACCAAAGACTGAAATTCAAAAGGCCAACAGACACATGAAAAGATGCTCAGGATCACTAGCCATCAGGGAAATGTAAGTTAAAAATACAGTGAGAGGGCTGGTGTTGTGGTGTAGTAGGTCAAGCTGCTGCCTACAACACTGGCATCCCATATGGCCATCAGTTCAAGACTCGAATGCTCCACTTCTGATCTGGCTCCTTTCTAATGCACCTAGAAAAACAGTTCTTGGGCACCTGCACCCATGTGGGAGACCCGGAAGAAGCTCCTGGTTCTTAGCTTTGGCCTGGTATAGTCCCAGTCATTATGGCCATTTGGGGAATAAATCACCAGATGGAAGATCTTTCTCTCTTTTGCTGGCTCTGTCTCTCTGTTTCTCTCTTGTAACTCTGCCTTTCAAATAAACTGAAAAAAAAAAAAAAAAAAAAACTAAAGAAAAAAATCACCATGAGGTTTCATCTCATCCCAGTTAGTATGGTTATCATCTGGAAATCAAAAAATAACAAATGCTGGTGAGAATGTGGAGAAAAAGGTAGCCTAATACACTGTTGGTGGGAATGTAAACTAGTATAATCATGGAACACAGTATGGAAATTCCTCAGAAAACTGAAAATAGATCTACTATATGACCCTGCCATCCCAATCCTAGAAATTCACCCACAGGAAATGAAATTAGCATTTGAAAGAGGCATTTGTATCCCCATGGTTTTTGTTTTTGTTTTTGACAGGCAGAGTTAGACAGTGAGAGAGAGAGAGAGAGAGAGAGAGAGAGAAAGGTCTTCCTTTTCCTTTGTGTTCACTCCCCAAATGGCCGCCACGGCTGGCGCGCTGCACCAATCTGCAGCCAGGAGCCAGGTGCTTCTTCCTGGTCTCCCATGCAGGTGCAGGGCCCAAAGACCTGGGCCATCCTCCACTGCCTTCCCGGGCCACAGCAGAGAGCTGGACTGGGAGAGGAGCAACCAGGACAGAATCCAGCACCCCAACTGGGACTACAACCCCGGGTGCCGGCGCCACAGGCAGAGGATTAGCCAAGTGAGCCGCGGCACCAGCCATGTACCCCCATGTTTATAGCAGCTCTATCACAACAGATAAGATGTGGAATCAACACCAATGTCCATCAATTGATGACTGGATAAGGAAACTGTGAAATGGATACATGATGGAGTACTACTCAGGCATAAAAAATAATGAAGTCTGGTTTTTTACAATTAAATGGATGCAACTGGAGACCATTATGCTTGGTGAAATAAGGCAGTCTCAGAAAAGACAAATAGCACATGTTTTTCTGACTTGTGGTAACTAATATAAAGAGTACTATAAGGTAATGTATGTGAGTGAAACTGACATTGTGGGATTTCATTATTGCTTATAGCCCTTCTTTTTACTTTGAGAAACAGTGGTTTTTCTATTTACTACTTGTTGAATGTTTTATTTAGTGGAGGATTAAGCTTGTGATTATAAAGTAAATTGAAAGTATGTTATTGTAAAAAAATAAAAGACAGGAAGTAAGGTGGAAGAAACAAAGGGGTAAGGAATAGTAAGGTGGATAGTATCATCATGTTCTTAAACTTGTAAATATTAAATGTATGAAATTTGTTTATTTTATATAAATTTTATAAAAGAACTATGCTATAGGAGAAAAGAAATAATGGTTTTTGTTGCTGTTAAAAATTTCCTTCTTTATTTGAAAGGCAGAGTTACAGATAGAGAAGGAGAAACAGAGATCTTCCATCCCTCTCCAAATGGCTGCAATGGCTGGGGCTGGGCCTACTGAAGCCAGGAACAAGGAACTCCATCCGACTCTCCTGCCTTGGAGTCTTGATACATAGATTGTTAAAATGAAAAATACCATAAGGATAATGCACCCCATTTTCTGCCTGTCTTAGATTTGCTCTATATGGAATTTGTCTTCGGTAGGTCAAGCCGACAACATCTATGGAGTTTTAACAGGTGCAGTGGTCAGAAAAAAGAGTTACAAGAAGTGATCTGCAAGTATCAAACAATATTTCAGTTGGAAGACCTGTCTACAGCACTGACACTTGGCATAACAGTTCACCCAACGTGAGCCTGTAGCATAATGGCTGGATGACTCTTGATCTCCATCTTGCTGGAGCTAGATAGCATGCAGATATTTAAAATTTTCTTTTGACAACTTAGTGGTAGACTTTTGATTTGATGCCACATTAAGTTTTGTGGAATCAGCAGGGAGAGAACTTGAAGTGCAAAACAATTATGACATTATTTTGGAAACTCTTTGGGTGCCAAAGATTTTTCTTCCAAAATTCAATCAAAAATAATGAAACTAAATTGCTGTAGAATATACGATCCAGCTTAACACAAGAGTTAAAACTGCAGCAAATGTTCACATGTCCCCTTTGGTTTGAGCCTAGAATACTTTTTTTAAAACATATTTTAGAGACTGAAGTTTATGGCTTTCAACTAATAAACTTGTAAGTATTAGGAAAGCCAGCAGAACCTGCATCATTTCTCAAAGCAAGCAAGATCTCAAAGCAAACAACTGATTTTTCAAACAGCTTGGTCATATTTCTTTGCCTGCTCCTTTCCTACGCGTGGAAGAATCAAAACGTGGGTCTCCACCTCCACAGTTCAGTTCTATCAGGAGAAATCCACCTTGCTCAAACTGAAAAGTGATGTTCAGTTGACTTGGCCCTTTCTCTCTGATCCTTCTCATTTTAAGAATAACTGAAAACTTAAAAATACAACATTGTTAACTCATCTGTGCATACCTGAGGCCATAATTTTGTCTTTGTTACTAAATATGGTGACATACAACATGTCAGAGCTGGGGAGGACATGGTTCAGGCACATTTCTTAGCTCACCTTTCTAACTGTGACAGTTGACAGGTGGGCCAGAGCCATATGTACATTTCCACTTTGATGTGCACATTTGCTTTCTAATCAGGACTATAATCAGATGTGAAAAACCCAATGGAGTTTATGTAACTCACTGTAATGTATCTGGAGATTCAGAAACTTGTTTGACAAAGCCAATTAAAATATATTTCGAATTTGACTTCCAGTAGGATGATTTTAAAATGAACTTTATTGATACTTTTTCTAGGCCAGTCATAAGCTGAGAACTCTGGGCTATGCCCCTGAGGGATCCTCTAAAGCAATCTGCAAAATATTTGATATATGCCTGGGTCTCACTTGATAATATCTTTCATGAGTCTAATACTATAGCAACCATTTCTATATTCAGCACAGTTTTTATGATTTCAAATCATGATCTAGGAAAAATCTCAAAGCTGACAAGCCACAAATCTCTGTTGTGCTATTTTTGAAGTCAATCTGATATTGCACAGTATATAGTGAATTCCTGATAGGACAAAATGTTTTAAACATATATTAATGGATCTTAATTATTTATTTCTTCCACAAGACAGTAGGGGAAATGTGTGAGGACTAGGATCCATCTGGTTTGCCAGTTTGAAAGCTCACTTTTCATATGGTTCAAATTCTCTATGCCAAGAAGTTTCGCTAGATCCGCCAGGCTGTCAGGGAGTGGGAGCTCAAGTGGTGCCTGCTTGCTTCTTCTTTCAACATTGGAAGGCTTTAGGACACCTCTTCTCCTCCCCCAGTGCACTCTGTCAGTCTTGGACCAGGTACTGAGACAGGGTAAGTAGGGCTGTTTTTGGGAACCTCCCAACTCCCACTTTAGCAAAATTAAAACTCTAAGAAACCCTGGTCAAAAGAATTAATTTAGTTCTAAACACTGTTCTTAGACTTATTTGCCAAGAAATCTACTAACTTCTTACAGAACCAGTGCTCCACTGAACAAGCACTGGCACTTTGCATGACAGTTCACCCCATGTGAACTCTTGGAAAGCAGACAGTAAGGAGGTCATTCTTACTTGACTTTTATCCTGAGTTCCAGTTCTCTTTCTTTGAAGAAGCTTAGAAGTCTGCAAATGATTGTGTACAAAAGTTCTAAAACATAGTTTGGATATAAACCAAATGTCTAATAGTAGTTCCTTTGGGAAAAAGAAGGAAAGGAGGCTGAGTAAGGGAGCAGAGTGGATTTCAATTTGTTTGTAATGACTTATTTATTTCCTAATGGTATGTCTGCTTTTGTTCTGGCTTAGAAGTATGAGCTGCTTCCTTTCTGCTGGTGCTATGAGTAAATGTACTTTCGTTTGTGGTCCCTTGCTGTCTGCCTAAACTTTTGCAATAAGTCTCTTTAGAAATAAACCCTCTTCCAGTACCCAACTTCAGTGTGCCACCTGGGTTCCTCCTGACATCCTAGTACCACGTGTTTAATATGTGTCAGGATGATTCCAGGCACTTCACATGCATTAATTCATTCAATCCAAGTATGTAGCTGCATCAATTATCTGCATTTTGCAGATGAAGTGACTGACACCATACAGTTTACATAACTTGCCTAAAGCTGAGCAGCCTAGCTTCAAAGCACTTGTACTGCATCATTCTGCCATATAGTCTCTCAGGTAAATAATTTTGAATATAGAGATGGAATACATACAGCACTTGCAATGAACTATGAAGATAAATATAAATCAGCATGGACAGATCTTCATTTCTTTTTAAAAAATATTTATTTATTTATATGAAAGTCAGAGTTACACACACACACACACACACACACAGAGAGAGAGAGAGAGAGAGAGGTCTTTCATTCACTGGTTCATTCCCCAGATGGCCGCAACTGCCGGTGTGCGCTGATCCAAAGCCAGGAGCCAGGAGCTTCTTCCGGGTCTCCCATGTGGGTACAGGGGCCCAAGGACTTGGGCCATCTTCTACTGCTTTCCCAGGCCATAGTAGAGAGAGCTGTATCTGAAGTGGAGCTCCGGGTCTTGAACGGGCACTCATATGGGATGCCGGCACTGCAGGCCAGGGCATTAACAAGCAGTGCCACAATGCTGGCCCTTAGATCTTCATTTCTAAATCCATGTATAGTACTTTTCATAACAATTATCATGAACTTTTTTTTTTTAAAAGGTTCTATTTATTTGCTTGAGAGGTAGAGTTACAGACAGTGAGAGGGAGAGACAGAAAGGTCTTCCTTCTGTTGGTTCACTCCCCAAATGGCTGTGCTGATCCGAAGCCAGGAACCAGGAGCTTCTTTCAGGTCTCCCACATGGGTTCAGGGGCCCAAGCACTTGGGTTATTTTGTACTTCTTTCCCAGGCCACAGCAGAGAGCTGGATTGGAAGAGGAGCAGCCGGGAATAGAACCAGCGCCCATATGGGATGTTGGTGCTACAGGTGGAGGATTAACCTACTGCGCCATGGTGCCAGCCCTGTGATGAACTTTTTGAATACCAAGTGTATGCTTGGATTTCTAAATCTTTTTGTCAAAATAAGCTTATCTTTTAATTCAACCTTCTATGAACTTTTTGAAGTACCTTCGTGTGTGTGTGTGTGTGTGTGTGTGTGTAGTAAAATATAAACGATGATTTGGATGCAAACTAAATGCAGCACAATGATTTTCTTGGTAAAGAAAGGGGCTTTATATGGAAGAGAACTAAAGGGATTTCAACTTTACATGTAATTAATTTTTTTTTTTGACAGGCAAAGTGGACAGTGAGAGAGAGAGATAGAGAGAAAGGTCTTCCTTTGCCGCTGGTTCACCCTCCAATGGCCGCTGTGACCAGCGCGCTGTGGGCGGCACACTGCGCTGATCTGATGGCAGGAGCCAGGTACTCCTGCCATCAGATCCTGGTCTCCCATGGGGTGCAGGGCCCAAGCACCTGGGCCATCCTCCACTGCACTCCCTGGCCACAGCAGAGAGCTGGCCTGGAAGAGGGGCAACCGGAACAGAATCCGGCACCCCAACCGGGACTAGAACCCGGTGTGCCGGCGCCACTAGGTGGAGGATTAGCCTAGTGAGCCACGGCGCCGGCACATGTAATTAATTTTAAAACAGTAAAATAATGAAGAATCTGGAGAAGAGAAAATTTAGAAATTGTTGATTCTATGTCATGAGTGTATGAGTGTTTGATGGACCATCCATTGCACTAAAGTAAGCACTTTCAAAAGGTCAATTTTCAAAAATGAATAGCAAGAATAGTAAAAGGATTAAATAGATCAAATTGTGAGTAGTAAACAGGAAAGGAAGGTATGGAGATTGTGCAGAAAATTCATTAAAACATGTTGGCTGTAAAAGGGAGGAGAGGCATAAGAAGTACTGATTGTAGGTGCTGAGTGGTGAGATCGATGCTGAGTTCTTGAAGAGACACCGGCTCACAGTTGCATAATTGCAAAGAGTGAGCCAGAAGAAAGGGATGGGTGATGGGGAGGAGGGAAGAGGGGTTCTATTAAAGGACCAAAGCCCTGCTTGTTGTTGAGTGAGGAGATATACAAGAGATCTCCAAAAAGTTCATGGAAAATGCATAATATGAATAAACTAAGCATGGATTTCAACATTCTTTTGCACCAAAATAAACTTCTTTTAATTACATTTTCCATGAAATGTTTGAAGTACCTTTATATATTTGGTGATAAAAATGTGAAGTTAGGGGTTGGCATTGTGTTGTAGCAGGTTAACACACCTCCTGCAACACCAGTATCCCATATATGTGTTGGTTCATGTCCCAGCTGTTCCATAGCTCCTTGCTAATGCACCTAGGAAAGCAGTGGAAAATGGCCCACGTGCTCAGACCATTACGCTCACATGGAGACCTGGATGAAGCTCTTGGCTTCAGCCTGGCCTAGCCCTGGCCATTGTGGCCATTTGGAGGGGTAAACCAAGGAATGGAAGATCTCTCTCTCTCTCTCCCTGTGTGTGTGTGTGTGTGTGTGTGTGTGTGTCTCCCTCTCTCACTCTGCCTTTCAAATTAATAAATAAATATTTAAAAATGTGGAATTAGTTTCTTAGGGATTCAAGTCCTTGCTCTATCTCCAGTGAAATATGGTGTAAAGGTTTGAGGACACTTATTTCAGCACGTGGGCAGGTGCACTTACTAGGGCAACCTGGTGGAAATGCTGGGGAGAGTCAAGAATCCACTTGAAGTTCCTGATCATAAACTCAACATGAAACCCACCTCCTCCATGTGGAAACCTGTCTGTTTATCTTCTACAATGTTCAGTTGGTTGGTGAAATGAGACTGCTATTTTAGCATAAGAATAAACAGGAGGAAGCATGAGTCCAGGGAGTTGAGATGTTTGCCAAACGGTAAACGAATTTTTGTTTCATGGAATCCAGCCTGCAAAAGCAGGGCAGTGAAAAGAGGCTGGACTTTAAGACTTGTGAAAAGGTACAGTTCCATAGACTGTTTATTATCATGGTATTAAAGGATTACTCTAGTGGAGTTTTTTGATCAGTTAATATTGAAGAACAGGAAATGGAAGACAGAAAATGGAAGATTTGGATTTGAGATAGGGAAGTATTGGGTAATGACAAAATCCTGAGTGAGTTCTCTCTAGAATGAAAGAAAGCTAATTAGAAATGAGTTATTATTGTTTTAAAGTAGAGGTAGAGATGCTGACTGGGGATTCTTGCTGAATACAGATATCACAATGAATGGAAGATGGTTATCTTTCAGCTGATGTTCTTGGGGAACAAGAGGAAAAACCAGGAAAGAGAAGTTAATTTTGTTTTTATGTAGTTTCAAAACATGGGTTAAATAAACAAAGAATTCTGTTTTTCTTGCGTGACAGGAAGGAAGTCTGGGTGTAGGCTCTCCAGGCTGATAAACCTTTTGTGTACAAGAGGCTTCTGTCCTTGTTCCTCTAAACCAGCTCTAGCTTGTGGTTTTTGCCTTCTAACTTGCAACTTCCTACTTAACAAGATTCAGCACCAAGTTAGCATTGCACCCAGTTAGAAGGGAAAGGCCAGGAACAGAATCAGAGAGGCAGCCAGAATGCCCTACTGTTCAAGTGAGTTCCTATAAATTATGTCCAGTAATTTCTGCTTTCATCACATCCATCAAAACCATGTGATGACTAATTTTAGGTGCAAATAAAAATGGCTTTTAAAGTAAATATATTATTGCTCCATAAAAAACAGTTTTCTGTTTTGGAAATAAAGAACAAGTAACCCACAGGCAACTAGCAGTATCTGCCATGTGTTGTATCCAGGAGATGTGAGGGCTTTTTGGTTTTAGATTTATTTATTTATTTATTTATTTATTTATTTGAAAGACAGCGAGAGAGGAAGGAAGGATGGGAGAGGGAGAGAGGGAGAGAGGGAGAATCTTTCATCCATTCAGTTCCCAAATGGCTGCAAAATTCAGGATTGAATTTTGTACTGAAGCCAGTACTCAGGAACTCCGTCCAGGTCTCCCAGATGGGTGGCAGGGGCCCAAGTATTTGGGCCATCATATCCTGCCTTTCCAGATGCATTAGGAGGAAGCTTGGTTGGAAGCGGAGCAGCAAGGAGTCAAACCCACTGTCCAGCATGGAATGTTGGCACTGCATGCAGGAGCTAAACTTCAGTGCCAGAATGCTGTCTGCCCTCCCTTCTCCATCATTTTAAAGAAAAGATTTTTTTATTTGAAGGGCAGAGTACAGAAACAGAGAAAGGAAGAGACAGAGCAGATGTGAGTGCTAACAGATAAATTGAGACTTATTCATGTGGAAATGATAATATATAGCGGATGAGGGGCCTAAATTAACTCTTGATCCTGAGAATCACAGGTTATCAGAAAACAAAGCAAATGACAAAAACATCCTGTAATTTGAGGTGCAAATTGCAGTAAAATCCAGGATTTTGTAAGAATTTTAAGAGAGAAAGCTAAAGGTACAGCAAGAGGAAAGGGATTGGGACAGAATGGTGTGAGGTTAACGACTGTTCAGCAAGGTTTTACTCCAGGAGGTGCCGTGATGTGGGATGATGTGGGAAAAGAGCATTTTTTTTCCCTGTGGATGCTTAGGTTAGTGCTCTGGTGGCTCCCAGGACGGCTGTCTCCTCCAGTTACACGCAGACCTGGAGGAGATTTGAAGCCCACTCCTGAGGCCTCACTGGGGGTAGGGTGCTGAGTGTGGGAGCAATGCCCTGCACAGTGGGATTTTGCCTGGAGCACACGCTCAGGAAAGGCAGCTAAGGGCTGACAATCAGCCAGTGCTTGTCCTCAAGCCGGGTACGTAGGCGTTTTGTCCATCTAAAAGTGCCTCTCTTCTAAGTCATTTTATGACAGTACTCCAGGGTAATGATAGGTGGAGGTATTGCCATTTATTTAATTATCTCTTATATTTTTAAATAACAGAGCTACAATAATTCAAGCACTGTATCCTACATACTTTGGGAGACCCAAAGACAAATAAAATGTTTTCCTAGTTATTCTCAAGAAGCTTAACATATTCTAAGGTAATAAGACACACATAGCTGAATCATTCAGAGAGCCTAGCACATTAGACATGGAAGGGAGCTGAGAAGTCAACCATTCAAATCTGCCATTCAGATGTAGGGACCAAAGTGGAGAAAAAAGTTTCGTGAAGAACATGAAGATTAAGGTGATAAAGACTAATCATCAAAGCCAAAGATTCTGTTTGTTTTATGGAAAAGGAATTTAGTTGAAAAAATTTTGACTAAGAAAGACTGAAAATGACTTTGTTTGGAACATGTCCTCCAGAGCTACATTGGGTAATATTTGTAGTGAGAACATGGGCTCACAGAGTGTTCTTCCAACAGAAATTATTCTTCAGGGTGGATGCTGTTCTCCAGGGAACAGGGCAGCCTTTTTAACAGCTACTAGTGACCTTCAGGATAAATACCACATTAGGGTAATTATACCCAAAAATCAGCTCTCACAGAACTGTGTGACTCTCTGTTCCCTTTACAGGCCAAGGAGGACTTCTTGTTTTCAGTCTCCTCCAGAGGCCAAAAAAAAAAAAAAAAAAAAAGCACGGAGGCTGGGCCCACGAGCATCCTACTTCTGACTTAGCACATGATGCGAGAAGCCTGGAATTTCCATGAGAACCATTCTGGTCTACAGCTGAGTGGTGTTTGGATGCAGGAAGGTCATTCCCCAAAGAGAATTCTGGCTATCAAAATATTTAGTAATTTAATAGAATATGAATTTTCCTGTTACAATTCTCCCATGAGCCAAGCGGAAAGAGCGAGCGAGAATACTTCTGAAGCGTCTGTGCCTTTTCTGTCTCCTTGGTTGGGAAGACTGGGACTACCAAAGAAGCACTGCTCTTCTGTTCCCTTCACCATGAATTTTCTTGGAACCGCAACTTCTCTGACATTGCTGTCAAAAAGTTATTCTCCCTGTCGACTAATTTGCACAAAAACCGGAGCAAAGCTCATCATTCTCTCTCCTGTTTGCTACAGACTCAATTCCTGATTCCTGGCAGTCTTAGCTTGAGTCTTTCATAAGCATGACCCAGAGTCAAACACTTCATTCCCTTGCCCCACCCTCTAGTTTCCATACAACGCATCAGCCTAAAAACCTGGTTAAAAATCCAGTGCGTCTTTATAGCTTGGAACAGCCAGTGTGAAAATTTGTCCTCATGCAGTCTACAAATTCAACGCAGAAGCCAAGAGAGAAGACTCTCACAGGAGGTAATTCCACAAGAGATAAAAGTCATGAAAAAAATTAGTGTCATGGAAAACAACTCTAAAATATGAGAGATAACTTTAATAGCAGAAGGTACTGTGCCACACGTTTTACGTGCATTGTCTTCTTTAAGTTGTTCTTTATAGAAAACGCTGAGTTGCTAAAATCTTAAGTAATTTTCCCAGTGTCACAGTCAAAAAGTGATAGAACTGTAGTTAGAACTGAATCATTTTCTCTGCCTTCGGTCTGTACTCATAACCAGTTTGCTATATTCTCCTAAAATGTCACTGAAACTCTTTAAAATAAGTGATTTTTCAGAACTTCCAGGTGATTGATCAGGTCACTATTTCCATAAAACTAGAACATAGTTATTTGAAAGAATCAAGTAAAACTATTAGAAATAAAATTCATAACCATAAATATTTAATCTCATTTTAAAATCAAATAGAATTGTAACAACTAAATTTAAAATTAATGAACTAGAAGATAGCATCAAGAAAATTACCCAGAACTTTATTTTAGAAAGCTTTTATTTAATGAATACAAATTTCATAGGTACATCTTTAGGAATATAGTGATTCTTCACTCCATACCGGCCTTTCCACCTCAACTCCCACCCCACCTCCTGTTCCCTCTCCCATCCCATTCTTCATTAAGATTCATTTTTAATTATCTTTATATGCTGAAGACCAACTCTATACCAAGATTTCAACAGTTTGCACCCACACAGGCACACAAAGTATAAAGTACTGTTTGAAGACAAGTTTTACTGTTAATTCCATAGTACCACATATTAGGAACAGAGGTCCTACATGGGAAGTAAGTGCACAGAGACTCCTGTTTTGATTTAACAACTGACATTCTTATTTATGTTGTCAGTGATTACCCAACGATCTTGTCTTGAGCTGCCAAGGTTATGGAAGCCCACAAACTCCTTCAGTGTTTAGACAGGGCCATAATCAAAGTGGACGTTCTCTCCTTCCTTCAGAGAAAGGTACCTCCTTCTTTGATGGCCCCTTCTTTCCACCGGGATCTCACAGAGATCTTTCATTTAGGTTATTTTTTGCCACAGTGTCTTGGCTTTTCATGCCTGAAATGCTATCATGGGCTTTTCAGCCAGATCTGAATGCCTTAAGGGCTGATTCTGAGGTCAGAGTGCTGTTTAGGGCATTTGTTATTCTATGAGTCTGCTGTGTGGCCTGCTTGACATGTTGAATTATTCTTTTCTTTTTAATTCTATCTATTGTTATTACCAGACACTTGGTCTTATTTATGTGATCCCTTTGACACTTAATCCTATCTATATGATCAGTTACACACTTAATATGATCACTTTAACACATAAGATGGCATTAGTACCACCCAGCTTAATGGGATTTGGAGTTCCATGGCAAGATTTAACTTTACCCTTAGGGGTAAGTCTGTGGGAATGTGTGCTGAAATGTACATCTCTTCACTGTCTTATTCCCACTTTTATTTTTTACTGGGATCTATTTTCAATTGGATCTAAACACCTATGAATAATTCTGTGTTAAGTAAATAGTTCAAACAATGGTATTAAGTAGAAAAAGAAAATATCAAAAAAATAAAATAATAAAATTGTTCCTCAACAGTCAAGACAATGGCTCAGCCGCTGTGGCTTGAAGCCGGGTGACCTCATGGTCCAACCACTGGTGTCAACTCCACCCTCACCTTAATGGGATTTGCTGCTCCTACTTCCCTGCCACACTCCTGGCAAAGGTTTAAGAGGACCTATTCCTGAACACATGTTTCTTTCTCAATCGCTTTCTCTTTCTCTTTGTCTCGTGTTCTCTCTCTGTCTCTCTCTCTCTCTCTCTCTCAATCTTTCTCTTATGCTCTCCTTCTCCCTCATTTTCTTCTTCTCTCCCCATTCTGTCAGTTTTCCCCACCAATAAATCCTTTCCCTTAAAAAAAAGACAAGGGCTATTCAAGTTTTTGCTTCTCATAGTGTCAGTTTCACTTCTACAGGTTTCCTTTTAGATGCTCTGTTAGTTGTCACAGATCAAGGAGAACATACTAGTACCACCCAGCTTAATGGGATTTGGAATCCCTTTGGGACTGGCTTATTTCACTCAGTATGATGTTTTCTAGATTCATCCATTTGGTTGCAAATGACCAGATTTCCTTTTTTTTACTGCTGTGTAGTATTCCATAGAGTACATATCCCATAATTTCTTTATCCAGTCTTCTGTTGACAAGCATTTAGGTTGATTCCATGTCTTGTGAATTGAGCTGCAATAAATATGGAGGTGCAGATAGCTCTTTTATTTGCCAATTTAATTTCCCTTGGGTAAATACCGAGTAGTGGGATGGCCAGATCATTTGGTAGGACTATATTCAGATTTCTGAGGTAATCCCATTCTGTCTTCCACAGTGGCTTTACCAATTTGTATTCCCACCAACAGTAAATTATGGTATCTTTTCCCCCTACATCGTCTCCAGCATTTGTTGTTTGTTGATTTCTCTATGAAAGCCATTCTAACTGGGGTGAGGTGAAACCTCATTGTGGTTTTGATTTACATTTCCCTGATGGCTAGTGATTCTAAACATTTTTTCATGTTTCTATCGGCCATTTAGATTTCCTCTTTTGAAAAATGTTTAAGTCCTTGGCCCATCTCTTAATTGGGCTGCTTGTTTCTGTACGTTGGGTCATTTGATAGTATCCCATAAATCTCCAACACTGCTTTTTAGTTTTCTAATTTCTTCTCTCTCTCTCTCTCTCTCTCTCTTTTTTTTGGGGGGGGGTCTAACTGTAAGATTTCCAGATTTGTCTTCTAGTTCGGACTTTCTTTCATCTGCCTTGCCAAATCTTCTGTTATGGTTTTCTAATATTAATGGTGTTTCTAATGTTATGGTTTTCTATTTTTAATTTGATCTATTGAATTCTTCATTTCCATATTCCAATATTTCACTTTGATATCTGTTTTTTTTTTTTTTTTTTGACAGGCAGAGTGGACAGTGAGAGAGAGACAGGGAGAAAGGTCTTCCTTTGCCATTGGTTCACCCTCCAATGGCCGCTGTGGCCGGCACACTGTGCTGATCCGAAGCCAGGAGCCAGGTGCTTCTCCTGGTCTCCCATGGGGTGCAGAGCCCAAGCACTTGGGCCATCCTCCACTGCACTCCCTGGCCACAGCAGAGAGCTGGCCTGGAAGAGGGGCAACTGGGACAGAATCCGGCGCCCGACCGGGAATAGAACCAGGTGTGCCGGTGCCGCAAGGTGGAGGATTAGCCTAGTGAGCCACGGCACCAGCCTTGATATCTCTTTAAAAATATCATGACAAAAATTTTCATTCGTGTCATGTATGGATTTCTTTAGTTCATGGATTTACTTCTAAGTAATCCTATGATCAATTTTGACTTCTGTTTCTGGCATTTCTTCAATCTCTTCATCTTTACATTCTAGTATTGAAGTGTTGTGTTCTTTGAGGGCATCATGTTGTCTTACTTACTCTTGTTTTTTGAGTTAGGCATTTGTGGAGATACTTGTTGATTTTCTTTTTTTCCATGAGATGGCTTTTATCTTTGGACTCTAAGTCTGTAGCTTAGTGGAGTGTCTGTTCTTTCAGTGAATACACAGTGCCAGGTATGGTCAGGCAGCTCTGTTCAGTGCTCCAGGGTGAGGGGAGCATCCAAGGTGACACCCAAGTTGGGCACAGTAAATATCTTTCTTTTCTTGTCAGAGAGGAAGTTTGTTCAGCTCTGTTGATGTAATCTCATGCTCACCTTCTCTCCTCTAAGACCTCTGCCTGGGTGCTAGCCCCAGAGGGCACAATATTCATCCACACTGCCACTAGAACCACACAAGGAATCCATGCAGTCCTTGATGTGAGCACAGATCCCACAGCAATGAACCTCACCAGACAATCCAGGATCCTCAAATGTGTGGAGCTGCCCACAGTAACTGTTTAAAGATCCAGTCACACCATGGACCCTCCCACATAGCCACAGTGTTTTCACAGTCCCAGCACTCAAGGCTCCCACAGTCACAATCACCCAGCCCCCTGCCAATTCTCCTAGCTAGACTCAGGTGTCTCCTCTGGGCTGGTTGCTGGGCGTGCAGACACAAGCTGGTGCAACTTTTATGTTTGTCCAAAATGGCGCCCACCTTCTCTTGGCTAGTTACAGGATGCCAGTGCCAGGTGGTCAGGGAGAGAGAAATGTGCCCCTATTTTTTCTCTCTAGGTTGGCATGTACACTGTCCCCCACAGGGGACAAGCCAGACTCATACCAGGCTCTTCCGACAGCTTTATTACCAGTGGCTTTTGTTGCTGCAGTCTGGTCTCACTTCATTCTCCAAAGCTGGTGCTGAAGCTCTCGGCCACTGGGTCCTGAGTTGTGTGCATCTACAACCTCCATGTAGGTCCACAGTATGCCTCTAATTTGCATAGAGTTTCCTTTGCAGTTTTCTCCCTAATTCTTCTCTGAGATGGCACTCTTTCCATTTTTTTTAAAAAACTATTTTCCCCTAGACTAGAGCAGTAGGCTCCCTCCCTATTCCAACATCTTGGAAACTCAGAGTATTACTTTCTTAATGTTGATTCTCTTTGCTAATATTTAGTGTTTTTTTTTTTGTTTTTTTTTTTTTTTTTTTTTTTTTTTTGACAGGCAGAGTGGATAGTGAGAGAGAGAGAGACAGAGAGAAAGGTCTTCCTTTGCCGTTGGTTCACCCTCCAATGGCCACTGCGCTGATCCGAAGGCAGGAGCCAGGTGCTTCTCCTGGTCTCCCATGGGGTGCAGGGCCCAAGCACTTGGGCCATCCTCTACTGCCTTCCCGGGCCAAGCAGAGAGCTGGCCTGGAAGAGGGGCAACCGGGACAGAATCCGGCACCCTGACCGGGACTAGAACCCGGTGTGCCGGCGCCACTAGGTGGAGGATTAGCCTATTGAGCCGCGGTGCCGGCCAATATTTAGTGTTTAAATTCTTATAGTAATGACTGATATTTGTCTATAATTTTCTTTTCTATTGTCTTTACCAGGTTTATGTGTTAATACTAAATATAATTGATAAATGGAGTTAGAGTTTTACTTCATTTTCAGTGCACTGGAAAGTTTATAGATCATTGTGACTCTCTAGCCTTTGAAGGATTCATTGAATTTCCCTGTGAAAAAAATTGGAATTTGCACTTAATAACTTTGCCTTTTTTCCTGTAAAAATTGGATTGTTTTTTATAACTTAAATGGGGTCTATTTTAATTGTCTGCAATTCATTTGAAAATTATTCATTTCATGTATGTTTTAAAATTTGTGTAGAGTTTTGAGAAGATGTCTCACTTAAAAACATAGTTCTTGGGGCTGCTGTTGTGGCACAGCAGGTTCAACTTCTGCCTGCAATGCCAGCATCCCATATGAACACCTGTTCAATCCTGGCTGCTCCACTTCTGAGTCAGTTTCCTGCTAATGCTCCTGGGAAGGCAGCAGAGGCCCTGCCATCCACATGGGAAACCCAGAGGAAGCTCTTGGTTTCTGGCTTTGGTCTGACACAGCCTCAGCCACTGTGGCCATTTGGGGAGTGAAACAGGGGATGGGAGATCCCTCTCTCTGTAACTCTGCCTTTCAAGTAAATAAAACATATTTGTGTGTGTATGTGTATGTGTGTGTGTGTGTGAGTGTGAGTGTGAATGTGTGTGTGTGTGTGTTTCTCTTCAGAGTGGAAATTTGGTCTAATGGTTAAAATGCCTGAGTCTCATATTGGAGTACTTGGGTTTGATACTCAACTTTGGTTCCTGTCTTCAGTTTCCTACTAATACAGATCCTGGTAAGAGTGTTAAGGCCTCAAATAAATGGGTTCCTAATAGGCCTGGATTGAGTTGCCAGTTCTTGGCTATGACCTGAAGCCATTGCTGGTATTTGGGGAGTGAACCAGTAGATGGGAGCACACATACTCCTCTTTCTCTGCCACTCAAATACAAAATAATACAAAATAAAATAATTTTGTTTTATTGTTTCTTTCTAGTAAATACCTAACTTGCTTATTTGTGATTTCTCCAATTTTTATTGTTTGCTGATATTTTGTGGGTATTTTTTGCTCATTTTTTAAAAAAAATCAGAATCTGTTTATCACTTAGGTTTACTATCTTTCTCTCTTTACTCCATTGATTTAATCTTTGTTATTTCCTTTTGTGTAGGTTTCTGAACTGAGCATTTAATTAACCTATTTTCATTTTAACCAATAAAAGTATTTGGTGCTGTGATTTCCTTTTCTGAATCATTACTCCAAGTATACCTTATAAAGATTAGGACAATGTAAGTTTCAATTATCATTATTTTCAGACATTTATAATTTCTATTTAGATTTATCCTTTTCAATAAAAAGTTATTTAGTAGAAAGTGTTTGAATTTCTGGGAGAAAGGACATTTTTGGTTTTGTTGATCACTTCTAATTTTATTTATTCATGATCATAGATTATACTGTTTGTAATATTTCTATTTAAGGCAACTTACTAATTTTCCTTATAAATTATGATAAGTATATTTTGTGTGAAATTTCCATAGGTATTTGAAAACAGTGTATATTCCTTATTATTAGAATATAGATATACATCTACCTTGTAGCTTTTATAGTTTTGGTCTTCTCTCTTCATGCTGATTTTTGTTCTTTCTTTTGTACTAAAAATAGTGTATTAGTCTTTGATTATTAGTGCATTTCTATTTATGAGAAAGGTGGTATCTGTGTTAGTGCAAAACCATTTGTAAGTTAATATTACTATTGTTATTTGTAGCTTTTAAGCATTAAAAAATCTTTTCCTTTATTATGTTTAATACATTTTAGTTTGAATTCATTCTGGATCTCTTACTTTTTCTTCTTTATCATTTCTCTTGCTTTCTGATTATTCATTTCCATTATACCCTTGACCATTCATAATTTTAATTTTTCTAAATAACTCTTTTTGAAGTATGTCCTTTTTATATACAATATATTAATCCTAACTATTAAGTCTCATAAAAATTTTTATTAGGTAATTTGTGCCATTTACATTTATTGACATAGTTCACAGGTTGGTCTTAACTCCATCATAACATTATATAATTAAGTTGTATTTTGTTATTTTTTGCTATACAGGGAATGTATGTTTTTTGATCTTTAAACTCTATTCTTGCTCTAGTTTGTTATTTAAAGGACATATAATTTTCTTCTAATGATACTTTTATCCTTTCTTCTGCTTTCTTATTTAACCTGTTATTATCTGATTTATCTGATTTTCTTGGTTTCTTTAATTCTAAGCTATGTCTATGCAATATTTAATGATCTAATTTTATTTTCTCCTTTGTCTCATTTTAAGTATTTATATAAATAATTCTTCACATGGAAAACCTAAACAACAAAATAGCATTGTTTAAATATGGAAACATGCATCTAATGGAAGAAAATAATTCCAAAGGCCAAACATAAATCTGAATAGGTGCTTAAAGTCACAGGTTATCATAAAGGCACTAATCAGAATGGTTTTTTCCTTTGCCTGTCACTAGCAAAACTTAAAATCTGGCAAATGTTTTGTACTGGCAAAAATGAGCAGGAAATAATTTTGTTGTGAGTTGTTATGGTTTGAACATTTGACCTTCAAACTCTTGCAGAATTTTAAAGCTCAGAGTCTTAGATTAATATTACTAAGAGGGCAGAAACTTTATCTAATAATGGTGTTTGGAGGTGAGGCCTTTGGGAAGTAATTATATTAGTTGGAGTCATCATAGTGGAGCCCTAGATTGAATCCTGATGGCTTAATAAGAGCCACATAGCCAGGCATATTTCCTGTTCCTTTCCATGCTATGCCCTGTGCCAACTTGAGTCTCTGCCAGTAGGCGACTCAAGTCCCAGACCAATGGGACTGCCAGGTCTGGGACAATGAGCCTGCAGAACATGAGCCAAGTAAATCTTCTCCATTTATAAAGCTAGATTGCCTTAGATATTTCATTATGGTGATGAAAAGCTGGCTGCACAAGCCTGAACTGGTCTGATAACTTTATAACGTTGTCGTGTTAGACCTCATGATCCAGCAATTCCAGTTTATGAACTACTTAATGGAGAAATTGCTCCAGGAGACATATACAGGGATATTAGTGTAAGTACTTTTGCTAGGAGTAAAAAATTGCAAATTAACTTAATATTCAACAATGAGCCTATGGAAAAGTGCAGTTATATTTGCAGGTGATAGGATTCTCTTCAGCAATTTAAAAGCATAAAGTGGAGGGGAAGATTAGGCTCTCTACTCAATGTGTGAATGTCAATGCTTTTTAACCCTCAACAAGTTTGTCTTCATCTAAAAGACCACAATGTTCCCTCGTTTTAAAAATGGCAAGAATTTTATCACTTATCTTTTGATTTTGTTATGAAAATTAAATATGTTAAGTGTGTAAATAGTGGTTTGAAAACTATCTGGCATGTAGGAAATGTTTATAATGTTAGCTATTATTATAATCAAAGAACAACATGTAAAATTATTAATTTTTCACAAAAAGATAAGATGCAGATCATATTACTAATCATATAAATCAAAACACATACAAATAATTAGTAGGTATCTTTTATGATTCCCAATTGTCTTAGTTCATTTGTGCTAACAGTAGTATCTGACATTGGTTAATTTATAAAGAATATAAATTTATTCTTCACAGTTCTAAAGGTTTGGAAATCCAAGACAAGGAATCAGTAGGTTTAGAGTTCGATGACGGCTGCCCCCTATTTCCAAGATGACACCTTGCAGCTGTTTTCTCACATGGTAGAAGAGCAGAAGAAGTGAATGCTGTGTCCTCATGTGGCAGCAGTGGAAAAGAATGAGTCTACTTCCTTAAGCCCTATGGTATGGGCCCTAATTCCATTCCAGAGAGTTCCGACTTTATGGTTTAATTATTGCATAATACTATGACATTAGTGATCAAGTTTCAACACGTGATTTTGCTGGAGGAATTTAAAATCATCTAGAAGACAACTCACAAAAGCCTTAACAGGAATTATGTGTGATGACGTCGCGAAAGAATGGAAATGGGGAGTGATCGGTTTCATCTGTTGCTTATTTATTTCTTTAAAAGAAACAAATGCCTATAAGCAAACAACACACCCTACAGAATTATAAACGGAGCTTGTATGTAGTTTAAAATATTTATCAGAAGGCTGGTGCCACGGCTCACTAGGCTAATCCTCTGACTGCGGCGCCGGTACTCCGGGTTCTAGTCCAGGTTGGGGTGCCAGTTCTGTCCCGGTTGCTCCTCTTCCAGTCTAGCTCTCTGCTGTGGCCCAGAAGTGCAGTGGAGGATGGCCCAGGTGCTTGGGCCCTGCACCTGCATGGGAGACCAGGAGGAAGCACCTGGCTCCTGGCTTCAGATCGGCGCAGCGAGCTGGCTATAAGCGGCCATTTGGGGAGTGAACCAACAGACGGAATACCTTTCTCTCTGTCTCTCTCTCTCACTGTCTAACTCTGCCTGTCCAAAAAAAAAAATTATCAGAAATATTTAAAAGCAAGCAAACAAGCAATCCGTAAGGTGACAAGGTGAAGACTTTGCATCTGTTTACCGTGTTCCCCCCACTCCCCTGGGGAAGCTCTCTGCAGCGATCAGGGAGATCATTAATGAGGAGATAAATCTGCTCACCACTGCTTACACAGTCCTGCAAAGTCACAAAACGCATCTTAATAAATATATTGCTAATCATGTTTGAATAAATTGATACTTGGTTTAGTTAAGAAATGTTAGAAATAAATCAGGCAGATGTATGGGCAGGAGACCCTCCCATCCGATGAAAACCCTGTGTTTTTTTTTGTCTTTTTCTAAAAATTTTATCTAAGTTATATTAGTTTCATATATTTCATATATACAGATTTAGGAACATAGTGATAATTCCCACTCTACTCTCCCTTCCACCCACGCTCCAACCTTTCTTCCTCCTCTTAATTTTTACAAAGATTGGCTTTCACTTTACTTAATGATCATGAAGTTAATTCTACACTAAGTAAAAGAGTTCAACAAATAGTATGAAGAAAAATAAAACATTGTTTCTCAATGCAAGAGACAAGGGCTGTAAACAATCATCAAATCTCAAAATGTCCATTTCACTCCAATACATTATGTTTTTGGTACTCTCTTAGTTACCTTGGATCAGGAAAAACATATGGTACCTGTCTTTTGTGACTGGTTTCTTTAATTAAGTATAGTGGTTTATAGTTGTGTCTATTTTGTTGTAAAAGACAGGATTTCATTTTTTTTTCCACTGAGTAATACTCCATAGTGTATATATACCATAATGTCTTTATCCAGTCGACAACTGATGGACAACTGGGTTGATTCCATATCTTAGATATTGTGTGTTGAGCTACAATGAACATGGGAATGATGATCACTCAGGTTCTTCTGGTACTTCCATCTCCATAGCCACCTCCTGCCTGCTCTGTTCTAGCATTTTGGAGTCCTGACCCTGAGGAATCCTCCAGAGCAGAGGGTACCTCTTGCGGCAGCCTTGGGGTTGCCCCTTGCTTCATTAGTTACCACTCCACCCATCCTGTTCACCCTCCAGGAAGAGGTTGAAGTTACTCAGACGTGGTGATAGTCTGTTTCTTTCTTCACCATTGTAGCTTTTTACCTTTTCATACATTTGATATCAGTTTCAGGGATACATGGAAGGTAAAGACAATTTTTAGGAAGTTCTTTTTAACAGTTTTAAAGTTTATTTTACAAGAGTATGTTCCTTTTTTATTGTGCTAAACACATAACATGAGATCTATGCAAGTTTTTTAAGCATACAATACAGTATTACCTACAGGCACAATGTAGAACAGAAGATCTCCGCCACTTTCATCTTTTATAACTGGACCTTTATGCCCGTGGAAGAGCAGCCTCTCAATTTCTTTCTCTCCTGCCACCCCATCATTTCATCTAGAGTTATAGACAGTGAGTGAGAGAGAGACAGAGAGAAAGGTCTTCCTTCCGTTGTTTCACTCCCCAAATGGCCACTGCGACTGGCGTCCCGAAGCCAGGAGCTAGGTGCTTCCTCCTGGTCTCCCACACGGGTGCAGGGGCCCAAACACTTGGGCCATCCTCCGCTGCCCTCCTGGGCCACAGCAGAGAGCTGGACTGGAACAGGAGCAACCGGGACTAGAACCTGGCACCCATATAGGATGCCGGTGCCGCAGGTGGAGGATTAACCAAGTGAGCCACAGCGCTGGCCCCCACCTTCTGCTTCTAAAATGTGTTCTTTTACATCTCTCTGGCCAGCCCATGCTTCAGAAGTTTATATATGTTAAGCTTAGCATTTATTCATGTTGAATTCTGCATTTTTAGTCTCAGGGCATCTTTTGGTACAATTTTGATTGATAAATAGTCCATCACATGAATTCTTATGGGACGTTCAGAAACCTGCTTTGATTTTTCAGCCCTGACCAGGACATCACTCTCCATTGTCTACATTAAATCTGGTTTCTTTGATTGCTTATTTTCTGTATCATTGCCTCAAGGCCCCTTGAATATCAAACATCATTTTACACTGTTTTACCAAGGAATCTCCTTTGCTAGTTTTATGTTTTCACTATTAGGCTCAGTAGTCAATAACAGTGTCATGATTGATTGATTTGCTGAGGTTTACTCAACGGTGAAAGGCAGAACCCACACTGTTGCATATTGTCCAAAGAATATTTATAAATTTCTATGGACCTGACATTGTGCTTAGTGCCAGGAGCATAAAATGAGAGAGGGTGAGAGAAAAAGAACGGGAGAATATGGCTTTCAAAGCTTATTATTATTAATAATATTATGAGAAGCAGAGAGACAGAGACAGACACACAGACAGTCAGAGCTCCTGTCTTCTATTTTACTCTCCAAATGCCCACACTGGCCAGTTTGGGCCAGGACCAAAGCTGAGAGCCATTAATGCAATCCAGGTCCCCCATGGCTCAATTACTTGAGCCATCACTCACTGCTTCAATCCAGGGTGTGCACTAGCAGGAAGCTAAAGTTAGGAACTGGAGTTCTGAATTGAACTCAAGTACTCCCATGCATAAAACAGGTATCTTTATTGCTAGGTTCAATGCCTAGCCCTCAGACAATGTTTATTATAACCTGTAGTAAGAATTAAATCTGTATATATGAAATACATGACATTTGTATAACAAATAAATTTTTTAAAAGAGAAATACAGTTTACTCAATGACCCTGAGAATATATAAATATTAATGATTAAAGGTAAAATTTCAGAAACAATACTTGTTTGTCTATGAACTTGTACTTGGATATTTGTCTATTTTATTTATATAATTTAAAACATCAGCTGAACTGACCTTTAAAACTCAGAGCAGTTCTTGGTTGACAGTTTGAATGAAAGAGTATATGCGGAAGGGGTTGTTTAAAGACAAATGATTTCAGATAACAGGAAATGATGAAAATTTTTAATTCCAAATTCAGATATTTTCCCGCAGCTTATGCAATGCTGCTTATTTTGAGCTTGGAATCTTGCAGACTCCTTACTCATTTACATTTACATGTTAACTTACCAGCACCCTGGACGCCCTCTAGGATGAGACATAATTTAGGCGGAAAAACTCCTTGAATAATAATGATAGGAGTTAGAAAAGAATTGAAGGGGAAAGGAAAGGCAAACTTAACCACGAATAGGTGGGTGGATAGGTTGAGGTTGTCCCTAGGAATTACCTAGCCATCAAACTAAAGACTCCTTAAACAGTTAGGAGAGTTTGGGGGGGGGGGGTCATCTCTAATATGATTGGAATCATCATCAGTTCTTTTTCCACTTTCCTCACACTTGATCCTGATTAAGACTTTAATGTGTGGTCTTGCAGATCTTTTTCTAATAGTCACAAGCCTAGAAATTCATAGACTATATAATCATCATTCATATGTGTTTTGATTTATACAAACATTAATATCTTCTTCATTACTCAGATCCAGGAGTCCAAGGCACCCCGCTTCACAAGAAAGCCCAAATCTTCCTTGCAGTTGCCTCGGATTAAGAGTTCAAACAGTAATAACCTATCCTGGCCAGAGCAGCAACAGTGGGCTGTGATAAGAGCTGTTGAAAGCCTGATGCTACAGCTGCGCCTGGAGCAGAGAAAGAATTCCAGCCTCCCCCTTTATGCGCCACCGCTGCTGCACTCCAGCCTGCAGTTTCCTCCACGGCTCTGGATTGGTCCAAAGAGGGACAGAGGGCTGGAAAAGAACCTCTATATATTTCTCAGGCAGTTTTGAAGTTTCCAGAGACTCATTCTGCCGTTAAGAAGTTTTGCTCAAAGCTGAGGAGCTAAGCCACTTGCCAAAATGTGCAAAGGACTTGCAGCTTTGCCCCACTCATGCCTGGAAAGGTGAGAACCAAGTTATTTTGGTTTAAGAGATGTAGAAATGGAATGGAGAGCCTTTACTCCTGGGAGGAAGCCAGAGGCAATATAGCAGGCTTTGTAGTTTGTGGCTAAACTGAGGTGAAACAGGTGAATGGGAATTGTCTCTTCTCTGTTTGCAACAGAGAGATTTTGAAAGATCTGAGCTGGGGAACTGATATAATGTGAGACATTGTATACATCATTTAACATCCAGAACATCACTTTCTCTAAGGAGATGCTTATTTTCTAGGTGTTTATTCAGAGTAAAAAAATACATCGTTAAGAATGTAGATTCTAATCCAAACTGTCTGGTTTGAATCCTGGCTGCACTGCTTTCTGTACATGTGATGTTGAGCCATTTATTTGATGTCTCTGTATGTCAGGTGTTGTTTTTTTTTTTTTTTTCATAAAAGAGAAATACTAAGAGTATCTACCACACCAGCTGGGTATAAAGATCAAATGAATTCTTGTAAACAAAATGCCCAGAATAATGTCTGACACACAGTAGAGCTGAATAAATTTTAACCTTTATTAATGTACAAGGATTGGGAGAAGAAGGCAAGTTTGCACTGAGTCAGAGAATTTCTCATTGTTCCTTGCACTTTGGCCTCATTAGATAACAAGAAGGAAAGCCTTCGGGATGTGGGGGTTATTTGTTAGCTAGCATTCCAAGGCAAACTGAGCAACATTTTTGTGACTCCCTGGTTGCTTATAGGCTGGACAATGTTCTGAAGAAGATAGAAAAAGAATAAATATCTTACTTCTTAGCAATTTCAATCCAACAATCTGGCCTGAAGCAGAGAATTAGGGGTGTTTTTCCTGTTAAGAATTTCTTCTCATTTGAGCCCTTATTGTTAAAAGAAATGAAGATGATCCTTAGGCAATCTACCTTTATCCCTGAAAGCAATGGCCATCTTCATCTAAGAGAATTGTGTTGTTTAGTGGGCTTCATAGGTCTTTAGTGTATTTAAAAGCTCAGATTTTCTTTTTGATAATTTCTACCCTAGAAACAACCTTGAGATGTTTTTAAGGAAATAATAATGCAGCATAGTAATTGTTTCCAACAATACTGGTGACCAAAAATGAAGCTTGTGGGGGGCCTTATTCCTTGCTATCAAAAGCACAGGTTATTTAAATTTTTATTTTTCATTTATGTGAGATGTGGAGAGAGCAGAGAGAGAAAGAGTATTTCCACCTGCTGGTTCACTCCCCAAATGCCCACAATGGTCAGAGCTGGGCCAGGGCTGGGCCAAGCCAGAGCCAGGAGCAAGGAATCCAACTACTTGAGCCACCACCTTTGCCTCCCATTGTCTAGGTTGTCAGGAAATTGGACTCAGGAACTAGAGCTAGGAATTGAACCCAGGCACCCTCACGTGGGGTACAAGTGTCTCAACCACTAGGCTAAACTCCCACTCCAGCACCGACTATTTAAATACATTCACATAAGATAAACTAGGAGCATTTAAGTTGAAGGCATTACCTCATGATCAGGTGCTCAATATTGTCCCGGGACCAATCTTAGGGAGTAGGATTGGGTTTGATGCTGCATACTAGTTACTGCAATCAGAGTATCCATCCCTCTTATCTACTTTATAGAAAGCCTGAAAAATAGGGAAAGTGCAGAGAACTGGAAGGTACCTGATGTTCCTTAAGTATGAGATAATGGATAATTACTTCTTTTTCCATTTTTGCAACTATGAGAATTACAACTTGACTTTCTCTTCATCTTTAATAGGTGATTTTAGCCCACTTATTTGAAATTGTGTATTCTCATATAGTAGATGAATCTTATTATTTGGTGAACAATTCACTCTAGAATGATTCTAACATGGGTCTTCCAAGAATTTTATGATCCTGTGGTGCCTTGTTTTGTATTTAGTGAGTAATCAATAAGTGTGTGTTGAAAGTTTGGTATAGTTATTGAGTTTACATAAATCCTTGTAAATATGCATAATATTTACTGAGACACACAGATGGAACATTTCTTTCAATGATTCCTATTACTGTTTCATATCTGATTCACTATCAACCTTAATATTGAATCATTTTATGTATATTTTACAGCACAGTAAATTCTTATGCTCCAGCATACAGCCAATGTGCATGTGGGGAATTAAAAATTGGCAAAGGAGCAAGTTTTGCATGTGTGTGTTAACAAAATAAACCTTTTACATTGCTGTAATATGATAGTGTCCTCCAATACTATATGCTCCTATATTTTCAATGAACTGTTACTATTGTAAGTAGAGTCATATTTCTAATTATATTGCAGCCTAAGAGAAAACTTCTAGAAAAAAGGAAATTGTGGTGCTGGGATCCTGTTGGTTGTATACCCATGCAAAGGACCTAAAATTGACCATTCTGAAGGGAAGAAACACTTGAATAAACGCTTTCACATCTTCCTTCCATGGCTCTCTGCTGACTCTCACCTCCCTCACCTGCACAGGCTCCTTCCTGCTCATTTCTTCTCTAAAAGCTCCAAAAGGAATATGAGTATGCTTCAATGCTTAAAGAGATTTCCAAATCCACATAAAATAAATTGGTGCAATAAATATGCATTATAAAACAAATGTGTTTTAATAGAAAGCTCAGCTGAAGAGTTCAATTACAATTTTTATGTTATATTGGTAATAGAATTCAGTTAACAAAATTCTGATTAACATACTGTTGTTTATCATAGTGGCAAGAATGCTACTTAAAAGTAAAGCACAGAGCATCCCTGAGCGAGCTCCTTCTTCCTAAGACATTGGAATGTAGTAAGTGAAAGTTGGATTAGTTGTTCTCTGATATCCTTTGCAGTTCCAACACAGTGTGAATGAAGTGAGATGCACTTGGTTTCAGTAACTAGTGAGAGCTGTAATTAAAGGTAATTTTTTCTTAATTTCTTTTTCTATAAAAATTTAGGAGCAGAGAGGAATCCACTCATGAACAATCAGCAAGAACCCAACCCTGAAGCCACTGAACTGTGGCAGAAGCAAACTACTCAGTGATTCTAATACTGGTTTATAAAGCATGTTTTACTTCTTGTAAGGGGAACATTAATCACAGAAAATATTCCTTTCCTAATGTCTAGGGAACATTAAGCTAGAGTCGGCTTTGTCATATTTGTAGGAACCAGTTTTTATTTATTTAGATTTTTAAGACTATTGCTCATTACAGCTCCAACTACATCTCATTTTTTATATTTAAAAAGACAATCAAACACTTGAAGAATAATTGGTCACATCTATGCAATTTCTATTCTCTGGCATATTGAAGCCTCTACTGTAGGCATGGGGGCTTTTAGATAGTGAAAAAGGAAGGAGTTGCATCAATGGAAGGACTCCTTTTTACTAGTGATTTTCAACTTTCAATTTTAGAGTTCTTTTGGAGTTATTTTATTTTCACAGTCTCTTCAATTTCCTTAAACAAGTTTAATGCTTAAGTAAATATTGCTCTTTGCAAGAAGTAAAAAGTATTCTGAAAAGAAAAAAAAGTATATTATGAACTCCCCAAAGTTTTCCCCACAATATACAGCAAACATAATGGTCCTCCATTAATGTTGACTAGTTTTAGTACTAAGTTCACAGTCTCTAATAAACTAACAAAGAAAGGGAAAGTCTAGAGGACTGGCTCAGCTGCTGACAAAGCATTTCAGTGGTGGAATCATAAAGTGTCAAGCCCTTGGTATCTGGTATAAATCTGGTTCTGCGTAAGACTCTAAAGGCTTCTAATGGTGAAAAAATGTTTAGTCCACAGTTCATACAAGGGATTTCTGGTCCTCTCAAGTATGTGTCAAAGCTGAGGACTTCAGGGGCCATAGAAAGTAAATGTGAAAAATAATTTCTAGGATGTATTATTTTTAAATCTATATTGTTTTTTATAATTTTTCTTTTAAATGTATAATTACATTGTTAAGCATTCCAATCCCTCCCCACCCCCGATCTTCTCTGATGTAAGTGGGTCAATTGTGGGCAATTTAGAGTAGAAAGGTACCTAATAAACAAAGCCACTAAGCAGCCAATCTTCTTTCAAAATTGCTAAGCCTTTGGAACCAGCATCAAACAGAGCAGATCAAGGTTCCTGGGTCTTCAGGATTGACTAAATGCAGCCTTTTCCAGAGGCAGGGGTCTGTCCGTGGGCCTATTGCAGAGAAAATGCAAGCACCAAGTGAATTAAAGACCATGATAAGTAAATTGAACAGAACAGGCAATAGCTCCATCAGAATGAACACAGCCTAAGCCTGAAGAGATAGTTGGCAGAGCCTCCCACTGGGTTTAGGCTCAGGCTTGCTGGGAATAAGTGGGAACTTGAAGTTCACTTTAGCTGATAGTCTAGTGATGAAATTAAAACTGTGGAACATTATAATGTTAAGAAAGTGAGTGAACTAATAAAATTTGGAAGAGGGTAACCAGGAAAAACTTTCTGATTTTTTATTGATGAAATAAAATTGATGATTTCTCTGGATTGCTTTCAAAACTGTATACTTGGCTTACACCAACGAATGAAAGTACTTGCCCTACTCTCAAGGAAGTTATAGCCCAGTTTGGGGGATAAATACGGGGCAAAAAAAGTTAATACTCAATGTTGCAATCCATTATGAAGAAATAAATGTATGGAATGGTAATAAGTGCAAGAGTGGGGAGGGGGAAGAGTGATTGGCTCATTAGACATTTGGCAGTCAGGGAAGACTTTGGAAGAAATTACAGGATTGCTGCTTGAACTGAATCCCAAGGACAGAGGAGTTAGTTAAGTCTAGATAGGAATAAAAAAGATTTGACCATGGGGATAGGTCTGCAAATGCAAAGACACAGAGGCTAGAGGGCAGAAGTTTGGCTGTTATATCATCTAAGTAAATCTCTATTAACTTCAATCCTCTGAGTTTCCAACCACAGCTAACCCCTGGGTTGCAAATCCTACATATGGTCCCCAAGAAACTTCCCCAGTGCCCATTTACTCCTCACTTCAAGGACTGAAAGGCTAAGATAATTTTTACCCTTCACCTAAAGAACTTAATTATTTAAAAAGATAATATGTTTAGCACATGGTAGGCACCTAATAAATATCTCACCTGGAGTGTGCATGAATGAACTCACAGCAAGTGGAAACATGAATGTTTTCAGCCATTTTCCCTGCTTTGCAAGGGGCTGGAGAAGAACCCCATCAGTAATGACATTGCAGGTCACCATGGTAGAAAGAGGGTATGTTGCTAAATAAAGAGGGATTCTTGCTGGAAAGAGGGGAAGTGGGGAAGAAGGAAGCGTGGAAAAGAACTTCCAGTATTTCTGAATCTCATCAGTAAAAGTTTGTTAAAAGAGGTTAGGTCTTTGGTTTCTAATGGCGATATATGCCTTTGGCTACTGGTGAGTTTCAGGAAGTTGTCCTGCTTGGGCTATTTCTCACGTAGTTCCTGTGGGATCCCCTCCAATGAATCACATTCCATGTTCTAACTGGTTGCCTCCTTCTGTGCTTTCTTTCATCTACTCTGGCTATGTTTAATCACTAGATATCAGTTCAAAACACTGCTATGTCCCAGACGCTTACATTTTTAAGGGTCCCTGAAAGGTTATCTAATTTGTTTCTCCTTCTTTAGCAAAGACTACAGACTATTATGGGATAGATGAGATCTAAGGAGGGAGTTTATTTATGTTTCTGGGGCTAGGGTTAATGGCTTTTGTCTGTCCTGCTGGCGGGAGAGCAAAGGAACTAAGTTTTAATTAATTCACTCAGGATCAATCATTGCTAACAGGAACCAGAATATGACTGGAGGCCAGAAGATAACAGGTTCCTATCTCTTTCCTCCTTTCAAGTTCCAATCAGTTCTCAGATAACACTGGATCTGCACTGTATTTTAAAGGCTGAGTCACTCAGAGACTAAAGACTGTGCAAGCCTGATTGTTTCTGACTGCCTGAGAAAGTTATTCCAAAAATGACAAAAGAAAGTGCAAAGCAAGAAAAGATGTAAATTCAGGGGCTGCCCCCTGACTTAACATTAGCACTAAAGCAGTGAATGGTGGGATGGGAAGAGCAGGGGTGGCTAACTGCCCCTCTGTTACTTTCTGGTAGTGTGGCCTTGGGAGTCGCTAAACCTCTTTGAAGCTAGTTTCCTCATCTGTAAATGAAGATATTTGTCTTATTGGGATGAGGGGCCATAACAAATAAATGAAACAATGCATATAAGCTGACTACTTTTTAATAGTCAGTCCTCTATTAAACAAATTTTCCTCCATCTTTCTTTTCCTCTTTGTAGATAGTCAGGAAAACATCATTTAGGTTGATAATTGTGTGCCAAAGCCTTGAATAAAACATTTGTTTTTGTCTTTTCTCATCATAGCACATCATTTTCAAGTAATAATGATCTGTTTATAATATAGTCTAGCTTTTTTTTTTTTTTTACCATTTCAACCATAGTTCTCTCAACATGTGAATCTTTAAAAAACATACCAACTCTTTACAAAACATTGGACTACTCATTGAAAATCATGATAGTACTCAAAAGTAACAATA
This sequence comes from Oryctolagus cuniculus, assembly GCF_051225735.1. NCBI lineage: Eukaryota > Metazoa > Chordata > Mammalia > Lagomorpha > Leporidae > Oryctolagus > Oryctolagus cuniculus. Next base: position 35,956,730 of record NC_142873.1, read on the forward strand.
ATCTTCTTTTGCCAGTAAATATTCAATAAGTATCCAAATATCCCCAGTGGTCTCTTTGTAGTTGCTTGTTTGAGTCAAGATCCAAAAATGCTCATTGAGATCGCATGAGATTCTCTTGAATCTCACTTTATTTATAGGCGTCTCCTTTTCCCCTTTGGAAATTGTTTGTAGAGCACAGGATTTTTTTTTTTTTTCATGTACTTATTCAGAGAGAGAGAGAGAGAGAAGAAGCAGAGACAGATACAGACATATAGAGAGAGCTTCCATTTGCTGGTTCACTACCCAGACGGCTGCAACCGCCAGGGCTGGAACAGGCTGAAACCAGGAGTTTCATCTGGGTCTCCCACCATGGTACAGGGTCCAAGTATTTGGCCATCTTCCACTGCTTTCCCAATTGCATTAGCAGGGAGCTGGATCAGAAGTGGAACTGTCAGGACTCAAACCATTTGAGATGGTGGCATTGCAGTCAGTGGCTTAACCCACAGAGCCACAATGATGGCCCTCTGAGTTGTAATCCTGACCTCTACTAACTAGTGGAGGAGGAATCATGAGCCATTTTCCCTCTCGGAGTATTGCTAGTATATTTTCATTTATTAAAAAAATTTATATTGCTCTAATGTGTTTTTTCAAATGTTTATTTATTTGTTTTCATTTACTTGTAAGGCAGAATGACACACAGAGAGACAGAGAAAGATCTTCCATTCATGAGTTCAATTCCCAAATCCCCACAATAGCCAAAACTAGTTTAGGACAAAATCAGGAGCCCAGAACTCCCTCCAGTTCACTCACATGGGTGGTAACAGCCCAAACCCTTGCACCATTTTTTGCTACCTCACAGAATCCATTTATCAGAAAGCTGGATTAGAAGTGGCATAGCGACAGCTTAACCCATTGTGCCACAATGCCCACTTAGTATTGTCTTTTTAATAGTGTATGAGCAATTCCATGATTACGTGAGTTATTCTTGTTCTAATACTGAATTTGAACACCTAGTATATTAAGAAAACATTCAATTTTCACTGTAATTTTGCACCTCATTCAAGTCACATAGGAAGGCCAGAGGATGTAGCTAAAGGGAGCAATTGATTAAAAATATGTAATTGTCTTCCTACCACTTTTGATCTCAATGGACTCAATTAAGAACCTCATTTAAAAAATTATTCTGTTTATTGTCTCACAGGATAAACTCCATCAGGAGGGATTTTTGTTGATGATGTTTGGTTTGTGAAGTATCTCAAGCACAAAGCACAGTGCTTGCATGGCATATAGCCAACAATGAATAAATGATATTGTTTTTGACATAATCTGATCATTCAACAGACATACATTGAGTATCCTTGGTATTGTGCCAGATGCCCAAGTAAAATAATGAATGAGGTCAGATGTGGCTTCTGCTGCCAGTCAGTTTGGAGCCTGGTGGTCAATCAGCCAGTTGGCTTTTGTTCTCATTTATTGTTTTTCTTTTTAAGTTTTTAAAATTGATGTAAAGGGAACAAATTTCATGTATTTCATATACACAGTTTTAACAACATAATGGTATTCCACACCCTACCCTTGCTCCCTCCCTTGCTTCCACCCTTGTTCCTGCTTCCTTTCTTATTTTTCTTTTAATTTGTGCAATGATATACTTTCAATTTACTTTGTAAGAACCTCATATTTCTTTGAAAGACTTGTGACAAATTCAGATTAAACTCCCAACTTTTGAAAAATGTATATTTATATGCAGTGGAAAATTTTTATTTTGGTGAATTGCACCAAATAGGTAAGGTAAATGATGGTTGTAGTTTCTCGTACAATGCAAGGGTGAATAACATAGAATCTACTAGTCTCTGATTCTAACAGTCTATAGCTCCTTCATTTTGTTCTCAGTTTATTAATTCTCTCTTGTATCAAGAGCATAGATTCTTTGGGGACTGAGAGAAAAATAATTAAATCAAGGACACAGATACTTCTAAATTTGGAGTTGTGGCACCATTTGAGTGCTTTCACATCATGTCGTGGTTTTTTCTCCAGTCCATGGGAGGTGCTCCCCACCTCCCTGCCTCACTGAGGGACACATCTTTTGCATTAACAGTGAAAAGTTTCCATCCTTGAGAGTGAGATTGGGTGAGTCAGGGTTCCCAGGCCTTCACATAATTAAGCAACTTTTACCCACCAGCTGGGTATATTCTTGAGAACTGAAAATTCTTGGAAGTGCCACGAAGATTGCTTCTGACCGCATGCATAGCAACTGTAATTTCAAGCTAGAGAGTAAACATATGGCTTGCCTCTAGAAATTAGAAATTGGGACTTTCCTGGAAAATCTGCAGATGAGGCAACCCAATTACAGGAAGCATGTGTTATCAACACAGTTAGTACACATGTGTCTGAGGTTTTTTTTTTTTTTTAACTCTTAACATAGAGCTCTTGGAAAGTCTAAATAGTCTATTTCATAGCAAGGCATTCTATTTGCTGTCAATGTAAAGGTAAAATAACTTAAGCTGTTTTTTTTTTCCTTCAAAGGAAATGTTTCAGTGTTTAAGGGATTCAGCCAAACAGCTCTTGAATACTTTGAAGAGCAGATACTTGATGTTCATTTTGGCTTCATGAATAGCAAATGAGGCTCAGGCCATTATGCTATATTCTCCATTTATTTCTTGCCAACTGCTTCCCCAAACACTTCTCAAAACAGCACATAGCCCATCTGGACAGATTCTCACTTGGAGCTTTAAAATTCTAAATTCTAGAAAGATGTTGGATTTATGCATATCACAATAGCGTCAGAAGAAGAGATCCATCACAAAGCAAAGTAATTATGAAAATGTGAAGTGCTCTACTCTGCAAGTGTTTATTAGTAGTAGCAGAGTATGTGGAGCTGTTTTGGTCAATCTACAACTTTTTGATATTTTCTTCTCAGAACATCTGTTCCTTGATGAGGCACTTGTCTATGGGAAAATTTAGAAATAAGCTAGATGTTCCATTAAAAAAAAAAGAGCTTCCTGTATCTCTACAACGTATTTTAAGTGATAGTTTACAAGTGATACCTGGGTCAATGGGAGTGTGGGACAAAATGGGGACTTTGAGACAAGGTCAACAGTGGAGGTCACACTGAAGACTTTCTCAAAGGTCTGGTGGTCTTATGTTTCTGGATTACGATTTTCTAGCATTTTAGATCTTGCTTCTGAATCCTCAAAGTATAAAACAAGTGTGTCATTTGAACACACACACGCATGTATGTGTATGCACACTTACACACATGTATGCTTGGCCTTTTTTATGACTTGATTAAAAGATGAATTGCTTATTAAACTCAGAGGCCTGTGCAGACAAACTGAATGTATAGCAGAGGCTGGAAGGAAGAAGCAATTTTTCTTTCACAAAGATGAATGCAGACTGCTATGTTTTTTCCTTCTCAGATAAGTACTTATTTCCTTCCTTCATGGTTTGCATTTTGTACTAAGTGGGAAAGATAAACAAACTTTTTTTTTTCTCTCCTCACTCAATATGTCATTTCTGATACTAAATGTGAGGATCTTTTCACATCAAGAAGTTCTCTGATTTTCTGCAGACACCAATGAGGCAATCTGTCTTAGCCCATTTTCTGTGGTTATAAGATAAAACCTGAGCTCAGGTAATTTGTGCAAGAGAGAGGTTTACTTTGGGTCACTGTTTTGGATGCTAGGAGATTCAAGAGCATGACACCAGTTTCTTACAAATACCCCATGCTGCGCTGTTAAAGTGTGGAAAAGTGGAAGAGCAGCAGCACAGGTGGAAGACATAGAACACAGTGGTAGCCTTGTTTATGACAATCTGCTCTTGCTGTAATCCATCGCTATCATATGGATCCCTCTTAATGACCTAGTAGCCTCTTAAGCTCCACCACCTCTTTTTTTTTTTTTTTTTGACAGGCAGAGTTAGACAGTGAGAGAGAAAGACAGAGGGAAAGGTCTTCCTTCCGTTGGTTCAGCCCCAAAATGGCCGCTATGGCCGGTGCGTTGCTCTGATCTGAAGCCAGGAGCCAGGGGCTTCCTTCTGGTCTCCCATGGGGTGCAGGACCCAAGCACTTGGGCCATCCTCCACTGCACTCCCTGGCCACAGCAGAGAGCTGGCCTGGAAGAGGGGCAACTGGGACAGAATCCGGCACCCCAAACGGGGCTAGAACCCGGTGTGCTGGCGCCGCAAGGTGGAGGATTAGCCTAGTGAGCCGCGGCGCTGGCTCTCCACCACCTCTTAACACTATCATTTTGGGGACCAAATTTCAACATGAGCTTCAGAAAATTCAAAGTATATTATGCCACAGCAGTGATCTATAATTCAATTCAATTCTGACACTGTCTACTTGGAGTTAGTGTCACATCCACAGGATAAGGGCTCAGTCTCACAAGATTTCCTCCAGTTCAGATGGCAATTGGAAGTCTGGCTGGCTGGCGCTGCAGCTCACTAGGCTAATCCTCCACCTGCGGTGCCAGCACACCGGGTTCTAGTCCCGGTTGGGGTGCCGGATTCTGTCCCAGTTGCCCCTCTTCCAGGCCAGCTCTCTGCTGTGGCCAGGGAGTGCAGTGGAGGATGGCCCACGTGCTTGGGCCCTGCACCCCATAGGAGACCAGGAGGAAGCACCTGGCTCCTGGCTTCAGATCACCGCGGTGCGCTGGCTGTAGTGGCCATTGGAGGGTGAACCAACGGAAAAGGAAGACCTTTCTCTCCGTCTCTCTCTCTCACTGTTCATTCTGCCTGGAAAAAAAGAAAGAAAGAAAGAAACAAAGTCTGGCTATGCACTGGAGGTTCCCCCAACTCCTTTCTTGGGTTAAGTAATTCAATATAATGGCTCACAAAACTCAGGGAACCATTTGCTTCCATCTACTGGTTTATCATAAAGAGTATTGCAAAGACCCCAGAAGAAGAGTCAGAGTAAGAAGTAGCTACAGCAAGGTATAGGAGAAGAGCTGCAGAGAGGACATGACCTCCAAGAGCACACACCCTCCCAGCAACTCAGTGTGTTGTTGTTCACCAACCTGGAGCCTCTGTGAGGCTTCATCAGGTAGGCATGATTGATTACTAACTCATCTCCTGCCTTTCTCCCCTCCCCAGAAGATGGGGGGTGGGGCTGAAAGTTCCAAATGTCTAATCATGGCTGGGTCTTCCTGGTGATCAGCCCCCATCCAGGAATCCACCAAGAGTCACCTCTTCAGACAAAAAATTACTCTTCCCATCCAGGAAATTCCAAGGGATTTGGGAGCTCTGTGCCAAGAACTAAAGTTTAAAAAGCAAATATTAGAACAAAGGATGCTCCCATCACCCCTATTGCTCAGGAAATTAGCAGAATATTAGGAGGTCCACATCAGGAACTAGGGGGGTAGGGATGACATGGTCTAATCCCTGGTTTCTAGACATGAACACCTAGCAGTAAAATGATCATGAAGGTCAAAAGCCCTTGGCACATTACTAGACTCCCATTCAGCCATGAATCATTAGTGCAGTTCATCGTTGTACCATATGAAGATGTCTCCTAGGGAAAGGCCACCCAGATTTGCAGGCTTCCCTTAGATGTTGTTAGGTTACAAAATCAGGAGTGTTCTCTGTAATATATGGCTTCACCCTTTAAGACATCTGCTGTAGTGAGCCCAGATATAATATCATGTCTTGTTCTGAGACTTCTATGAAGTGTTAATGTGATATTAGGTTTCCTTCATTTTACTCACTTATTAATGCCATTGTCCTCAGCTACTCTTCTCTTCTTTTTCTTCTCTTCATTTACTCCTAAAGTTCCCCACCTTTGAAATTGACAGTTTATTTGGCCACAATGCTGTTCTAGATTTCAGGCAGTGATGCTAGTCAAGCAGGTACCCTCCAAACCCCAGTCCATTCCTATTCATATAGAATTGCATTACACAGGTGCAGAGCTAACGGCTATCTTTTCTTTTCACCACTAGGCAAAATAGTTAAAATCACTATTAACATCATGCTTTTTTCTGCACGAGGTGAGAGCATCGTCTCTCCACTGGGACCTTAGGAATCATCCTTATCCCAGTATTTATTGTTGCTGCCATGGTCCTGTGAGCACTGCATTGAGTAGGTGGAAAGAAATTTGAGGTGATGTTGGAAAGGAGGAAATTATAGGGTAGTTGTAACTGCATCCTTTCCCCTTGGCAAGAATTGCATAGTCATACTCGCATCCTTCCTCTCACTGCTGTTCCCAAGATCTACCAGAAAAACAGGGGGCTATCTAGTGGGTGTACTCCTTAGACCCTTTCATTCTGAGTACGAACACACACTCAGGGAGGTATAAATGCTAACTCTTCATGCCTCCATCTCTCCCTGTTTTAGACAATCAGTGTTTCAATTGACTGTTCCACTTCTCTATCAAACTGTTCTGAGGATTATATCTCTGTCTATTGCTGGACACTGTGAACTGGAAATGTGTTCCTTAGTCTGAAGAAATGACACCTGGCTGTCCAAATGGCTATGATATCTTCTGTTTCTGTTCTTTTATAGAATTCTAAGCATTTGTGCCTAACACTTGGTAAACTAAGCGCAGTCCAAAGTTAGTGTCTATTCAAGTCAAGACCTATTTGTAGTTGTCCACCCACCCCAAGGCTTCCAGCATCATTCTAACTTGTCAGTTATGTTCTGGGCCTTCCTAGCAGAGAATTTGCCACATAGTCATTGACAGGCTCTTTCTTGCTCACAAATTGAACAATTCATATTTGCATTTTGTGTGTTAGAATGTGTAGGAGGAATATGTCCAGATTCATTCCATATCTTGATTGTTACAGCATCCCCATATCTGTTCATTTCATGGGTCCAAGTAGCCACCACAAGCAAGCAAGCTGGGGTATCTATTTGTTGATTCCACTCACTTTCCCAACCTGGAAAAGGAAGTTCTGACAACCATTGACATGCCCTCAAGCACCTCTCAAATGTCCATGAGTCTGTAACCTATAGTCACCTCATCAATAGGTGTGGCTTCGATTGACCACTTGACCATATAGACAAGCCATTAGCCACTGCCTACGAATAAGTCAGTAACAACCAAAACATATGGACTTTTATCATCATTCAGTTCTTCCACCATTGCTAGGAAAACAGAGTGCAATTCATCCCTGTGGGTTGATCTGTTTTTATCTTCTTTGATCTGGATGGCAAGCAGCCTTCTGACAGGATGCTGTCCATTCACCTTGGAACCGCCCTCCATAAACAAGCAAGCCTTTGTCAGTTGAGCACTGTTTACTAGTCACTACACAAATGATGATAGTGTCCAGGAGCTCTTCACACAGTTTCAGGGTCTGTCCTAGAGAAAAGAAGGCTCCCTGCTCATTTCCCTTGCATCCCCTGTGCAGCATGACCCTGTATAAGCCATTTCCATTTCATCATGGGATTCTTCTGGGTACTGACATCTCCACTGGGCTGTTTTCTCTGACATCACCAAGGCATAGTGGTGTTTTAGATTTTAAGATAAATTTTTGTCCTTGAGTAGTAATAGAGGCAGCTTCAGCTAATGCCCTGCAGCCAGCTAATAATTGCCCCTCAAATGGAAACTCCCTAGCCCTACATCCAGGTAGTGGTCAGTTGGAGGCATTCACAGGCTTTATTATAAACCCTAGTCTATGCTCTACACAGGTCCATCAAACTGATAATCTGTCCATGCCAGCACCCCAGTTTCAACTTACTGGTTTCCAACATACTCAATTAGCTTTACTTGGAGGGCAGATTTGCATGTCTTCTGTTTCACAATACTAGGGAAAGTGAACATTTCCCAGTCAGATACAATGATAAGTCCCAAAGCACGATATAGTAAAAGAGATACAACCACTTTGCTTGGAGCCTGTTTAAATATTCCAGCTTTCATAATCCTGTTAACTCTAAATTTTATGTTTTCTGAATCTAATTGTGGCTCCAGTTAAGATTTTACCAATGAGCTTTGGTATCACAGTGAATGGGGCTCCAAGAACAAGGAGTCCAGAAACTTTTCTTCTCCACTTTTAATCAGTTTGCCTAATCATATGCCAAAGTCTTGGGTTCCCATCAGAGCATGGGACAGAGGATGATGGCCCCCTTTTCAATATTTGTGTGGATTGAGTGACCTAACTTTTGCTCCAAGCATTGCAGGTCATTGTTTTGTCTTCTGGATTTTTTTTCTCTCCTAACTGGCATAAATAGAAGAGAATTGTTTAACAGCCTTTAATGTTGAGGAATCAATGCAGTTCTCTTGGGCCAATTCAGTGTTTGATAGTATGTTAAGAGGCTTGTTATAACCACATCAATGTCCAAATTCATTCGTTCCATTTCTTAATATTTTAAAGGTTTCATCCTGTTTGAATGAGTCCTTGATACATCTCTTTTTTTTCTGATCTTTGTTTTGCTCTACCAGTGTTTCTTTGATTCACTTTATTTCTTAGTAGCTGTTTAAACTTTTCCACTTTGTTTAGAGGTGTTCCTTCAGTTCTATTCCCCCACCCCCAACATTTTACTATCCTCTTGCTAAAAAATCCACTGTTTTGATTAGCATCTCTAAGAATCATGAGAGGAAGCCAAGGCAGTAAATTCAATAAGGCTTCCCATTGTTGGATTTCATAATAGTAAGACTGTAGGGGGTGCCCAGGCAAAAGGGGTCCCTTACCTACAGCATTTACATGACATGGGTAGCAGGTATATTCAGTGGGTGACAATCCTAGTTATCATAGAGTCAGTTGCATATGATTGTGTACTAAGCACATCAGCCACTTCACCTGTAGTGTTCTACTTGACCTTTATATCGGAAAAGGAGCAGCACATTTCTCAGTACAAGCAGTCAGTGCAGTGGCTTATATCCACTCCATCAGGTTTTCTCCATCAGTAATAGCCTCCTGCATGTGTGGAGCATCTATAGACATCCATGATTCCACAGTGAGATGTGGTTCCTGCATCAAACAGGAATCCATTTGAGAAAAAGTTCTTCTGCGAGCTAATGATAGAAATCTACAAAATGGCCGGCACTGTGGCTCACTTGGCTAAACCTCCACCTGCGGCGCTGGCACCGGGTTGTAGTCCTGGTTGGGGTGCCGGATTCTGTCCCGGTTGCCCCTCTTCCAGTCCAGCTCTCTGCTGTGGCCCTGGAAAGCAGTGGAGGATGACCACGTGCTTGGGCCCTGCACTCGCATGGGAGACCAGGAGGAAACACCTGGCTCCTGGCTTCGGATTGGCACAGCAAACCGGCCACAGCATGCCGGCCATAGCAGCCATTTGGGAAGTAAACCAATGGAAAAGGAAGACCTTTCTCTCTGTCTCTTTCTCTCTCACTATCTAACTGTTTGTCAAAAAAAAAGAAAAAAAGAAATCTACAAAATGAAACAACTTCATGCCATACCCCATGGTTTCAGTACTTTCTTGGTTTTGCTTTTGTAGAATGTTAACTACATTCTTTTAAAGATTTATTTATTTTATTTGAAAGGCAGAGTTATATATAGAGAAAGAGACAGAGGGAGGGAAAGAGGAGGGAAAGATCTTCCATTCTCTGGTTCACTCCCCAAATGATGGCAACAGCCAGATTAGCCAGACCAAATAGAGGAGCCAGGAGCTCCTTCTGAGTCTCCCACATGAGTGCAGGGGCTCAAGCCCTTGCCCCATGTTCTGCTTCATTCCCAGGCACATTAACAGAGAGCTGGATCAGAAGTGGAGCAACTGGGACTTGAACTGACATCTATATGGTGTCATATGGCACCCGCTATGCCACACTGCTGCCCCCATTACCTTCTTGATGATCAGAGGTCTTAGAGGAACTTTCTATTGTTGGCATAATTTTTCTCTTTGCAGGTGGCTGGCTCAACTCCAAGGAGCACTTTCTTTCATTCAAGCTATTAAAGAAAACAAAAACATTGCTTCTTGGTCTTTTGGTTAATAGCAAGTGCAGATTACAAAAACCAAGGAATGTGTGGTTAGCATGCTTATTGTTTTCTCACTTATCAATGAAACAGTTCCTCAGGAGATGAGGCTATCATTTCTAAACTCCATTGGCAGTGTTGACCTTTAGTAATTGATACAGTGTAGCTGCAGTTTCATATGATGCAAGACTAGGTAGCCAGATACTTTCTCTTATCTGATGACACTGAGAAAAATGCGGGTTGGGATTTCCTTAGAATTCTCATCTGAGGATTCAAAAAATCTTTAGGTTCTTTTTTTAAATTGCCCCATAATATTTTATCCAGATCTACTAAATATAACCCAGCTTTTACCTCTCATTTTGGTCCCGACAGGCCCTGATGTTTATAATTGTGCTGAGATGTGGGTGCACATGTCTGCACTGCAACTCAGGAATGGAAACACTCATACAGGACTCATTTGCCACTTATGCAGCACAGTTTACTAAATGGTTGCTAGCTTAAAGGCATGAAAAGCATGAGAATACCAAAGACAACTGGCAATTGTGACAGTCTAGGAATGAATGCCGAAATACAATTCAATCTTATAGAGGATCAGGGTCAAAGTCTCAGAATGAGTGGATAGATCTTTAATGGGATGTGATTTTTCCCCCTTCTCTATATATGACAAGTTGGAGGAGTGATTTAGGGTACCAGATCAACTTCTTCTTTTATAGATAAGAAAAGAGATCCAAACTGTTTTGGTAACTTTTTAAAAAGAGATTTTATTTATTATTTATTTTGAGAGGTAGAGTTAGAGACAGTGAGAGGGAGAGACAGAGAGAAAGGTCTCCTATCTGCTGGTTCACTCCCCAGATGGCTACAACTGCTGGAGCTGAGCTGATCTAAAGCTCAGGAGTTTCTTTCTGGTCTCCCATGCGGTTGCAGGGGCCCAAGGACTTGGGCCATCTTCTTCTGCTTTCCCAGGCCATAGCAGAGAGCTGGATCAGAAGAGGAGATTCTGGGACTAGAACTGGCACCCAAATGGAATGCCAGCACCGCAGGTGGAGGATTAACCTACTGTGCCACAGCGCCGGCCTCTGTTTTGGTAACTTGTCCAAGGTTACATAGCTAGATAGAGCTGGAGCCATTGAAAAGTCTCTGGATTTTCTGTATCGCTTTATTCTTATTTTATCTGTTGAATTTTAAGAATTGATTTTGGATATATAACCATAATTTTGTGTGTCTTTGCTTTTAAAATATTTATTCTTTTACCAACACATGTTTCAAAAGGTTTTGAGTGGGGTAGGCATTTGTGCAGCAGTTACTATGCTGCTTGAGATGCCTGGCTTTGAGTCCCAGCTCCACTTTGGATACCAGCGTCCTGCTGATGTTCACCCTGGAAGGCAGCAGGTGATATCTCAAGCGCTTGGTGCCCTACCACCCATATAGGTGATCTAGAATGAATGCAAAGCTCCTGGCTTTGGCCTGGCCCAGGGCCTTGACTGTTGTAGGCATTAAGGGAATGAACAAGTTGATATAAGCACCCCCTCCCTCATCTTTCAAATAAATAAAAACAAATAAATTTGGTTTTAAAATTTGAAAAGCTTTTTATCACTACATGGCAATCTTTAAGAATAAATTATTTTTCCCCACTTCTACTTATCAGATGCATGTAACTGCCCTTTAGAATACCTGAGCACCTTGAGAGAACAGCTTTTGTGTAGTAATTAACAGATCAAATGCTGAAATGAGGTTGGCTATGAATCCTACCGCTGCCATTTACTGGCTGAGTTTGAGCTGCTAACCCAATTTCTCTGTATCTCAGTTTTAGCTGCAAGATGGAATTGACAGTCACAGCTCCCTCATAAGCTGTTGTGAACAGCAAATAAGGCTGTGCATTTCATTTGTTGAGTGAACCATTTTGCTAGCTGGCAGATGTCTGGTTTCTCCTAATGGGTACTTTTTCTTGGTTATCTTCAGGTTGCAAGGCACATGGAGCCAATTTCTCAGAATAGGTCTTGCACAGGAAAATGAAAAGTATGAGGAATTCTCTTCATCTCCCAGCAGAGCTGAACCAGAGGTGTGAGAATGAGAGTCAAATGAAGGGGCCTATGGAAGAAACTAGAAAGTATCTGGGACCACTGGAGGATCAGAGATAACAGCTGAACTGAGAATAATTGAGCTGCTGTCGAAACGGGGTTGCCTGGAGGGGAAACTCTTTCTAGACATAGGTCTTCTGAACTCTGATCTTCTCTTTTAGGAATTCTTAGATGATATCAAATCAGAACCCACTTCTCTGACTTTACTGGACAATTTAATAGTTGCTAAACTGCTATTTAAATAGTTAGTATCAATTTGATAAAAGAAAGAGTTGTGAGTCCCTCCCATATGCAAGATTTATAGAGCATGATGTATACGTTTATAGGGAATGACTTACACATAGCACATAAAAATGAAACCCATATATTTATATGTAAAAATTAAGCCTACAGGACATGATATTTGCTTTGAGTTTTGGGGCTTAGGAGAGAAGGAGTAATGTTGGAACAAGTAGCTAGTTCAGGGAAGGGAGATTAGATAACAAAAAACTGAAAAGGAGACCATTCAGTTAAGGTTAAAATAACTAAGATTATCTCTTAACTGAGAATAGGACAGTAGAATGAAGCTCAGAGAATGGTCTGATTGGTTTTAAGTCAATCTTTTATAATCAAGCAAATTCAAAAACCAAAAGCTAAGTGAGAGTGGGTTAGCTTTTTATTGCTGCCGTAACAATTGTTGCAAACTTAGTGGCTTAACACACAGGTTTATTCTTACATGGTTCTGGAGGTCAGAAGTTGAAAATAGGTTGTGGGGCTGCATTCCTTATGAAGACCCTAGGAAGCAGCCCTTTTCATGCCTCTTCTAACATCTGGAGATCCCCTGTATCCCTCTGCTCATGGCCCCATCCTTCATCTCCAAAGCTGGGAGCACAGCATTTCCAATCTGGCTCTCTGCTTCCACTGTCACACAGCATCTAGCCTCTGACCCTCTTGCTTTTTTCTTATAAGGACCCTGTGATTACAAAGGGCCCATCCAGATAACCCAGGATAATCTCAACTCAGCATCCTTAACTTTGTCACATCTGCCTCAATACTTCTGCACACAAATTTACATCTCCACACATGTCACAGTGATTAGCACGTAGACATCTTTGGAGGACCATTATTCAGCCTACCATTGAAGGAGATGAGAGAATGTGGCTTTTTTTTTTAAGATTTATTTATTTTACCTGAAAGGTGGGTGGAGTTACAGAGAGGGAGAGGTAGAAGCAGAGGCAGAGAGAGTGAGAAATCTTCTGCTGGTTGACTCTCCAAATGACTGTGATGGCTGGAGCTGAGCCCATCTGAAACCAGGAGCCAGGGGCTTCTTCCTGGTCTCCCACGTGAGTGCAGGGGCCCAAGGACTTGGGCCATCTTCCACTGCTTTCCTATGCCATAGCAGAGAGCTGTATTGGAAGAAGAGCAGCCGAGACTTGAACCAGTGCCCATATAGGATAGCCCACTATTCCATAGCACCAACCTGAGAATGTAACTTTTGCCATGTGACCTACTCCTTTTTCTCATTTCGTGTCTGCCTCTCTACCTTGTTAATTGTTATTATGTCATCTTTTTAAACTATTTTATTTTTATTTACTTGAAAGGCAGAATTACAGAGAGGGAGAGATAGAAAGAGATCTTCCATCTGCTGGTTCAGTCCCCAAATAGCCACAATGGCCAGGCTAGGCCAGGCCAAAACCAGAAATCAGGAGCTTCTTCTGGGTCTCCCCTGTGGTTGCAGGGACCCAAGGACCTAGACTATCCTCTGCTGCTTTCTTAGGTGCATTAGGAGGGAGCTGCATCAGAAGTGGAGCAGCCGGGACTCAAACTGGTGCCCATGTGTGATGCTGGTGTTGCAGACGGTGGCTTAACCTACTACTCCAGAATACTGACCCCTATTCTGTCATCTTAAGTGGAAATTTCTCTGGTGTAGGCCATGTTTTATCAAAGGTTTGACTACATACTTTCCCAGAGAAGCCACAGTTCTTCCTTTCTTTTTTCCTGTGGGATGTCACTGGCCATCCTTCCTCAAGTTTTCAAGTCTTTTTTTTTTTCTTGCTTGTGACGGTCTCCTATATGAATGGTGACTTGCCTTTCATTATATAAAATTACATTTCCATTTGTCAAAGATGACTCATGTCTAAGTCTAGAGGAAATTACTCAGCCCAAAACCTCCTGTATGGCATCTGTCTTGTGGTAACTGGGTGACCACCTGCTTGGTTTTTGGATTCTGTCCCCACGCTAAGACTAGATCACTGCCTAAAACGCTTCTATCTCAGTAACCACATAACTTGGGATGTTTCCATTTTTTCAGTTCTTGCTGTATGAGAGCCACTGGAAGGAAGAGAGGGAATGCTCTAAGAACAATGGGGAGAATTTTCCAAGAGTGTGATCCTGCAGCACATTCGCAGGCCTTCAAAATATCTTTGAAATTTTAAGAAAACAAGTTAGGAAGATATGAACGTCCACATGAAACTTTAGTAGGAAGTTCTGAGGATCTGGGAGAAAGACTCAAGGAGAGCACAGACTTTGGCATCCAAACCAGCATCCCCTGTCTCTCTGGCATGCAGCCTCCCAGCTGAATCACACACCCCCCGATGTCAGCCCTTCTGGGATGCCTCTTCTAATTTTCCCTCAGGAAGAAGATATCCTTCCAATCTCTGAACTCTCACAGAACTTTTTTTCCTTCCTTAAAGTTTCTGTTGCCTCAGATTCAATGTTGATTGGGTATTGATTTTACCTGATTTAATTCTTCCTTTAAAAACCTGTTTTTTTATTTGAAATACAGAATGAGAGAGAGAGGGAACTTCCATCTGCTGGTTCACTCCCCAGATGGCTGCAGCACCAAGTTTGGACCAGGCTGAAGCCAGGAGCCAGGAACTCCATCCTGGTCTCCCACATGGGTGGCAGGGGCCCAAGTACATGGGTCATCTTCTGGTGCCTTCCTAGTCATTTTAGCAGAAAGGTAATTAGCTATGATATGGGACGTTGATTAATTCCAATGTGGATGTTATCATTATAATCCATGGCTTAGATTACAGTACCACAACTCTGGCCCCTACCTCATTTAATTCTTATCATAATCTTGCAAGATAGATATTGTCAATATTTTACCAATGAATAGCTTATGCATCTAACCTAAGGCCAGATGACATACTCTAAATACCAGAGTTCAACCACAGTGTGCTAAACCCAAAGTACTCATATCACAGCTACACCCCAATGAAACTATCTATCTGTACTTCCTTTATAAAATAAAAGCTTCTTGGAGTCAGGAATAAACTTTTATTAATATCTTAAAACATCTCTTTTGCATCTAGTGCACAGTCTTTATAGCTGCTCTATAAAGTCTGACAAATAAGCAAACACACAAAATGCATGAGTCGATAAATGGACATTTAAAATAAAAATATTGGGAATATGACCTACAGTTACAACAATTGGGATAGAATTCTGTGCTTCAAAAACAGTGCTCTTAGTCATCGTGTATACATCATTATTTTACTTAAAAACCTTTTAGAAATTTGGCAAAGATAAATATTGATCAAATGTTCTGATTACTGGAGATAATGAATTTGTATCTACCACATAAATGCATTGTGAGACGGCACATTCAGTCCTGGGAGCTGTGGTTTTACTAAATAATGTAATAGATGTTAATGTGTGTTAGGATCGCAATTAATTTTACTTTCTTCTTTTTGCTCTCCCTCTTTTGCCGGCACTCTTTATTACCTCTTTTACTTCTTTCCCTTGTGACATATAAAATGAGTTAAAAATAGGATACATGTACAATAAGAGATTTGAGTCCAGAAAGTCCTGCTTTATAATTTAGAGCAGAAGGCCCTGGAGATGCTCACAGGCTGTGAGTGACAACCACTATTCAGAGATGCTCCCATGGGAATCCCTTCTGACCCCTCCACCTTTGGGACTCAAAATAAACTTAAATGTCTGTCTTTCTCAACTTGAGGACCATTTTCCCACTATTCATTATCTGGCTTCCAAACTGAATTGCCGAAAGTCCAGCAATTCTGCCAACAATATTTTGAATAAGATGGGGAATTGAAGGTCAAAAGGAAATAAACTCTTTCTGTCCTGTCCATGATGTCCTGCCTCTGTCTCTTTCATCACCCCCAATAACCTACTCTGCGTGATGAGTATGTCAGGGACAGGCCATAAAAGCATGGGAAATATTTCAATTTCCATGGGAATCCTGGAGAAGGGAGTAGCCACTCTTGGGAAAAACAATAATCTTTAAAAAATAAAATAAGTAAGTAGGAAATTGTTTCCAAAAGGCAAATGTGATAGGGATACAGAAGGTATTGAAGCAGGAAGACAGAAATGGTCCAACAATCCAGGACTAGAGAAAGGTGGTAAATTTAGGGTGTAGAGGGGAAAAGAAGCACATGTTTAAAAGATTTTCTAGGAAGACAGAACATTTGTGACAGTTTAGCTATTCAGAGTGAAGAAGACAAGCAGTTTAATGTGAATCAGACTGTATAAGTTATGAGATTTAAATAAAAATTTGTGATTACACACAAAAATACAATGTTGGGAAGAACAATTGAGTGAGAAAGGAATATAAGGCACCATTCACAGTCATGGGACACCTTAGATTTTTGATTGCATCATTCATCTACTAAGAGTTTTGATTATGATAATCTTAAAATATTCATTTATTGTATCTAGAGGGGATACTAGAGGTTTTCTCATTACACTTGTTTCTCTCCTTCCTTCCTTTCTCTCTTTCCTTTTTTTTTTTTGACTGAAGATGAGAGAATTCAAATAACTTGCCCAATTTGAGCTAGCAAACGCTATACTCTTGTACCTTTCTCTGTTTCTGACTGCTATGTTCTATGTAGAGAGCTGTTCCCTGCCTCACCCCTCCGTGGACAAGCTAGACATCTATGTTATGTTCTATGTTCTATGTTCTATGTTCTATGTTCTATGGAACTGTTCCCTGCCCCGCCCTTCCGTGGATAAGCTAGACATCTATGTTCTATGTTCTATGTTATGTTCTATGTTCTATGGAGCTGTTCCCTGCCCCACCCCTCCATGGATAAGCTAGACATTTTCCTTCATTAGCACTAGACTTTCTATAAGTATTAATAATCATAATAATAATAATAAACTCTGCCATTTATAGGGTATCATTATCAGTGTACCAGGAATGAATCTAAATGCTTTACAGTAGTAACTCATTTAGTCATTATAAGAGACCTACAGGGTAGGTGCCATTATTACCTCCATTGTCTAGGTAAGCACTCTGTGCTCCCCTGGACTTCCTCTCTAGGAACAGCCCTTCTGACATGTACACCAGCTGCCTTACAAGCTCTTCCAGTTATATAACATGAGATGGGATTTTTGCCCTGTTAGAAGTTGGCCCCATTTTCTTTGCCAAGTGCAGGGAGGAGATTTAAGCCAATACAACCTGTTATTTTTGACTATAATATAGAATACAAGATCTGGAACATATCTCTTGGAATCATTTGAACTCATCCAGGTGGTCATATGATTTGTACCCCAAACAGCTGGTTGCTAGTCTTTTCTTGATGACTTTTCTTCAGGACTGGGATCTTCATCATATCTATTGTCCACTATTGCCATGGTTTCATCACAATCCTGGTTAGCAAGTTCTCCTGAGATTACTACTTTAATTGAAGCAATCCTTTTGCGTGTGTATGAGTGAATCTTCTCACACTTACAGGTGGCAGTGTTTCCATCATTTTAAATGATGGAAACAGACGCATTGCTATTCAGTTTCATGTTTGAATCTCTGCAGAACTTCAAAGCCACTCCAGGGCCTGTTGTGGGAGTGTGGGGATCCCCTGGTGTGAACTTGGGCTTCTGGTGTTCAAGGTCAAGGCTCACAGTGGGCACATATGTCTGTCCCCCACTGTGGTCCTGTCATCTCCCTGGGGTCCTATAAACGTGTGTGTGGCAGGGGGAGTGAGAGCTTGATGAGCTGTAGCACTCTAAACCACAGTCCTCTTGACCTGGGCTCAAAAAGCAGTCATCACCCAATCTCTTCTTTGAGAAGAAGCCAACATATCTCTTCTGAGAGTTTAGGATTTTGGAAAACAAACGCCAAAAACAGGATGCTGCTTTCAGTTACCATCAGCATGTGGCCCTATAGCACAGCTCCCTCAGATGTGAGAAACCACCAATGCCTGGCTGCTGTCTGTACAGAAACAGGGACAGCTACATAGGGAAAAATGTGAATTAACATCTCAGTAAACCAACAGGTATAGAAGTTATTGCTACTATCTTTAAGAGTTGCCACAGAGCACCTGTTTGCTGTGAGAAGTGGTGACTACATAACTGCGGTGGAGTCTTTGCACCCAAATTCAAGGATCCTATGACTAAAATGAACATCCCATGACCTCAAGTGGTCTTCCACACTCAACTGCATAATGGAAGAGAAGAGACAGAGTATGCTTTTTCCGTGGTGGTAAAGAAAGAGGATGCATGGGCAAGGAGGACCAAACTTTTTTCCAGCTGCCAACTATAACCTGCATTTTATCAGCATTTGGCCAGTAGTAAGCAAAGAGCAATTCAAAGAAAGAACTTTCCACACAGCCTTGAAGTCAATCAGGGCCTCATTATTGGTTTAATTTATTAATTAACTAATTTAGGAGACAGAGAGCTCCCTTTGCTAGTTCATAAACACCGGGAACAGTTGGGCCTGGGTTGGAACTGAAGCTGGGAGTTGGGATCACAATGAAGTTGTGCTACATGGGTTGCAGGAACTCAGTTACTGAAGGCTTCACTGCTGCCTCCACGGTGTGCACTGACATCAAGCTGGGATCAGGAGACAGGGCCAGGAATCAAATCCATGTATCCAATGTGGTAGTCTTCACTTGCATTTTTTCTCACTTCACTTTTTAATAATTGGTTTACAATCCAATACCTTCCTGTTGTTGTTGTGGTTTTTTTTTTTTTTTTTTTTTTTTTTTTTTTTTTTTTTTTTGACAGGCAGAGTGGACAGTGACAGAGAGAGAGAGACAGAGAGAAAGGTCTTCCTTTACCGTTGGTTCACCCTCCAATGGCCGCCGCGGCCGGCGCGCTGCAGCTGGCGCACCGCGCTGATCCAAAGCCAGGAGCCAGGTACTTCTCCTGGTCTCCCATGGGGTGCAGGGCCCAAGGACCTGGGCCATCCTCCACTGCACTCCCGGGCCACAGCAGAGAGCTGGCCTGGAAGAGGGGGAACCAGGACAGAATCTGGTGCCCAGACCAGGACTAGAACCCGGTGTGCCGGCGCTGCAGGCGGAGGATTAGCCTAGTGAGCCGTGGCGCCAGCCTCCTGGTTTTTAATAATTAGCTTTCTTTCTGCCTTCCCCAGTGCAGAATCACCAGGAATTGCTTCTGATATTTCTTATTTCTCTCACTTTTTTCCTTATTTAACAAGGAAAGTAATGAATCCAATCATTCAACCACAAAAAGTGAGTTAAATGAATGAATTATTAGTTTCTCGAGAGTTAAAGGAAACTGCTGGGAACTGTAATACTGGTGGTATGAGCTGTTAAATAAGTGAAGGTGGTGGTGGTGATGACGATGATGAAAAGGATAATAATTATACTGTTAATCATAAATTCCATATAACTTATGTGCCAGGCATTGTACTAACTTTTATATGCATTATCTCCTGCACTCTTCATAGAAACATCTTATAGCTGGTACTAATGTTATCCCCACTTTACAGATGATGGAAGTGAGGCCCAGAGGGTTACATAATTTGCATAAGGTTACTTAGGTAGTAAGTTACTACTGAAAACTAGCCTAGGCCAATTTATTCATATTTGACAGTTAGGTTCTTTTTGATAGAGAACTGTACTGTAACTGATTGTTGGTGAGTGACAGTTATCTCTCTACATCTCTTCAGTTGTGGAAGCAAGATCACCATGCATATTTTTTGGTCAAATACTTATTAACAAGCTGATGTAAAAGGTTTATACAAGTTATCCTGTAATCTCAATAAAGTCCCAGTTCTTGGTGCTCTGATCATACCTTGTATGAAAGGTCCACTAAGTCACATAGCATGCTGAATTGGGATGGTGAGGCTGTTGTAATTGGTACTGGGCAACACGAAATCTCAGAATCCATACCAGGATAGAGGATGAGGTAGGGATTAAGCCACAGGTGTCGTCTCTGAGGGCAAAGAGCTCGTTTAGTTTTCACGTTTCTATGGAATGGGCAGGAATTTCTGCAGCGGTGCTCCCAGTTCAGATGACTTGAGCATCATGATGGTGACTGGAGAGAGGCCATTATCTAATGGACCCATTTCTAGCACATGTCTGCTACCTGGGAGAGCATCTGGTCAATATCAGATACACAGCCAAGGCACCCACAGAAGCCCCTCTGGAACACGGTCTTTCTGCAAAGCTTGGCCGCCACTGAGATGTGAATTGCTGACTAGGGCAGGTGTCTGTAATTCTCTGGCTACACAATGTCACAGGGTAGCAATCACAACCAGCTAAAATCATAACAAGCTCAAAATGTTCATTTCATTGTTTTTATTCCTAGCTTTAAAGTCTATCTCAGGCCGGCGCCGCGGGTCACTAGGCTAATCCTCTGCCTTGCGGCGCCGGCACACCGGGTTCTAGTCCCGGTCGGGGCGCCGGATTCTGTCCCAGTCGCCCCTCTTCCAGGCCAGCTCTCTGCTGTGGCCAGGGAGTGCAGTGGAGGATGGCCCAAGTCCTTGGGCCCTGCACCCCATGGGAGACCAGGATAAGTACCTGGCTCCTGACATCGGATCAGCGCGGTGCGCCGGCTGCAACGGCCATTGGAGGGTGAACCAACGGCAAAGGAAGACCTTTCTCTCTGTCTCTCTCTCTCACTGTCCACTCTGCCTGTCAAAAAATAAAAATAAAATAAAAAAAGATTGTATTTAAAAAAAATAAAATAAAGTCTATCTCAGTCAAAAAAACCAGAGTCTCCATGAGAGAAACTTGTCTATTTGTTTCACAAGGGATTTGAAAACATACAGCAGTGCGTGGTACATGGCAGACATTCAATAAACCTATCTTTAATTTATTGAGTAAGGAAATGAACAAAAGGAGAAGGTACACAGGCCAAGTGGTTTCACCGTGATCCTATGAAATAAATCATCCTATTTAAGCAAGTACCCTGGTAGAGTCCCCAGTCTTTTCTTTCAAAGATTCTTTTAAATTTATTTTTACTTATTCTAAATACAGGGACAGGTGCTGGTGCTGTGGTGTAGCCAGTAAACTCTGCCTGCCGTGCCAGCATTCCATATGGGTGCTGGTTCGAGTCCTGGCTGCTCCACTTCTTATCCAGCTCTCTGCTGATAGCCTGGAATAACAAAAGATGGCTCAAGTGCTTAGGCCCCTGCACCCACTTGGGAGACCCAGAAAAGCTCCTGGCTCCTAGCTTCAGACAGTCCCAGCTCCAGCTGTTTTGGTCATTTGTGGAGTGAACCACTGGATGAAAGACTCTCTCTGTTTCTCTCTCTCTCTCTCTGCCTCTGTCTCTCTGTGATTTGGCCTTTCAAATAAATAATAAATAAATATTTTTTTTAAAAAAGACAGAGATAAAGACAGAAAAAGCAGAGAGAGAGAGAGAGAGAGAGAGAGAGAGAGAGAGAGAGAAAGCACACTCTTATTGCTAGTTTACTCCTCAAATGCTCCAAACTCCAGAGTTGGACCAAATCTAAGCCAGGACTCCAGAACTCAGTGAGGCTCTTCCACATGGGTGGCAGGAACCCAAGTCCTTGAGTTTCTTCCCAGGAGGCTGACTAGCAAGAAGCTGGAATTCGAAGTGGAGCAGCTGGGACTCAAACCCAGGCTCTCTGATACAGGATTCACCCATTGCAAGAAGAAGCTTAACCACTGTTCCAAACATCTGCCCCTCAAGTCTTTTCTTGTAAGTTACCTGTGAATGGCTCTGACTGACAATAAATAATCTGGGTTAAGAGCTGGCACAACAAGGAATCACTATTTTTAAGAGAAATTACTTTCAAATAAATTAATAAATCTAAAAATAAGGGGGGGGGGATTGCTGGTACTGTGGAGTAGCAGGTAAAGCCACTGCCTGCAATGCTGTCATCCCATATCAGTGATGGTTCAAGTCCCAGCCGCCCAACTTCCAATCCAGCTCTCTGCTATGGCCTGGGAAAGCAGTGGAAGATGGTCCAAGTGCTTGGGCCCCTGCATGCACGTGGGAGACCGAGAAGAAGCTCCTGGCTCCTGGCTTTGGATCGGCGTAGCTACAGCCATCACAGCCGTCTGGGGAGTGAATCAGCAGATGGAAGACCTCTCTCTTTCTGCCTCTAACTCTTCCTTTCAAGTAAATAAATAAATATAAAAAAAGAATTTATTGCAAGGAAATATAAGAGCTGAAAAGTTGTAACAGATAAACGTGCTTTCTATGATGTACTTTTATTAAAAATATTTATTTATTTGAAAGTCAGAGTTTCAGAGAGAGCAGAAGAGAAAGAATGAGAGATCTTCCATCTGCTGATTCACTCCCCAGATGGCTGCAATGGCCAGATTGGGGCAGGTCAAAGCCAGGAGCCAGGAGCTTCTTCCAGATCTCCCACATGGGTGGCAGGGGCATATACCTCGGGCTATCTTCTGCTGGGATTAGCAAAGAGCTGGACATCAACCAGCTTCTAAATGGGACACGGGCACTGCAGGCAGCAGCATTACCCACTACGCCACACACCTTTTCCACATTTGATGTCCTTGACATCAATTCCATCTTTTCAGCCATCTTATAGTTTGAGTGGTTTATGATGGATTAATCATTAATTGAGCAAAAGCCTTACACTACTGCAGAATGATTTGCTTGTGATTGGAAACAGCTGTTACTTCTGAAGTCTTATAATACATTAATACTAGTAATAGCAAATATTTTTTTCTTTTTCTTTTTTTTTTTTCTTTTTTTTTTTGACAGGCAGAGTGGACAGTGAGAGAGAGACAGAGAGAAAGGTCTTCCTTTGCCGTTGGTTCACCCTCCAATGGCCAGTGCACCGAGCTGATCCAAAGGCAGGAGCCAGGTGCTTCTCCTGGTCTCCCATGGGGTGCAGGGCCTAAGCACTTGGGCCATCCTCCACTGCACTCCCGGGCCATAGCAGAGAGCTGGCCTGGAAGAGGGGCAACCGGGACAGAATCTGGCGCCCCGACCGGGACTAGAACCCGGTGTGCCGGCGCCGCTAGGTGGAGGATTAGCCTATTGAGCCGCAGCGCTGGCCTATTTTTATTTTTGACAGGCAGAGTGGACAGTGAGAGAGAGAGAGACAGAGAGAAAGGTCTTCCTTTGCCGTTGGTTCACCCTCCAATGGCCAGTGTACCACGCTGATCCGTAGCCAGGAGCCAGGTGTTTCTCCTGGTCTCCCATGGGGTGCAGGGCCCAAGCACTTGGGCCATCCTCCACTGAACTCCCGGGCCATAGCAGAGAGCTGGACTGGAAGAGGAACAACCGGGACAGAATCCGGTGCCCCGACTGGGACTAGAACCCGGTGTGCTGGCACTGCAGGCGGAGGATTAGCCTAGTGAGCCGCAGCGCTGGCCATGATAGCAAATATTGTTTAGTGTTTTCTTCATCTATTATTTGGACCACTGAGGAATATTTCATGTTCACTAAGCAGGGAGTCATTTTCCACAGTGTATAGTGTGTTCATTATATTAATCAGGTAATAAATTGAATCATCAAGTCACCTTGCAGCAATAGACTGCTTTTTGGTAGCTCAGCAGTGAGCTGATTTGTTTCACTCCAAACTGAAGTGGACTCATTTAGCAAAAGGGTAGTTGCCAAAGTGACAGATTCTCCTTTTACCCAAATGCCTTTCCCTGCCCTCAAGAGTTCGTCTTGACCGAGAGGACATGTTCAGAGAATCCTGATGAGAATTTCAGTTCCAGAACTGACCTGACTTTTCTAGACGTGCCCTTACACTCCGCTGAGGGCTTTCGAAATCACTTAGTACGTTTTTCTCTCATGAGTCAACTGCGAGTAACAAACTCTATTGATCTTAAGTTTAAGTGAGAAGTTACCTGGCAGGTTTTCCTGGTCTTCAACCCGATGACTCCGTTTCGCTGAGCCCAGGGCAGTGCACACTGTCTGGGCTCCCTTCTCTGCCTTCTGTCTGGGCAGAACTCAGAACTATGCCTCAACCTGGCTTGTGGATCTGGTTGACCCCACACTCTCAAACTCTGGTGAGTGGTGCCTAACAAGTGTTTTAGAAACCTGTACTCTTCTTGTAAATTATCACATTTTTAGGAATCAAGAAATGACTTTTTGTTATATGTAGAAACAAGCATCTTAGGGTTTCTTCAAAGAAGGAAGCCGAAGCAGCCTGTAACAGATAAGACAAATGCTCATGCCTTCCCACGTCCAGCAGGGGGCATCTGCAACACAGATTTCAGTCGGATTTAATTTAAATTGCCCAAGCCTTTGACGGGACACCTCTTTGGGAAATGTGTTGTAAAAATTGTGCCCTGTGGTTCCCAACTGTCCTCCCGCTCTCCTTCCTTCTCGGCTACTTGTGGCATGCCCACAGTCTATAGTTAACCTACCTGTGATTGCCAAAAGTCTCCCGAGCCTAGTTCCAGACTACCCCTCGGAAGTCCTACTGTTTCTCCAAAATCCTGATAAACTATGGGCTCATAACTGATCCTTTGCAAATTGCTAGTGATTGCAATTAACCTTCATGCCTCTCCTTGTTAGAATATGTCCTCTATGGTGCGAGGAACTGACTGCACGCTCAGTCTGAACCCTAATTGTCTATTTTCAATCTCATTGAAATACAGAAATTGAATTCAGTTACTTTATGGTATCCTAGTGTTTAATGGCTTTACCTCTCTCCAGTGACCCGAATTAGAGATTTCCTACTTCTCAATTTTGCATTTCGGGCCACAGCCAATGTTTCACCCCACGTCAAAATGCAGTGTTACTGTAACCTACCAATTCAGTTCATCACCCGTTCATTTTCTTATGTAGCAAATGTTTATTGAATACCTGATCTTGGGTTAAGTGCTGAGGCTATAACTGTGAACAAACAATAGTTACCTGCTTTTAGGAACCTGAGTTGATAATGAGAGAAAGAAACAATATGCAAATACACATACACAAATATAAATGCAAATTGGCAAGGGTCATGAAAGAAAACTACAGAGGGTTCTGAGAATAGGAGGGCTCATATAGCAGGGGCAGCTGTCAGTATATATCAGTGTCTCCCATCACAATATCATGAGCTCTTTATGTTCGTTTGTCATATCCCACCCACCTGTATCCACGATTGGAAGAATACCTGCTGAACAGTTTACATGGGCATCTGTAAGCATATCAACATCTGTCCCACGTTCATTGGTTCCAGGGGTCTCTGCAGCAAAGAATATCTTTGTAACCCTTGGAACTCCTCACGTAGATATGGTTTTCCATACAGCTTCTTGGATATAATTGTATTTTTTAAAATATTTTATTTATTTATTTATTAAAAGGCAGAAATATAGAGAGAGCCAGCCAGGGCTGGGCCAAGAAGAAACCAGGAGCCAGAAGCTTCTTCTGGGTCTCCCATATCTGTGTAGGGGTTCAAGGACTTGGGTCACCCTCTGCTGCTTTCCCAGACCATAGCAGAGAGCTGGATTAGAAAAGGAGCAGCCGGGACAGGAACCAATGCCCATATGGTATGCTGGCACTGCAGACGGAGGCTCAGTCTACTACGTCACAGTGCCAGTCCCTAGATATAATTTTATTTCTAAAAATCCAACTGTGTTTCTGTTTTTAGTGATTGCTTGTGCTGGTATTCCATACCAACCCATCTTTTTTTTAAACTTGTATTTAATAAATATAAATTCCCAAAGTACAATTTTTGGATTATAGCGGCTCCCCTCCCCCATAACCACCCTCCCACCTGCAACCATCCCATCTCCCACTCCCTCTCCCATCCCATTCTTCATCAAGATTCATTTTCAATTATCTTTATATACAGAAGATCAATTTAGTATATACTAAGTAAAGATTTCAACAGTTTGCACCCACATAAAAACACAAAGTATAAAGTACTGTTTGAGTACTAGTTATTCCGTTAATTCACGTAGTACAGCACATTAAGGACAGAGATTCTACATGGGGAGTAAGTGCACAGTGACTCCTGTTGTTGATTTAACAATTGACACTCTTATTTATGACATCAGTGATCACCTGAGGCTCTTTTCATGAGTTGCCAAGGCTATGGAAGCCTTTTGAGACCACAAACCCTGTCAGCATTTAGACAAGGTCATAACAAAGTGGAAGTTCTCTCCTCCCTCAGAGAGAGGTACCTCCTTCTTTGATGGCCCGTTCTTTCCACTGGGATCTCACTCACAGAGTGAGTGCCAAACTGTACATCTCCTCCCTCTCTTATTCCCACTCTTACATTTAGCAGGGATCACTTTTCAGTTAAATTTAAATACCTAACAATAATTGTGTGTTAATTAAAGTGTTCAACCAATGGTATTAAGTCGAACAAAAATACTAAAAGGAATGAAGTACTAAGTTGTTCCTTGACAGTGAGGACAAGGGCTGATCAAGTCATTGTTTCTCATAGTGTCCATTTCACTTCAACAGGTTTCCTTTTAGGTACTCAGTTAGTTGTCACCGATCAGGGAGAACATATGATATTTGTCCCTTTGGGACTAGCTTATTTCACTCAACATGATGTTTTCCAGATTCTTCCATTTTGTTACTAATGATAGGACTTCATTTTTTTTACTGCTGTATAACATTCTATAGAGTACATATCCCATAATTTCTTTATCCAGCCTTCTGTTGATGGCATTTAGGTTGATTCCATGTCTTAGCTATTGTGAATTGAGCTGCAATAAACATTGAGGTGCAGACAGCTCTTTTATTTGCCAATTTAATTTCCTTTGGGTAAATGCCAAGGAGTGAGATGGCTGGGTCATGTGGTAGGGCTATATTCAAGTTTCTAAGGAATCTCCAAACTGTCTTCCATAGTGGCTTTACCAGTTTGCATTCCCACCATCAGTGGATTAGTCACACCAACCCATCTTAAGACAATAACTTTTGCAGGCTTACAGATGTACAATGAACACGTGGTTTGCACTTTAGCATTTGTTAACTCTTCAGCCTTTGAAATACTATTGTTTTATAAGAGTGCCTGTACAAAGTTTCTGGGAAAATTGATTTAAAAATAAAGTCTTTTCATGCAAAAGTTTTCGAGACCCATACATTGTCTTCTTTCATTATGGAGATTATCCATGAACTATTTGAAGACTCCTAGCACAAGCAGAGCTGCTGCAATACTACTACTCATTTTGTGAATGATTCCAATCTCCTGTTTAAATCAAATGGACTTCCCAACTCATATACTCTGTTTAATGTCCTTCACCCAGGAAATTAGTGTTTCCTAAAGCTCTGCTTTTCCTGTCTCCCTTACATGCCCAGCGCAGAAATAAGGAAGAGAGGAACCTGGTGTTCCAGAATGTTTGTGCTCCAAGGAAGTGGAATATGGTTTTCCTCCAGCAATATTATAAATGGTGGTTGACTCCAGATCACTGTGCAACCATACCCATGTAACCAGGGACATAGATATAGCAGTACTAGGGTTCTGTACATGCCAGTGGCATAGATACAGCAGTACTAGAGTTCTGACTCACGCCAGTTTTAAGGTTTTTGTGAGATGTCTTAAGAACTTAACCAACATTTGCAAATAGCATTTTGTGGAAAAGCACGTCCTGAAATAGCAAAAGAATGTTTGAAACACACTGAGTTCATAAGATAGGATGCCATGGCATTACCTGTAGAGTCTTTCAAGGCATCTTTCAATAGGGTGGGAAGTACCATCATGCTCTTAAAACTGTATATATGAAATACATGAAATTTGTTTCTTTTATAAAAATTATATGTAAAAACAAAAAGATAAAAAAGAACCACAAAACAAAACAAAAAATTTACACTACAGTTCCAATTCCCTCAAAAATAGTATTGCCTGTTTCTTGCTTTAATGCCAATTTTGGGGCAGGCTGGGTACTGCAGTTAGGAAGGTGTAGCCCGGTGAGTTGGCATCATATAACACAGCTTTCTATTCTCCCAGCCACACCTCGCACTCAAACAGCACAGACTGCTTTTGCACCCTTTAAAGCAACATGTGCATATCCTTCTCTCTGCCTGGTAGGCCCAGCCCTTTCTTCTCCCCCTGACTATTGTTCATTCTCCAGCTGCACTTTGGCATCCTCTGGGAGTAAGCCCTGATCCGCTCTTTGCTGCTTTGTAGATAGTCTCTCCTTATGCTGCTACTTGTGTAATTCTTTTTTAAATTAGTTTTTCTCATTTTTAAAAAATTATATACATGTATATTTAATTTGAAAGATAGAGTAACAGAGAGAGAAAGAGGGAGAGATCTTCCATCCTCTGGTTCACTCCTCAAATGGCCAGCACAGCCAGGGCTGGGCAAGGCTGAAGCCAGGAGCCAGGGGTTTCACCCAGGTCTCCCCCATGAATGCAGGGGCCCAAGCACTTGGGCCATCATCCACTGCTTCCTCAGGCGCATTAGCAGGGAGCTGGATCAAAAGTGGAGCAGCCGGGACTCAGACTGTCACCTATATGGAATGCTGGTGTCACAGGCTGCAGCTTTACTTGTTACACCACAATGCTGGCCCCATATGATTATTTCTAAGCCTCACACCCTGTGAGTGTTTGTGTGTTTATTGTATATTACCTGACACATAACATATGGACAATGAGGACATTAGGTGTAAACAAATGAAAACACTCACTTAAAAAAACACTCACTGCCTTTATTCTAATTACCCTTATCATTCAACTATCACGCTTGCACCTGTCAAACACAAACAGCTTTTTACAAAAGCAGGTGGCTCAAGTGGAGCCAAAGGGAGTAAGGACAAAGAAGCAGAATGTGAGAGTGGGGAAGTCAAAATAAAGCCTAAAGCACCAAACATACGAGACAGTCTTTATCTAAATCTCTCTGGGATCAAGACAGAAACTGAAGACCCGTGCTGCACGTCATCCCCTCATGGATGGGAGGTGAGGAACGGAGGGAGCCAGGAAGAGGGGTATTGTGGATGACGTTCTGCCTGAGCTGTGAGGGACTGTGGGTCCTTACGGTCCTTCCATAAGGAAAAGATGGAACGTGCACCTGCAACTGTAGTACTACACATTTACCAGTAGAGGGCAGTCAGAAATATTTGCTTGTATTTTCTCCTCCCTTCCCTAATATTGACTTTGTATTTCAGATAATATAAAATTGACAATTCTTGTCTTCAGAGGTGGGATATGGAAGGTGATGGATGTAGTAATCTCTTAATAACTTGTGGAAAGTTTTTTGGATATTCTGATTTGGTGCTCGAACATGGGTTGGATTTAGTGGAAAGAATTACTGTGCAGTTAAAACTTACTTTGGAAAAAATGAGTATTATATCCTAAATTCTGGGCCAGGTGACTCACAGACATTATCATATTTAATCATCACCAAAGTTTTAGGATGTACTATTTGGTTAGTCCCAGTTTCTATGCTAAAAATCTAAACACTGGATAATTTAAGTAACCTGCTGAGCCTTATGCTTCCTTATGTGTCATATAAGTTCCTCCTTGGAACCCAGCCAGTTTCTGCCATATTGCTGTGCTAATCAGATGTCGTGTGGGGCCTGTGCTGGCTTTAGTCCTAGGGAGAAAATGGAAGCAGAAATAAGTGAAAAGTCAGTGTGCAGGTGGCTGATTCTAAGTCATGGTTTCAAGGTCATATTTACTATACTGTAAGAAAATATATGATAATTAGATATTTTTGAAGTTTCTGAAAGTTTCCACAGATTTCCCTATCGTTTCATCTCTAATACCATTATGGCTAACCATAGGCATTTTATTTACTTAAATTTCCTCCTTATGGTCTCCCTGTGAATAAATGGAAAACTGGGGTTTAGAAGAGCAAAATCTTCCCATCACTGTTCCATAAGACTTTGGTTTTGATTAGCATCAACTGGGAGATAGATGTTAGCAGATAGACCTGCAAGGAATAAAATCAAGATATTTTTAGTTCAGGATGACAAATATTTTTTAATGTTTACTATGTTGCCAAGCGTTGCCCTAGGAACAGGGGTTAAAAGGTTTTCAAGACTCCATTCCTTTCTGGAATGTAGTATCTAGCTTGGAAAACAGAAACATAAATCAATAGCTATAATGTAATATAATAAACTCTATCTTTAGAGCCTTATAAAGTGCCAGTGTAACAAGGAAATGACAGTTCTTTGAGTTTCCCAATATACAACAGTTTATGCTATGGATTAATATTTGAGATTTCCATGGTGCTGTTTTAAATTCAGAATCATGTTAAAGTGATGGAGAATCTAAAAGGTTAGTTTTAAAACTGAGCATGAGTGAAACTGCATTCTATGATGGAGGAGTACCTAGATTTCTTTTTTTTTCCTTTCTTTTTTTTTTAAGATTGATTTTATTTATTTGAAAGTCAGAGTTATACAGAGAGAGGAGAGGCAGAGAGAGAGAGAGAGGTCCTCCATCCGCTGGTTCACTCCCCAGATGGCCGCAACGGCCGGAGCTGTGCTGATCCGAAGCCAGGAGTCAGGAGCCTCCCCCAGTTCTCCCATGTGGGTACGGGGGCCCAAGGACCCAGGCCATCCTCCACTGCTTTCCCAGGCCATAGCAGAGAGCTGGACCGGAAGAGGAGCAGCCGGGACTAGAACCGGCGCCCATATGGGATGCCAGTGCCTCAGGCCAGGGCGTTAACCCACTGTGCCACAGTGCCGCCCCCCTCTAGGTTTCTTATTTTGTTTTTTAAATTTATTCTACTTATTTGAAAGGCAGAGCTTGGGGGGGGGGTAGAGAAAGAGAGAAGAGAAAGATCATCCTTCCCCTGGTTCACCTTCCCAGATGACGGCAACAACTGGGGCTGGGCAAGGCAGGAACCAGGAGCCAGGAGCTTCTTCCAGGTCTCCCAAGTGGGTACAGGGCTCCAAACACTTGCGCCATCTTTCTCTTCTTTCCCAGGTACATTGGCAGGGAGCTGGATCAGAAATGGAGCAGCCGGGACACGAACCGGTGCCCATATGGGATGCCGGCATGACAGACATCAGCTTTACCCACTATGCCACAACACTAGACTCTAAAGTACCCAGAATTCTGATCACATCCACTCACTAAAATGTTGAACATACAGAGTAAATGTGGCTAGCATCAGTGAATTGGCGAATATTACTCATCAGTGGAATATTTCCTGTGCGTGAGGTTGTCCAGCTTCCATGATAGAACAACGGCAAAGGGTTGGAAAAGAAAACTTAACAAATATACATCATCAAGTAGAATAATTTAATATTACAGTTGGGAAGGCTGAAGAAAATGTCTAGATGACAGAGATGTCATCTATGTTGTAGATGACAGAGCTGAGATTTGACAGTAAAAAATGATCACTGTTTATTGTAGCATCCTCCATCTCTAAATTGAATAAAGTATAAAACAATAATTGAGATGAAAATAAGGTTACACAAATTAATAGGAGGGGGCCACAATCAGAGCTTGGTAAACACTCATTAGAATGCATGCATCCTGGTTCCCTTAATCTTTTTTCTGATCTAACATTTTGGTGTCGGTGACACAGAATGAAACCTTTCTTTGAGATCTGAGTGCTTGGGTGGTGTTCTCATGCTGCCTTACTTCTGTCCTCTCAGGGCCAAGGAGATTAAGATTAAGTTGGGAATTCTCCTGCAGAAGCCAGACTCGGCCACGGACTTTGTCATCCCTTACAATGAGAAGCCGGAGAAGCCAGCCAAGCCGCAGAGGTGAGTCATGATTAGGGAGCTGTTGCTCCCTGTAGAGGGTGGCGAGGGTGGCTGCTTTTCAAGTGCACAGCGCCATTCCATGTCTGCACAACTAGCCCCTTCAATTACTCTCAAGGGCCACGAGAGCCCCTGGGGAGTTGGTTGGTAAAGAAGTATTTTTTTAAAAAATATCATTATTAGTTTACTATCCCATGTCTGGGGCAGAATACTGGCAGAATACCTGAAAGGAAGAAAACAAGATCTTGTTCTGTCTTTGGGAAGATGGATCATGCTATAAGATGACATGGACCACTGTCTCCATCATTTACAGCACCGTGTAGTCAAAAGACCTTACTGTTGTCTACTGCCCTGGGTCAGGCAACCATCTCTGATTCAATTCAAGGCTGTTCATCTTCCCAGGAACTACCCAAAGCTGCAGTCTCAGCAGGGAGATGTAGGTGAGAATACTTCCCTCGAAGATGCTAAAGATGAGGCACGTAATTTATAGATTGGTCTCCAAGACAGTATCTCTTCCAGGTCCCACAGAGGAACAGAACACTGTCACTGGAGCAGGTGCTGTGGTTCAATGGGCGAAGCTGCCTCTTAGGAGGCCTACATCTCCTAACAGAATGCCAGTCGGAGTTCCGGCTACTCCACTGACAATCCAGCTCCTTACCAATGCATCTGGAAAGCAGCAGATGATGGCTGAGATACTTGAGTTCCTGCCAACTACATGACTGTCCCAGAAGGAGTTCCAGGCACCTGACTTTGGCTGAATCAGCCCTGGCTATTGTGTCCAGTTAGGGAGTGACCCAGCAGTTAGAGAATTTCTCTCCATCTCTTTCTCTCCCTCTATCTTTTACTCTGTTTCAAATAAATAAATAAACCTTAACAACACAAGAACAAGAACAACAACAACAAAAAAAAAACAGAGTGACTATTTGACCAGCTATTTCTATCTATTGCATACCAAATATTGTTCCCCATCCATAGACTATCATTGTTGACTGGGTCTCTGTAGTCTTCCCTCTCTTACTCTCACCTCTGATTCAGGCAGCAGTGGTGAGGACACTGTACTTCCAAGGAAATGAAATGCTCAGACAGTGAACCCAGCTCCTACAGTTTATATTGGCCCTAACTTAACAAGCCTACTCACAACATTCTCATTGTTTATGTTGGTTGCACCAGCTACCCAGACCATCATGGCCTTGAAAGACAAACCAGCTTCCCATCCCTCCTCCACCTTCAAAAATTTATTCATTTGAGAAGTATCAAGTGAGAGAGAAAGAGACAGGATTCAACCTATTGGTTCACTCCCCCAAAGCCCATAAAAGGCCAAGGCTGGATTAGACTGAAGCTGGGTGCTGGAACTCAATCTCTGTGTCCCATAGGGATGGAAGAGACATGACCATCTGAGCCATGGCTGCTGCCTCCCAGGGTGCCCCTTAGCAGGAAGCTGGAATCAGCGGAGGAGCTGGGACTTGAACGTCAGTATTCTGATGTGGGATGTAGGTGGTCCAAGCAGCGTCTTACCCTCTAGACCAGATGCTCATTCATGTCTTCCATTAAAACAGGGATGCCTGAGAAAAATCAAAACATAAAAATGAAGGAGGAAAAGTCAAGTGTGTTCAAAATTTTTCACTCTGCTACATAAAAAGGAGGTCACAGAATTGTGGTTAAAATAAATACAGGGGTCCCTTTAAACCTCTATTTCTTTCAAAATTTAACATTTGTATCAATTGGCCAACCCATCCTGCGTTCAGATGACTTTCAACTTAATGTAGCTGGATTAGATAGAGAGATGGGTCATGCCTTTTTAAAAACTCTTTTTCCATCAACCTAAGTGGATATTTCCATTCTCCTGCTTTTAATACTTCAAAGTGATCTCAAACCGGAAGTGAGGCATAATTGAGTTTTCTGCATTTAAAAAGAGGAAGCTAATTCAATGTGGAGCAGCAGGCACCAAGCACTAGTGGAGAATAGAACCACAGTTCACAGCAGTCACAGATCAAAAAGTCTGTTTTGAAGAAAACAATGTGGTAATTATTGATCTGTTTGAATTAACTGGGAGAAACGTAGTACTACATTTCCTGCTTTGATTCTCTGCTTTAATATCCCACATAGACACTTGAACTATTTGGCTTAATGGGATTCAGAGAAAATCTGTTTTGGAAGAAAACCTGGGGCTTGCATTTATTGGATTACTTGCTTCTCTTTTCTGCCATCCCTTTTCTCCTTCCAGAAGTCGAAAGTTTTTGGAAAAGTCCTTCGTATCTCAAGAGAACATTTGTGTGTCTTGTGTATCTCTATTGCATTTTTAGCAGTGATCACTAAGAATGTTTCCCACTCTCTTCCAAGCCCATAAGCCTCATCCCACCTCTTCATTCTTTGGCAAATTTCTGTGATTTTTTACTTGACGGGAAAATATCATGTTGTGCATGCATTTGATCTATGTCTTTGTCTCTACTTTAAAATTTCTCTGCGACTTTTTTTAAAACAAAACGAAACATGTTCTTTTCTCAGAGAACAAAATAAAGCTTCTCGACTGAGGGTATTTTTAAGCTCTCTCATCTTCTTGGAGTTATTGAACATCAGTAGAATGCCTATTTCAAAGAGTGCTTTCTATTTTTTAATATGATTTGAAATTTTCATTTGGAAAAAAATCAGACGCTTGAGAAAAAATAAAAAATAGAGAAAAGCTGCTTATACCTCCGAGCCATCTTCTGTGGCTCTTTCAGTATCCTCTATCACTTTTTTCCCTCTGGACCTTCAAACAAGGAGCAAACAAATCCAGGTTTCACTGAAAAATATTCTCCCAGCCCTTCATCCTTTCTGCTTCCACACTGTTCTCTTACTTTCATCGACTGACTCTGGAAATAGGAGTATATACTCAGTGCTTCAAGTATTTTCTTATTTCCTTCTTGTCCAGTTTAAACCTTACTACCTCATTGAAACAGTTGTCTCAAGGCCTCAACTTCAGCTTATCTGCAGCACTTACCTGTTCACCAATTGATTTCCTTCCTAAAACTTTGTTCCTTTACTTCTCATCTTGGGTCCTTCCTGTGCCTTCTCTTTGTCTAAGTGTTTCTGCTTTTATCCACCCTCTAACGATGAGTGGCCCTTTAGGTTCTGCCACAGGTACTCAGAATAACGACACACAAAATTAGTAAACAACAGAGGTTGATTTTGTTTGAGCCAATATCATGCTCATACTTTGAAAGTTTGTGGAAATAGAATGAAAAGATAAATTTACTTTGCTGCAAAAGGAGTTTGCAATCCATGCAATGAAAGGTCTCCAAAAAGTTCATGAAAAATGTAAGTTATGAAAAAAACATTGATTTCAAACTTTTTTGCACCAACATAAACTTTCAATTCTATTTCCGTGATATTTTTGAGGTACCCTCATATAATGAGTTGCAACATATCAGGAAGTAATATAGACATTCTCAAAGGTAATTTTATATTTCTAAATGCCCTTTTTGTCCCTATGTCACCAGCTTTTAACCAGATTTGGTTGCTGTTGTGGTGTTCATCACCCTATAACTACAGAATGACCTCCACACCTAGCCTGTGCCAACTGAAAGCAGTTCCAGAGGCTGTCACATGTGTGTTCTCACCTGCTTTACTGCAAAGTGAGGCTTATGGTGAGGATTAGGGATGGATGTACAATTTTGGGGCCACATATGGACATCGAAAAGTGGCAGTTTTTCTTTTTAATATTTTGTTTATTTATTTGAGAGGTAGAGTTACAGACAGAGAGAGGGAGACGCAGAGAGAAAGGTCCTCCATCCTGTGGTTCACTTCCTAAAAACCCGCTGCAGCTGGAGCTGGGCCAATCCAATGCCAGGAACCAGGAGCTTCTTCCAGGTCTCCCATGCAGGTACAGGGGCCCAAGCACTTGGGTCATCTTCTGCTGCTTTCCCAGGCCATAGTGGAGATCTGGATTGGAGGAAGAGCAGCTGGGACATGAACCAGGGCCCATATAGGATGCTGGTGCTACAGGCAGAGGCTTAGCCTACTATGCCACAGTGCTGGCCCCAGCAGGTTTTTCTAATCTATATTTCCATCCCTGCTGCCTAAGTCACTGTTAGCCATGGAAAGGGGCTCAATAAATGTTCCTGGACTTGAGACTGGTCATGAGCAGACGGTACTGTAGTGCAAGAAGGGACAACAGAATAGGCTCTTACAGGTGCCAATAAATAACTTGAGTTTCATTTTCCTTTTCAAGGGTAAGAACATGTGAAAACATAACAGAAATGTTCAAATAAGGGCAACTATATTTCTCAATAATACATTTTTATCCTGTATAAATATAGGATATGGCAGAGGGTAGAGTAGAATGGCCAAAATTCTCCACGAGTTACAAGATACACCTGTAGGGGGTGAGTAGATCATTGCCATGTGAGACTCGGTGAGTAAATGTGGTGACAGAGTGAAGGGAGGGAGAGCTTCCAGCTAATGTGGTCACTTCCTGAGCCAGGTGGCATTTACACCGGGCATTATAAAACATACACTTAATCGTCTCTGTGAATGTCTATTTTGCCTTTCGCTTGAACCAGCTTCCTCTCCCTCCCACACACACCCACATAGAGAGAGAGTGCCCATCCTTGGTGGCCAGCTTTGACCTTGCAAACCAGAATGCTTTCTGGTCATTTAGATCTGCATCTATTTTGTTTCCAAAGAAGTCAGACTTAATGAGGGCTGGCAAATTCTGAGAATAAGGACAGGATGAACCTTTGCTAACTCCTAGGCTGGTAATCAGAACACTGGGATTCGTGCTGTGGGAGAAGTATCCTGCTTGACTGTGCCCGTAAGTCAATTTGTTCTAACTTCACCCCCAAGCAGGATCTGCACATTTCCTTTTCAGGAATTTAATCTCCACTGTGATGTCCTGTTGATGTTGACCATTAGCCTTGTTCTAATAAGACCATTTGGGACAAATTGGATCTCGTAACAAAAGTTTGATGCACCTGCTCATGTCATTTCTTCTTCCTAGCTCCTCTGAGCAAATCAGAGGAAATGAGTGCAGAGTGGAAGGTGATTTCATTTTATGAGAATATTTTTAAAATTGGGAGATTCAGTGAATGAACTAGACCTTCACCTTGCTCTGAACCAGTTTTGTTGTTGTTGTTGTTGTTGTTTTTTAACCAGAAACTTTGTGTCTGACTCTTTCTGTTAACAATTAATGGGAACTTGGGTGGGTACCTATTGTGTGCAAAATACTGAACCTATGATAATAGAACATGAAGACATATAAGGCCTTGTCTTAAATATGTAGGTATGAAATAGTATGGCTATAGGAAAAGATCTCAAAATGAGGTAATATGGAAGATCCAAAAGGAGTTATTGATCTCTAGAAAATAGAACCTTTTATCATTAGAAATAATGAGAATGTGGCACAGCCAGTAAAGCTGCCACTTACAGCTCCAGCATCCCGTATGAGCTCTGGTTCACATGCCAACTGCTCCACTTTCAATCCAGCTCCCTGCTAATTGCCTGGAAAAAGCAGCAGAAAATGGCCCAAGTATTTGGCCCCTGCATCCATGTGGGAGACCTAGAAGAAGCTGTTAGCTCCTTGCTTTGGCCTCATCCAGCACTGGCCCTTGTGGCCATTTGGGGAATGAACCAATAGATGGAAAGTCTCTCTCTGTAATTCTTTCAAATAATAAATTGTTTACAAAAATAAAGCAGGAAATATAGGGGCACATGTGTAATCTCCTGTTCATGCATGCCATTTCTCCTTCCTGTACTCTGTGTATTAGAGAAGAAGGGAGAGGGAAGGTAGTTCATTTGTTAGAAATAAGTTTCCAAGCAATTTGTATATTTTCAGTCTATGATACCCATGTTTCTAGACAGGAAAACAGAAAACAAACAACTAAGATTGTTTTACAAGGTTTGTTGTCTTAACTTTCGGTAGAGTTGACTTTTTTTTTTTTTTTTTTTTTTTGACAGGCAGAGTTAGACAGTGAGAAAGAAAGACAGAGAGAAAGGTCTTCCTTCTGTTGGTTCACCCCCCAAATGGCCACTATGGCCAGCGCGCTGTGGCCAGCACACTGCATCAATCAGAAGCCAGGAGCCAGGTGCCTCCTCCTGGTCTCCCATGCGGGTACAGGGCTCAAGAACTTGGGCCATCCTCCACTGGCTTCCAGGGCCATAGCAGAGAGCTGGACTGGCAGAGGAGCAACCAGGACAGAATCTGGCACCCTGATTGGGACTAGAACCCGGGGGGGGGGGGTGCCAGTGCCACAGGCAGAGGATTAGCCTAGTGAGCCGCGGCGCCAGCCAGAGTTGACTTTTAAAGAATGAACACATTGGCGCCGCGGCTCACTAGGCTAATCCTCTGCCTAGCGGCGCCGGCACACCGGGTTCTAGTCCCGGTCAGGGCGCTGGATTCTGTCCCGGTTGCCCCTCTTCCAGGCCAGCCCTCTGCTGTGGCCAGGGAGTGCAGTGGAGGATGGCCCAGGTGCTTGGGCCCTGCACCCCATGGGAGACCAGGAAAAGCACCTGGCTCCTGGCTCCTGCCATCGGATCAGCGCGGTGCGCCGGCCGCAGCGCGCGCGGCGGCCATTGGAGGGTGAACCAACGGCAAAGGAAGACCTTTCTCTCTGTCTCTCTCTCTCACTGTCCACTCTGCCTGTCAAAAAAAAAAAAAAAAAAAGAATGAACACATAAAACTTTACGAAAGATCATATATGCGAAACTCACAATTTGAACCTAGAATAGAGAAGTGAGGGTATTATTCATAATACTTTAGCCAAACAATCTACTGACTGTTGGACTCCTTACATACAGAAAGTGAATTTATTTACATGTTTACATAAATAAAATGAGGCTGAATCTGAGCCTGGGACAAAAAAAAATGAAAAATACGATAATCAATCACAGCTGCTAACCTGAATAACTAAAAGCCTTCAAACATTGTTTTATAAAAACTGGAAGCAGGAATGTTCCTGGATTGTCTGAGTTATTAATAAACAATCTAAGAGCTAAGGAAATTCTGATACAGGACAAACATTCCTCTTGGCCTTAATATTCTCATGAATGCCTTGTCAGTCTATTTGGATTTGACAGTGAAGAACTCAACTCAGAATGCAAAAGTTCAAGCAGGGTGAGCCGGGGAGATTTCAGTCAGCCATTGTCCCAGACAACAACTGCTCCACTTGAGACATCCTGCTGTGCCAGAAAAATTGGTGGTTGAAATGAAATAGCCGCTGGGTTTCTGCATACATAAATATTAAAACAAAAACTGCCTACGGGGAAATTATACGTTGGTTATTACCTTCTTCTTTTTGAGTCTGCATCTCAAATAGCTGTGTACAACGTTTCTATTTAGGAGAAATCATGTACATTTTTTCTCAGAACCAGTAAACTTAAGGTACACACATGTACCCACCCACATATGTGTAATCCTGTCCTAGCTGGGCAGGAAAATGAGCCTAGATTTATTCATTGTTTTTAGAACACACTTGGTTCACATTCCCTACATCAGGTACAGGAGGCAGCATTGCACGAAGCATCTTTCACTGCCCTTAATGAGATGGCCTTGGAATGTGAATGTGGAACCAAATGGCTTCTGCTGATTAAATCAGGTGGTTAAGTGTGGCGTTGGTGAGGCAGAGAACATGAGTTCAAGCCCCATAATGGGAAAACTGGATTTCACTAAGTTATATTTGGAAAAATATCAAGACATTGCTTCATGACAAATAGCCCCCACTTTGAAAGTAGGACAGACTTAACCAAATTATGCAAAAATTGATGAAGCTATGCAATATAGATGTATGAAATCAAACAGCTTATACAACCCAGTTGTAAGAAAGAAGATATCTAACCTCCCTGTCCTGAGCACAGGCTATTGTTCACATTGTTTCCATTCAAGAAAAGCAGGACCCTGTCATTGTTGGTATATGTGGCTAACTCTCTGTTTATGCCATTACCCTTCTCTTTCTTTCTTCTTTGATCTAGACCCTTGCCGGAGGAGGCCCTGCAGTGGCGTGATTCTCTGGACAAGCTCCTGCAGAACAATTGTAAGTTTGTCCTGTTTTCTGTAAGGCCCAGGGGAGGGACAGAGACACGAAACACCTTTGTGTTGCCCATGTCTTTCTTCCCCAATTTTGACATTTCTTCTATTTTTCAATGTGATCTCAGCAAGGAAAGCATACCATGGAAATGTGGTTATCGAGATCACTAGAAGAGGGAGGTCCACACACTGTGGAGAAAGAAAATAAGGTGTCCTGAAGAGTTGTCTTTTAGGTTGTGTTCCTAACTGTCCCACTTACGTGTGAGCCAGAACAAGCAGCTTGAGTCGTGTGCTTCTGCGTATTCTCATCAGGAAAACAGAGAAGCTTCCTTTCTTGGCTCAGCCAGGAAAATTAGTATGGACAGGGTTGGACATAGCAATGTAGAGATCACTGAGCAAGCCATGAGTAGTATGTCGTAGTTCAAAGTGCTAGCAATTGCTCCTGTCACTCGGAATAGATTTTTGTCTCCTCCAGTCTTCATTTCCTCTTTGAGGAATGTGCCTTTCACATCTTCATTCAAGACATGCAAAGGTGCTAACTAGTCCCACCTCCTGTTCCCTCTCCCATCCCACTCTTCATTAAGATTCATTTTTAATTATCTTTATATACAGAAGACCAACTTAGTACAAAGTAAAGATTTCAGCAGTTTGCACCCACACAGACACACAAAGTATAAAGCACTGTTTGAAGACTAGTTTTACTGTTGATTCTCATAGTACAACACATTAAGGACAGAGGTCCTACATGGGGAGTAAGTGCACAGTGACTCCTGTTGTTGATTTAACAATTGACACTCTTATTTATGACGTCAGTGATTACCTGAGGCTTTTGGCGTGAGCTGCTAAGGCTATGGAAGCCTCTTGAGTCCACAAACTCCGTCAGTCTTTACACAGGGCCTTAAAGTGGAAGTTCTCTCCTCCCTTCAGAGAGAGGTACCTCTTTCCACTGGGAGCTCACTCACAAGAGATCTTTCATGCAACCTTACTCATTTCTGACTCTCTTTTTACTTCTTGTACTCTAAACAGAGTTCCTTGTCCTGATACATATATATTCAATAAACATTTCTTGAATTAAGTAATTAATTTTGCTTGCTGGGGCTAGAAATTCCATGAAGTCACCTAGAGGAAAAATATTTATGTTTATCAATTGATTTATTGTTTTACCCTAGTAGTCTTGGCGCCAAAGCAGTTTGACAGATGACATATTGAAAAATTACAGATGCTAACTACTCTGGGTATGGGTATTTATTGCTACTGACAAGAAATCTGAGTTAACAGAGCTACTTTCATGTTTTCAAAGCCATTAAAGAGGTGGATAAATATCCATGTGCCAGATACAATCTTTTTCAGTCATAATAGTGTTTGGAGCCATGTGCTGTTATGTTTCAGGCTTTTTAGGGAACAGAGAGCTCCTAGGAAAGGAAAACTAGAGGGAAGAGGAGTTCAGCTGCAGGCAGTTAGTGCTAACCCTAAATTAGCATTGGTTGAAGGACTTCAGTCTTTCGGCTTGCAAGCTGATGATTGCCCTGTTGTTACCTTGAGGCTGGAGATTCTCACAGAGAGGAAAACAGGAGGAGGCTTTAAAAAGTTCATGGAAAATAAAATTAAAAGATTTTTATTTTAGTGTAAAAAACTTCTGAAATCCATGTATTTCTTCCACATTTTACAATTCCAGGAACTTTTCGTAATTTTATTATTTAATTTTGTTTATTGGAATGGGAGAGAAAAACAGAC
Organism: Oryctolagus cuniculus; assembly: GCF_051225735.1. Lineage (NCBI taxonomy): Eukaryota > Metazoa > Chordata > Mammalia > Lagomorpha > Leporidae > Oryctolagus > Oryctolagus cuniculus. The sequence continues at coordinate 35,998,113 of NC_142873.1, forward strand.
TGAAACAGAGATAGCGAACCAATGGTTCAGTCCTATAATGCTTCAACAGCCAGGGCTGGGTCAGGCCAAGGCCAGGAACTTGGAACACAATCCTGGTCTCCCACATGGTTGAAAGTAACTCAACTACTTGAGCCATCATTTGTTGCCTCCCCAGGGTGTGTATTAGCAGGAAACTATTATAGGTGGAGCAAGGTCTTGAACTCACACGTTTTTCTGATACTGGATGTGGGTGTTCCAAATAGGTTCTTAACTGCTGTGCCAAATGCCAGCCTCTCCATGAACTTTTGAAGATCATTCATCTATATGGATATCTTTGTGTTTGTGTTTGTCATATATATGTTTAAGTAAGAGTCATAATATTTTATTTAATAGTATGTAATGTATATTATAACTTTATATTTGTTTATATATTTGTATAAGGTGAGTATATGTGTATTTGTAAATATGTTTTTGTATATGTGTAGAATTCTGAGTTCCACATAATTATCCTCTTAAGTAATTAATGTATATTTGGACAATTGATTTCTCTAAAGCAATGAATAGAAAAGCTTTAGATAACCACTCTAGTTAGTTCTTTTCTTGAAAGACACATTTCCGATCAAACTGGCCAAGTATAAAAGACAAGGATGGGCTAGGTGTAGAGATTGCAGAGAAACCAAGGCAAGGCACCCCCCAAGGGAGGTAAAACCATGGGTCAATATGACAGTCTCCCCCCTCTATTTCTCTGTTCTTACTGTCTTTCTATCTCTTCTTTATCTTTCCATAGCCCTCACTCTGCCTCTGCCTCTTTTCTATGTGATCTCTTTTGCCACTCTGTTTCTGCTTTCTCCATCTCTCTGTTCCTAGAGAAGAATATGTGGAATAATAGCTGAACCCAAAAAATTCTATCCCAGAATCTTCAAGCTGAAGAAACAAGATTCCAACAGTTCCCCCAAACCCCAGCTATTGTCCGTATCATGAATAATTGTATAGTAACTGGCTACTTCTTATGAGATGTTCTTATTTAAATCAGTTCAAACTAATAGTCTATAAATCAGAAAATACCTAATATTAGCTGTAATTAAATGTAAAACAAGTAATGAAGAAAGATGTATTGTATTTGAGCATTATATGCATTTAATAGTTCAAATCAAGGGGCTGGCATTGTGGCACAGCAGGTTAAATTGTCACTTGCATTGCTAGCATCCCACATTGGAGTGCTGGTTTGAGTCCTGGCTGTTCTGCTTCCAAGAAAGCAGTGGAAGATGGCACAAGTGCTTGGGCTCTTGCCATGCACATGAAAAACTTGGATTGAGTTCCTGGCTCCTGGTTCAGCCCAGGGCCAATGTGGCATTTGGGAAGTAAATCAGGAACTGGAAGATCTTTCTCTGGCTCCTCTGTCATTCTTTCAAATATATAAAATAAATCCAAAAACCCTTCAAATCTCTTCTTCCATGTTTGATTTGGTAAATTTAAACCATTTAAACTTTAGGAATGACATTTTTGTTGACTTATAAGCAACATTTGGCCTTTTCTTGCTCTAATGTAGAATATTGACTCTTACAGTTGATACAGTTCCACAAGTAATCCTTAAATCCACCTTTTCCTTAAGTTTTCTTGAGTAGACATGAAATAATGGTATCAAGCCTCTAAAAACACAAGGCAGTTACTCTCCAAATACATCTTCTTTGCTAATCTGTTACTTTTCCTCATTTTAAAAATAATTTTTAATCACCCAATATATTTGACTCTGTTTTGAAAGTACTTCTTACCTGTTTTATCAACTTCTTACACATTTTGCATGTAAGAAAATATAGGGAGCACTCTCTGTGCTCATTTAGTAGGTCCACGGGGTACATGTTCAATGTAGTATTGTTTAAACACAAAAATAAATTGCACACAGGAATTTATAAGACAGAAGCATTAAAGAATTCCAAGACTCAACCATTGTTAAGCATAGAGGAGGGGCCAGCACTGTGGCATAGTGGATAAAGCTGCCGCCTGCAGTGCCGGCATCCCATATGGGCACTGGTTCAAGTCCTGGCTGCTCCATTTCTAATCCAGCTCTCTGCTATGGCCTGGAAAAGCAGTAGAAGATGACCCAAGTCCTTGGGCCTCTGAATCCATGTGGGAGATGTAAAGGAAGCTCCTGTCTCCTGGCTTCGGATTGGCACAGCTCTGGCTGTTGCAGCCATTTAGGGAGAGAACCATCAGATGGAAGACATCTCTTTCTCTCTCCCTCTCTCTCCCTCTCTCCTTCTCTCTGCCTCTCTTTGCCTCTCCTTCTGTGTAAGTCTGACTTTCAAATAAATAAATAAATCTTTTCAGAAAAAGAGTAGAGGAAAATGAAACACAGTCCAAGAGTAACAAGAGTTTATAAGGATCCCCTTTCCCAGAAGTCCTGAAAGGTCAGCACATTTCCTTGAAAACACTTGAGGTTAGAACTCTTCCATGGGGAGTGGAGTAGCCTGGATCCAGGCCCATGGTTTAGTTTCCATCTTTGCATTCTCTTTTTGCTTCTATCTCCTTGGTTTCCAAATTTTTTCTTCTCTTTACTGGCTCACATTTAACAATGTTTTCCTCCCTGGAAACTGCAATTTCCTTTAAGACAATTACAATACTTAGGAAAGCAATAACTAACAATTATTATCATAGGACAAGCATTATCCAAAGCACTTTGCATAAATTAGTTCATTTGAAGATTGAAATAATTTTAGGACTTAAATACAATAGCAATTCCTATGTTTTCAAAAAGAAAAATGAGATGCAGAGAGGATATATAATATGCCCATGAAATAAAATACACAGCAATGGAAAAGCTGGTAGATTAACATTTTTTTTAAATTTATTTATTTATTTGAAAGTCAGAGTTACTCAGAGAGAGAAGAAGAGGCAGAGAGAGAGAGAGAGAGGTCTTCCGTCTTCTGGTTTATTCCCCAATTGGTCACAACTGCCGGAGCTGCGCTGATCAGAAGCCAGGAACCAGGAGCTTCTTCCAGGTCTCCAATGTGGGTGGAGGGGCCCAAGGACTTGATCCAATTTCTGCTGCTTTCCCAGGCCATAGCAGAGAGCTGGATCTGAAGTGGAGCAGTCGGGTCTCAAACTGACCCCCATATGAGATGCCGGCACTACAGGCAGTGGCTTTACCCACTGTTCCACAGTGCAGGCCCCAATTAACTTTTTTTTTTATGGTTTGCGTTATTCAGTTTGGGACTTGAAAGGAAAGATTTCCCTTAATGTAGTTTATTTAATTCAGTGGAAATCTCTATATAAAAATGTGTATAGAGATTGAGGCTAGGAGGTAGGATGTAAAAGGAAGGCAAAGATAAATGCAACTTAGACTTTGAATTCAAAGAATTAATAGCTTCATGAAAAATATAGCTATTGAAGAAAAAAATCCCAACAAAATGCAAAGTGATTTTTTTTAAAGAAGAAAAAAGATGCTCAAGAACAAGTAGTTCATTGTAGGTAGGGACTACCTTGCAGATGGAGGAGCACTTGAATTGGATTTTGAATGACAACAAAGATGATTTAAAAGTTGTTATGAATAATAGTGATGATAGCATGTACTGAGCTACAAAGTGATAATTAGGTTTTGTTTGGCAACATGCTGAAGCTTTATATGAATTATTTAATCTTTAACACAATCCTATAAGGTACGTTGCATTTTTATTCCTATTTGACAGATGGGGCTACAGAGGCTGAGAGAAGTTAGATAACTTGCTCAAACATTGCAGTAACATGCTGTGCTAGGAATCTCCCCAAGCAGTTTTAGCTCTAGACCTTGTGCTTTGAATCAGCAAGTTATATAATGATGCTCTTCAACTAACAAAGTCATTTCATGTTCTCCACCCTCAAACACTGGTTGAAGAGATTCACGCTAGTCTGGTTTTCACTATATTTTTATACCAAATTGATTTAGATTTGTCTAATATTCTTTATTGAGTTTGGTTTTTTTTGTTTGTTAATTTATTTATTTGAATGTCAGCGTTACTGAGAGAGAGGGAGAGACACACAGAGAGAGTTTTTCCATCCTCTGGTTCACTCTTCAAATGACTTCAATGGCCAGTGGTGTACCAGGCTGAAGCCGGCAGCCACGAGCTTCATCCAGTTCTCCCACGTGGATGGCAAGGGCACAAACACTTGGGCCATCTGCTGCTGTTTTTCCCAGGCTATTATTAGTGAGCATTGATCAGAGGTGGGACAGTGGGACTCCAACCGGAGCCCACAGGGGATACCGGCATCACAAGCTGCAGCTCTACCAGCTACTCTACAACACCAGCCCCTATTATTCCCTTTATTTTCAAAGTGGTTTCATAATGTTCTCATGTTAGGGCTGCCACTCTGTGAAAGGTCTTCAAATAGTTTATAGTGGGGCTGGCACTGCAGTATAGTAGACTAAGCCTTGGCCTGCAGTGCTGGTACGTATCCTGGATGCTTCTCTTCCAATCTAGCTCTCTGCTTTAGGCCTGGGAAAGCAGTAGAAGATGGTTCAAGTGCTTGGACCTCTGCTCCCACGTGGGAGACCCAGATGAAGCTCCTGACTCTTGGATTCCGATCAGCTCAGCTCCAGCCATTGAGGCCATTTGGGGAGTGAGCCAGTGGATGGAAGACCTTTCGGCCTGTCTGTCTCTCTCTATCTGTAACTCCACCTCTCAAAGAAATAAATAAAATCTTTTTTAAAAAAGTTCATAGGAACTGCGTTTTATGAAAAACTGTGCATGGATTTATAAAATTGTGTTTTGCACCAAAATAAACTTATCTTTTAATTTCATGCTACTACAAATTTTTGAAAAGATTTATCTATTTATTTGAAAGTCAGATTTATAGAGAGAGAGATGTAGAGACATATAGAGGGAGATCTTCTATCCGTTGATTCACTCCCCAAATAACCTCCACAGTTAGGGCTTAGCCAGGACAAAGCCAGGAGCCAGGAGCTTCACCCAGGTCTCCCATGGAGGTGGCAGGGGCCCAACACCTGAGCCACCTTCCACTGCCTTTCCCAGGCCATTACCAGGGAGTTGGATTGCAATTGGAGCAGCCAGGATACAAACTGGCTCCCATATGGGATGTCACGAGATGCTGGTGCTGCAGGCAGTAGCTCCACCCACTATAGCCTCAATGCCAGCCCTTATAAATTTTTTGATATTTTCTTATATTTTACACGGATGTTAAAAAGGATACCATGCAATAGAGCCAGCTCCAGGATTACAATGAGGGTCATGACCCGAGTATTTCTACAAGGACAGAGGATCAGGTGAGTTTCCTCTGCCTTCTAAGTAGTAGATGCCTGTAAATGTATGTTGAAAGGTATTCTGGGGCTTCATACAGGCTTAGCAGAGAAGAACATGGTGATTCATGACAGATATGTGCCGGCGCTCTTCTGGGTGTGTGATGAGCAGAACTGGGGTAGGGCAAAGGAGAAATGTATGCTCTTTGCAGAATAGAGACATTTGCCCTTAATAGGCAATTGCCCTGTCCTCTGGCTTTCACCCAACAGGACCTTCTAAGGAGTAATGGGAAGTCAATCAAGAAGGTCTCTGAGTGATGGAGCCATAGAAGAGCAGAGGCTAAGGAGGAGAAAGTGACTCCAGAGTAGTTTGAGGGGATCCCAGTGAAGCACAGAGCATGCTCAAAAGCCAGGGTAGAGAAAGAATGGTTTTAAACATCACTCGGGACCCCATGCTGTGGCATAGCAAGTTGGGCTGGTGCCTACAATGCCAGCATCCCATTTGAACACAGGTTCAAGTCTTGGCTGCTTCACTTCCAATCCATCTCCCTGTTCATGCACCTGGGAAAGCAGTGGAGGATAGCCCAACGCTTGGACCCCTGCACCCACGTAGAAGACCCAGAGGAAGCTCCTGGCTTCAGCCTGGCCCAGGCCCAGCTGTTGTGGCCATCTGGGGAGTGAACCAGCAGATAGAAGATCTCTCTCTCTCTCTCTCACTCTCTAAATCTACTTTTCAAATAAATAAATAAGTCTTTAAAAAAAATCATTCAAGGCCGGCGCCACGGCTCACTAGGCTAATCCTCCGCCTAGCGGCGCCGGCACACCGGGTTCTAGTCCCGGTCGGGGCGCCGGATTCTGTCCCGGTTGCCCCTCTTCCAGGCCAGCCCTCTGCTGTGGCCAGGGAGTGCAGTGGAGGATGGCCCAGGTGCTTGGGCCCTGCACCCCATGGGAGACCAGGAAAAGCACCTGGCTCCTGGCTCCTGCCATCGGATCAGAGCGGTGCGCCGGCCGCAGCGCGCCGGCCGCGGCGGCCATTGGAGGGTGAACCAACGGCAAAAGGAAGACCTTTCTCTCTGTCTCTCTCTCTCACTGTCCACTCTGCCTGTCAAAAATAAAATAAATAAATAAATAAATAAATAAAATAAAAAAAAATAAAAAAAATCATTCAGACCAATGAAGTAATGTTATGAGTCTTGGCTTAAAAAGTATACATTAAAAAAAAGCCCTGAAATAATAGTGTGGAATTCAATGAGATTGATGAAACCAGTTCCCAGGAAATGGGCTCACTGTACTGCTGGGAAGTTGTTTTCCAAGATCATGACCTAGATAGGTAGGAAATGCTAATATTGTTGTGGAATATTGGCACAAGTCCTCATATCATAAGTAATGCTTGGAGGACTAGGATTTTACCATTATATTTTATGAAGATACAGCATGAGTGATTCAGGGTATTGCGCAGATTGTAGGAATATGGGGCTAATGAGAATACATTTTCCAAGCAATTGCTCTGTGGAATTATTTCTTCCTCTACAGTCTTCAAGCCAGCTGTATGAGAACCCAAAGGATTCACCTCCTAGCAACTAGAAAGGGCCTGAGAATTTTTCCATTTCAACAGGGACTGCCTGATACATTTTGGTTAAGAAACAATGAAAACTTTAACCATAACAGAAAGAAAAATTGACCTTATTTCTTTTTCGAACATATATGTTGATTCCTGCCTCATCAAGTTATGACAGATAGTGCTAGAAATAGAGTAGAAATATGGGTAGCAAGAAAAATAAGTTATAGCTGATTTTATCCAGGTCCATATTATCAATTTTAAAAAAAAAATCTTTATTTTTCGGATCCCCGTAGCTTCGTCTGTAGTGGCCATTTGGAGGGGTGAACCAGCGGAAGGAAGACCTTTCTCTCTGCCTCTCTCTCTCACTGTCTAACTCTATCTGTCAAATAAATTTTTTAAAAAATCTTTATTTGTTTATTGGAAAGGCAGAGTTACAGACAGCACAAGAGAGAAAAAGTGAGACAGAGATCTTCCATCTGCTGATTCACACCCAAAATGTCCTCAAAGGCTGGAGCTGGGCCAAGTGGAAGCCTGGAACTCCATCCAGGTCTCCTACAGGGATGGCAGGGGCCCAAGCATTTGGGCCATCTTCTGCTGATTTCCCAAGCATATTAGCAGGGAGCTGGATCAGAAGTGCATGGATGTCAGCATTGTAAGTGCGGGCTTAACCTGATGCAGCACAATACTGCACCCCCCTCCATAAGCAGTCCTCCACTCAGTCTTCTAGAGATAATTGCTTATCAGGCTTATCATTGTTCCGAGATATGTTTTTAGTTGTTGATCAATTGAAATGTTTTTAGGGTAAAAATGCAAGGAAAGAAGATTAAATTAGATTAAATTATGAATTGTCTCATTTGTATCCTGAGCCATGGTAACCTTAATCTAAGCTAATTATCACTTGGCCATTGTTTTTCTCCAGAATTAAATATTATTGCAGGGTACCATGAAGAGCATAAAATAAATAAAAAAGTATAGAGGGTAAATTGAAAACGGAAGGCATATACCCAATTTAATCTTTACATATGTTTTGTGCCTGTTGCATGAAATCCAGATATCAGGCAATGACCAATGATGAAAAGTTTGTCTGTAAAAAGGCTCAGGGAGAAATGTTCAAGAAAAACAGAAATAGATTGAAATTAGGTCAAAGAAAATGAATTCAGAACATGAATATGTTCCCTAAGCAGAACTTAATATATTGCAGAAGTGTCTCCTGGTGGGAGCAATTCAGAGGGAAACGAAGCCCTTATATCCAGGTGACAGCCAGTCCTGTCTTCTGCCGCGGGAGGCAAAGTGGCCAGCCAGCACTGTTACTGAGGGGAGGCCTGTGATTTTGATGCAGCCTGTGGAAAACTACTTGTTCTCTCTCCTCCCTTTACAAATCCTTTCTTTCCTTAGATGACTGATGTGGATTATCTCCATATTAATGCACATTTGTTAGGGTTTTGGTATAAAAAGATGTATATGGTCAGTATTAAATAGCAGGAAAATAGTGTAGATTAAGGTATTTCCTTTTATTTATCTTCAAAGTCTTTTTACTCATCCACACTTCAGAGAGTCAGTTCTAGAAGAGTAGAAAAGAAAAAAAAAAAAGGATCAGCCCAAGAATCTTCATATTTTATATATATACATATATATAATATGTATACAAATTATATATATGCTTTGTAAGATTATTATTATTTTTTAAGATTTTTTTTGAAAGAGTTACAGAAAAGGAGAGGCAGGGGCACATACACACACACACAGAGTGGGGTGGGGGGAGAGAGAGAGAGAGAGAGAAAGAGATCCATTTTCGAGCCTCTGGTTTACTCCCCAAATAGCCACAACAGCCAGGGCTGGACTGATCTCAAGCCAGAAGCTAAAAGCTTCTTCTGGGTCTCCCACGTGGGTGCAGGGGCCCAAGCACTTGGACCATCTTCTGCTACTTTCCTAGTCATGTTAGTAGGAGCTGGATTGGAAGTAGGGCAGCAGGAACTCAAACAGGCACTCATATGGGATGGCAGCACTACAGGCACCTGTTTTACCCGCTATGCCACAACACTGGCTCTGTTTCTTAAAATGATTAACTGAAGTTTCCTTTTTAAAATTTTATTTAATGTATACAGATTTCATGTATTTCCTATATACATATTCAGGAAGCATAGTAATACTTCTCACTGCAACCTTCCCCCTTTTCCTCCTCCCACTCCTATTCTCATTCTTAATTTTTACAAAGATCTATTTTCAGTTTGCTTTATACTCATAAGATTAACCTTATATGAAAGTTGTGTAACTAAAATAAAATTTTAAAAGAGAAGAAAAAAAAATGGAGAAGTAGATTACCTTAAGGGGAAGAAGCAAGCCAAGGCTATCTGGATGTTCCTTCTAACTTCATTCAGAGGCAGTCAGCACTGTACTTGGGTGCAAGCAATGGGTTCTGGTGTTCCACAGGAGAGTGGAGTAATGATGGCTCACAATGAAAAAAATGAAGGGCCAATCGCCTAGGATGGTTTTTGGATTACGCTGTGCATATCAGTTGAAATGTCACACTGTACCCCAAAATTATCTCATGCTAATCAAAACTTTTAAAAACAAATTAATAAGAATAATGACAAAAAATTAACTCTAGGCTAAGTAAAGAGTTCAACAAATGGCATGAAGAAAAACACGCTGTCCCTCAACAGTTGAGGCAAGGGATGTAATCATTGAGTCTCAAAATGTTAATTTCACTCCTACCGATTACCGTTAGCTATTCTATTAACTGAAGTTTCTATGCGTGAGCAATAACACACGGAAAACAGAATCACAACAGTTGTAGTAAATCTGATGTTCTAAAAACTGATGTGCAGGGACCAGCGCTGTGGCATAGCAGGTAAAGCTGCTGCCTGCAGTGCCGGCATCCCATATGAGTGCTGCTACAAGTCCCGGCTGCTCCTCTTCCAATCCAGCTCTCTGCCAAGGCCTGGGAAAGCAGTAGAAGATGGCCCAAGTCCTTGGACCCTTGCACCTACATGGGAGATGTGGAGGAAGCTCCTCGCTTCCGATCGGCACAGCTCTGGCCATTGTGGCCAACTGGGGAGTGAACCAGCAGATGGGAGACCTCTCTGTTTCTCTGCTTCTGTGTCTCAGCCTTTCAAGTTAATAAATAAGTAAATTAAAAAAAAAAACCCTGGTGTGCAGCTGATGTACATAGCAAGCACCCTCATATGCTGATTTCATTAATGCCTTCCTACTCCCCCTTCAGGTCTCAAGTTGAATGTTACTTCCTCACTCTCCTCAAGCCTAAAATGAAGATAGGACTCCCTCTTCCCCAATGAATCTATGACTGTCTTTCAAATAGTTTTCTCTTCTTTGTGTATTTGTAAATCTTCTGTGTGTCTCTTCATTTTCTCTCTACTTCCCTCAGAATCCATAAGCTCCATCAGGACAGAACCATCTGTTTTCCTTTTCATAGTGCCTGAAACATAGTAGTTGTTCAAAAATCACCCATAGAAGAAAAATAAAAACACCTGTTTGGAATGTGTGCGTGATCCTTGATGTCACTACTGCGTACACAGACAATGCAAGTTTTAAATGTGTATTTCCCTCTTCAGTAGTTGGTGTGAGTAGCGTTCCTTGACACATAACTAGGTAAGCATTCATCACCTAAATATATTCAGGTGTTTTAAAAGACAATGTGGCAGCTGGCGCCGCCGTGGCTCACTTGGCTAATCCTCGGCCTGTGGCGCCGGCACACCGGGTTCTAATCCCGGTGTGCCGGGAAGGCAGTGGAGGATGGCCCAAGTGCTTGGGCCCTGTACCCACGTGGGAGACCAGGAGGAAGCACCTGGCTCCTGGCTTCAGATCGGCGCAGCGCCAGCCATAGCGGCCATTTGGGGGGTGAACCAGCAGAAGGAAGACCTTTCTCTCTCTCTCTCTCTCTCTCTCTCTCACTGTCTATCTCTATCTGTGGGGAAAAAAAAAAAAGACAATGCAGCAAACCCTCTGCCCAGGCCAGGATCTCTGATTCTTAATGACAAGCAGGGCTGCAGCTCTGGAGTCTCTGCCATTTCCCCACATCTCTCTCCTGTCCCTCCTCCACCAGAACTAAGGGGTAAGGGGAATGCAGTCATGAATAAAGTTAACTAAGTCTGCCATAGGTCGACATTGGTAAGTCTTTTCCTGTTCTCTCATGAACATGACATTTGTGCTAGCCTGTGTTTTCCTCTCTGTGCAGGTGCAGTAAATCAGGCAGCCATTCCTGGAAAGCTTCTGTTCCAAGAAGCTGAATCATACCTCTGTTGAGAAGCAGTTTAGGATGATGGATAAAAGCATGGGCTCTTGAGTCAGACTGCCTGGGTTTGAATCCCAGCTCTGACACCAGTTGGTAATATATGGGCAAGTCTCTGACCTCTCTGATCTCATTTACAATATGGGATATCAATATTAACCTGCCTCTTAGGTTTGTAATGAAGGTGAAATGAGTTCACAGGTTTGTAAGTGAATAACTGAGATATACTTGTATAGTAAGTAAGCTGAGGCTGTACAGTGGGTGTAGTATTTGTTACATAAGTTAGCACATTTCCTCAATTGCCTTTTTTCCTTGCTAGATGGACTTGCCAGTTTCAAAAGTTTCCTGAAGTCCGAATTCAGTGAGGAAAACCTTGAGTTCTGGATTGCTTGTGAGGAGTACAAGAAGATCAAGTCCCCTGCCAAGATGGCAGAGAAGGCAAAACAGATTTATGAGGAATTCATCCAAACGGAGGCCCCTAAAGAGGTTGGTTCTGGTGGGTGGGTGGGTGTGGTGAACCGAGGGTCAGCTTGATAAATCTGGAGGAAAAGTAAGCATTTGAGGGGCCGGCGCTGTGGCTCACTTGGTTAATCCCCCGCCTGCGGCAGCGGCATCCCATATGGGCGCTGGATTCTAGTCCCAGTTGATCCTCTTCCAGTCCAGCTCTCTGTTGTGGCCTGGAAGGGCAGTGAAGGATGGCCCAAGTACCTGGGCCCTGCACCCGCATGGGAGACCAAGAGGAAGCACCTGGCTCCTGGCTTCGGATCGGCACGGTGCCGGCCATGGCAGCCATTTGCCGTGGCAGCCATTTGGGGAGTGAACCAATGGAAGGAAGACCTTTCTCTCTCTCTCTCTCTCTTTTAAAGATATATTTATTTATTTGAAAGGAAGAATTAGAGAGAAAGAGAGACAGAGAAAGAGAAAGAGAGAAAGGGGAAGAGAGACAGAGAGAGATCTTCCATCTGCTGATACTTCCTAAATGGCTGCAATAGCCAGGTCTGGGCCGACCCAAAGCCAGGAGCCTGGAACTCCATCTGTGTCTCCCATGTTGGAGGCAGGGACCAAAGGACTTGAGTCATCCTTCACTGCTTTCCCAGGCACATTAGCAGGGATCTGCCACAGAAGTGGAGCAGCCCAGAGTTGAATCAGCACCATGTGAGATACCGGCATCACAGACGGTGGCTTAGCCCACTATGGCACACTGCTTGTCCCCTCTACTCTCTTCTAACCTGCATTCCCCCTCATTCTAGTCTCTGCCATTTACAGTTTAGTTGGGGCAACAGGACATCTACTCATGAAAATAAAATATTACACGATAGCAATACTAGGGATATTTAAAACCAATATACCACTGAGAGACTACTAAAGGCCAGATGTGTTGACTTCAAAAAGATTTGGAGAGCATTATAAGCTCATTTCTTGGACATTTTTGAAACCAAATTGTAGCAGTTGGGAGAGTCATAGCCGGATGTGTTCACCATGTCTGGCCAAGGCACCTTAGTTACACATTGTTCCCCTTAATCTGATCTGAACACTGTATGTTTCATCAAGGTTTGCAGTCAAGCACAAGTGTGGTCTGAGGAAACCTTGTGGGTAGGCATTGATCTACTGAAGATACGTAGAGAGGAGAGAATTCCCACTACCTCTTCTCCCACAGGTGTGCTAGACTCCTGGATTTCTACCATTTCTTCCTTTGGTTGAGAATTATCCCTCATTAACCTTTTTGAAAGAGTAAATATATTTTAGTGAATGTTATATACCTTGATACCAACAAATATGTTCCCATCAGGACTCACAGGCCAGAGATTAGGAGTATAAGAGTGTGCAGGTGCTTGGGGTCAAAGTTGAGAAAATGAAAAGGTCATAAAGTGGAACTAGGTTTAGTCTTGCTATGGACATTAATTTCAGAATTATCTACAGATTTTCCCTTGTACTTCTTAATCTCCCAGCCCAAGCACATGTTAGCTTTTCCCTATTTTTGATGCCATTGTGATTAGCAACCCTTTCTTTTGCGTTTCTCCTGGATATGTTAACAAGGATATTAATTTAGTATTAAGTCGGACACGCATGTCCTATTTCATGTGAATTCCTATTCCTAACCTACCTTCCTCCTTCTTGCTGGATTCTAGGATTTGTTGAAATATCTGCAGAATGGAGACCCATCCACTTATTAGTTGCTCTGAGTTTAGGAAAGCATTGTTCTCAATGTTCCTTATTAAAACATCCTTAGCAATTATAAAAATAGGATATTTGAAAAATAGAATTTCAAAATAAAACTCTCTCTAAATGAGATTTTAGATCAATTAAATTCTAGCCATCAATTGCAATGCTGTAATAAAACAGGCTTGGTCTCCATTCTAAATAATGCCTGCTTGTGCAGGAGTATAATCATATACATAAGCCCTCCAAATGCAGAAAGGCCAGGGTACTGAGCCTAAGCTTGGCCTCAGAGAGAAGGTGAATCCTGCTGATGGCATATAATAAGACTTCAATAACACTTGTGAGATAAATGAGTGCAAACATCTATATCCAGACCATCCTAGGTGTGTGACTCTGGACAAGTCTTCAATTAAATCTTTCTAATCCTTTGTTCTCTTAATTCTAAGTATTTCCCACCTATCAGTATGTACTTAGATGTACACCTGCAGTATATCTACAATTTTTCCAACTCTTGTGCTGACTTAAGTATTTTCTATTTCATTTCAAGGGTATTGACCTATGTAGCAAATTTAACCAGGAATCTAAAGGTTTTTATTTTTTCCTTTGAATATTTACCTGAGCTCCTTACTACCAGAACTGACTGAGAGATATGGTGGAAAGAATTGTAATCAAGATTCACAAAGGGACATGATCATGTGTAGCTCAATAAGTAGATAATTTATACATTGCAAATTATCATTTGGCTGTATTTAAAGATAATGAAATCATATTTTCCTGGCTCAAGCAACAGATGCATATATATCAGAATGACTCATTAGAAGAGGCCTGTGCATATAAAAACAATAAGAGAAGCAGCTGCTATTTGCTGGTGGGCACTCGGTGTTGGAGGGCTTTAAATACATTGCTTCTTTTAAAAAGTGAGATTAGAAGATACTTTTATAATTTTTAGGAATGCATTCATTTGGAGTAAAATTGCCTAGCTGGCTTAGTATACATAATTATTTAAGAGAAAGAAGAAGCATTATCTTCATCTAATAGGAAGAAAAATAGAATTGAGAATACAGAAGTCTATATCACAGCCTCACCTCTGCCCCACACTATCTGTTTCTGGGCGGATACCTCGATCTTGTCGGACCTTAGAGTCTTCACCAGGACAGGCGGGCCTTGGACTTCATCAGCTCTGAAGCTGCTCTCAAGCCTGACAGTCTGGTCTTCCACCCTGCCTGCTTGAAGCACACGCCCTGGGCTTTCAAAGACAGCTCAGTCTTGCTGGAACTCCCCAGCCATGCCTTTGTCTTTGACCCTAACATGAAATGGCAGGAGCAGGGCATGTGGCACTTTGCAGTACCAGGGTCTGCTTCTCAGCCCCAGATCCTCATTCAGCCTTCTTGCTGACAGAACCTAGAGTAATAGCTCAAGCTGTTGGATCCCTGCCAACCATGGGGGAGACCTGGATTGAATTCCCAGTTTCTGACTGCAGGCTCAGTCCTGGCCCAGCCCCAATCATTGTTAGTTATTTGAGAAGTGAACTAGCAGATACTCTCTCTCTCTCTCTCTCTCTCTCTCTCAATCCTCAATCTCCCCCACTATCTGTTTTTTTCCTTTACCTCTCAGATATATATATGTATATGTATATGTATATGTATATGTATATATATGTATATATATGTATGGATAGATGATAGATAAACATTCAACTGTTCCATAATTATCTGAGCCAAATAGCTATTTTCAATGCCAGGGACCTTTAACAGTTCAGGAGAGAACTGGCACATTTTCTAATGTTCTGATTTAAAATCATTGTCTTGCTTGAATTCTCTTTCTTCATCTTTTATACTCAGACTCCTTGACAGTCATGAAAGCATACACTGGGGAGTATAAATATTCCTTCCAAATCAGTCAGGCAAACTCCTTCAGGGTGTAGCCAGCCAGCTCCAGGGGATTGTGCCATGTAGCAGTCCAGCACTCAGGACCCAGAAGACACAGTGCCTTCCAACACAGATTGAAAGCTCAGGTTCTGGAGATACATCGTGGGGCTTCTGAACCCTCTGTCTACCTCTAAGGATTTTGGGTGAATCATATGACATGTCCGTGCCTCTGTTTCCTCAACTCAGAAATGTGGAGGATGGTGTCAACTTCATAGATTTGTAAGATTAAGTAAGTTCATCCTTGTAAAGGCTTCAGCCCAGCACCTGATGCAGACTAAAGGCTTAATAAATGAGTATCCACTAGCTGCTATATTAATTTTCCTGCAGATATATTGTTTCTTGGTTTGTTTTAGGAAAGATCGAATGTGCATGCTCCTTTGCAGTCAGATTAAAGGTCGTGAACTGCTGGGCAGAATCTTTTTCCCTCTCCATTCCCTCCACTGGGCATGAAACCAAACGCGTGGTACAGATTGTCGAAACAGGCATCATTACACCTGGATTCGAAATCTGATCTCTGGGTTCAAATTCAGTTATTGAATCTATGATCTTGAAGAAACCACTTAATTCTCTGTATACATGCATATATGTGTGTGTGTGTGTGTGTGTGTGGAAAGAATCTTAATGTAGTCAGGATTAAATAAGATATATATGAGTAAGTTACTGGTGAACCATCTGATACCTGGTGGGTGTCTGACATTCATTTGATTATATAATCTGAGTTATTTATTTATTTATTGGAGCATCAGTTGCCATCCCCAATTTCACATACAATGGACGCAACATTTCTCACTTTTGGGGGATTTCCTCCATATCTGTTACTAGTAAGGAATTCTGCCTCCCCCCACCCCCCTCATCAACTCCTGCTGCCTGTGACTCAGTAACCCGGTTTCCTGGTCCACAGGTGAATATTGACCACTTCACTAAGGACATCACAATGAAGAACCTGGTGGAGCCTTCCCTGAGCAGCTTCGATGTGGCCCAGAAGAGAATCCACGCTCTGATGGAGAAAGATTCCCTGCCTCGCTTCGTGCGCTCTGAATTTTATCTGGAGTTAATCAAGTAGTAATTTGGTCAGGCTATGAAAGGCACTCAGTGAGTTTCTTCCTCCATAATAACCCTGTGTTTTCCAGTAACCTACATATCTTCCCATAGCAGCTTTGCTCAGATACCCAAACAGGAAAATTCCCAAGGAATGTTGCCCATTCTTTTGCCAACCTTGTCTTGGAAGCTTACACAGGGTCCAAATTCCTTCCTCTTCCTTCCTTTCTCCTTCCTGCCCCATTGTTAATTGGATTCCACACACTTTTGTCAAACTCAATCTGAATCACAGAAAAACCATGCTAAGGCAAAGAAATATTATATCTCTGGATTTAGGAAATAAATCTCAATTTACACTAATCTGAAAAAGAATACAGATGTGAAAACATCAGATTCAAAGGGGCCTGATTGATCTCACTTGTTGTTTTACTTCTGACCAAGGGAGATCATCCCTCTATTTTTAAAGAAGCCACTATTTACTTTTTAAAGCAAATTCATTGTTTAAAATACAATCTTTCCCTTAGAGCATCTTCATGTTAGCTTGGATATTATAAATGAGATACAATCACAAATTTATTGTGTTGATACAAAATCAACTAAACACCATTCATATTCATTGTGTCTTTTTACCTCCTGCCCTTATTCCCACAAGAAAGTTACCAAGTTGTTTTAAATCAATGATCTAAGACCAACAATGGACTACATAACAAATATATCTATGGCCCTAGGGTATAAGCCAAAGTTTTAATTATCAAGATATTTGATATCCTTGTGAACATAAAACCCCCAGATTTCTAACTCTGATTATATAAAATAAAAGTATTCATGGAGATATTCAATATCAGGATTGCATACTAAAATGGAAAAATACTGTCAAGGTTAAAATGATTATTCCATGAGTCCCTCTATTATTGTTTTTGTAAATGACAATTGCCTTCAAGATGCAAAATTACTTTTGGAAAAATTAATGTGGTTATACATAGAGGCTTTCTAAATGAGACAAAATTTTAAGGAATTCTGCTTTTTGCAATATAATATGATCTTTTGCAATGCTATGTTCCCTCACTATTTTGCTTTATGCATTAGTAAATTGTACCTAAAATGAAAAGCACAGATTTATATTCCTGACACACCTCATGCACAACTATGGATAAGTCATGGTATTTCTAATAGTTTTAAACTTTTAATTCTGTGTTTCACTGTTATAAGTCTTAGAAAATTTTCCTTGTCTTTCGTACATTTGATTAAAGTAGTGATTTACACAACTTAGCTATACACAGAATCAAACCGAACCATGTATGAAAGTAGTCAATGTTAGGATGTGGGGTTATTGGAGGAGAAAGAGGACATTTTTAAAACAGTATTAATAAAAATCCAAAACATTTAAGTAGAAGACAACATTGCTTAGTCTCGAATTTCCTTCTTTTGTTTCCCTTTTTAATTCACATGCTCCTGGTTTTCCACATGTATAGCTCATTTATTTAGCCATTTCCTAGGAATATCAGCAGCAAAGCAGCCATGTTGCTCTTCTTTGGGCATGTGCTGATTTTGCCCATTTTTGTGATTTCAAAGGATAATGCTCCCTTCCTGAATACTCACCATTTCACCTTCTGTAAGCAGATTGAAATGACTGTGTATGCTGCCAGCAATGGCAGGACATCTGAATTGACTCAGATTTGTCACTATTGCCTATTTTAAAGAAGCTCCTCCATCAAGCAGTCCACAGCTAGGCTCCATCAAAATTGTAAACGTGAAAACATTCTCATTGAATGCGTTTGTGTTAGGTTGACAAGGAACTCAGATAAAAACAATGAAAACGCTCTGGGCATCATCTCCCTCAGCATCTATCTATTGTGCCCAAAATCAGTAAAAACAACAAAAAAGTGCCAGTTCTTGACTTCCTAAAGCAGTCGGAAATGGTAGGAACTCTGGAATCTAGGTGATTCATTTTTCTTTGAATGCCAAAACATTTTCAAGATTAATTAAAAGTCAAATACTTTGTTCACATTATTTGAAATTCATAGATATTTGAAAGTGTCCACAGAGGTAAGTAGATACCACGTATCTCCAGATAATTGATTCTGCAAAGACTCCAGCTAGCTCTTCACAAATTGACTGCACACCCTAAGTAAGTGAGTAGACTTGTCAGGGGAGGGTAACAAGAGCCTTCACCTTCACGTGAGCTGAATCCAGGAGGTCAATGGCAGGCAAGGGAATTATGAGAACAGTGCTGTGAAGGCTGCAAAAAGAATGTAGAAGCAGTGCCTTCCAGGGGGTGACATTGTATTATCTATCATCTGTCAATCAATCAATCATATATCAACCAATCTATCATCTATATTGTCTATCCCCTATCATCTATAATTTTATATTTGAAGTATACATATCCTATAAACTACTCAAACAAGAAATTCTGAAATCCAAAGAAATGCAAACATTCCAGCCCCCAATAAGAAAGTAAATATATTAAAATTGTCCTAGAAAATTTCTTTGAAAGTATGTTGAAACTTAACAAAAAGAGAAAAGGAAAAAAACCTAAATTGCTAGTAATTTCTAGGTTAACACAAAGAAAATAGCATTTCTTTAATTCTGGGAAATCAGAAAATGTGGGGTGATCTTCCAGGAAAAAGTTTGTGATGTCTATTTATTTATCACTCCCTTCCCCTCTTCCCGCTTCATCTCTTCTTTCCCTTGAGTAAATGGCCTGGGAAAATATGAAACCTACTGTAAGAGCCCTGGGGTGCTTGCATTTTCCTCCCTTGTGTAAATGTAACTACAGTTGTAAGTGGACTTCGGAAGTAGAGGCGGTGAAACCAAACTGTGGTCAATGAAAACAGGAGTTTATGCTTCTCACTTATGAGAGCTTAGCCCAAGGACTGACCCATAACCTAAGATTTTCTACCTGAGTTTAATATAGGTGGGACTGGGCTCAAGTGAAGATTTAAAATAGACCAGGACAAAGAGAGTAGCAACTCTAGAATAAATTAGCAAGTTTTGTCTCATGTTCATTTGTTAAAGCAGTGATAATCCATGGGAACAGCTTTCCTGCACTCCCTTGCTCACTCACTTTCTTTCTCATCCTCTCTCTCTCTCTCTCAAACACACACACACACACACACACACACACACACACACAGATAACTTCTTCCCAGATGTCACTTTTTGAAATGCAGAATTGAGACTATGCTTTCAAATCAGTAGAGTCTAATGTATGGAAACATTTTGTGTCCCCTTCCCTACACTCTGTTATATAAATTATGCTCTGAGTAGATTTTAGCTTTTAATGCATAAAGGAAAGCACTTAATAAAAAACACTATTTTATTTTTGGAATCTACAAAGCTATGCATTTTACTTGGTTAGTGAGGTTTTTTTCTCCACTTTGTACAAAATCCATTTGAATATGACAAACCTATGAATTTTCCCCAAAGGAATATTAGGTATCTAGAAGTTTCAAAACAAACGACCATTCACAGATCAGTGGATAAATTAATAAGCATTATGTTCTAATGCTTTGCAAAACCATTTATATCATCACAAATTTGATAGTTTGAGATTCGTTGGAAAGGATAGTTAGAGTTCAGGGACATGATTTTTACTCTTGAAACTGCTCCCATTAGTAGGTCACTTCCCCTGTTGTTTGGGAAGTTGGCAGGGTTGGGAGAAAGTGGGTCATGAGAAAGAAGAGAAAGGAGAGAAGTGGTGAGGGAGCAAGTACTCAGACCTGTGAAATTAATCCACTTGCTAGGGGAGCAGCTCAGCCTGGTTGGAAATCACACTTCTTTGTGCTGTCGTCTTCCAGACTTGCAAAGTATCTCTTGACTCACAATGTGGCTAAATGAAAAATTTTGTGTTAGTGTCCTGGAGAGTCTTGGCTAGAGAAAAGAAAGAACTGGGGGAAGGGGATCTTCTTTCTCCCACTTGGATTGCATGTGCCAGGAAGCAGAGAGAACACTCACCCATCCAAACCCAAGGGCTAGGCAACTCTATGTGGGTTTCGGACATAAAGTCTTAGTACATCTCAACGGAATGACTTGTAGATCTCTCTGGATTTCTGAATACTGTATTACACAAAGATGTTGTTTTTTTTTTTTTTTTCATTTGCTTGGTGAAAGGCTCTTCAGTTAACAATTTAGCATCTGTTTCTTGTGTTAAACACACATTTCACCAGACCAAAATTTATCCAAAAAGAATTTCCCCAGGATCAGTTAACCATCCTAGAAATGAGAAGACCAATCCTTCCAACTGAGGAGGTATGCATAGCTTTAAATAGAAATGCATAGCAGAGTGATAGATAAAATTGTTTAGGCTATTATCCTCAAATCACAGTTTAATAATAATCTTATTTTTCTAGTAGAGTAGCTACAAATCAACCTCTTAACATTCATATCTAGCTTAATAAGCCTTGCCAAGTTACTTACTCTCTTAACTGAGATGTTTTTCCTTCCACCTCACTTCTCTACCTCTCTTCCTCTTCTCTGCAGTAGGGAGTATTTACAATAGATGAGTCTAAATATCATTTTAATTACAATATTCTCTATATAGTTTGAATTATAATTGCAATAAGCACATTAAAAACATTTGCTTCTTATGTAGGAAAATGTAGAGGTTAAGGCATCAAAATTAAAAAAGAGAAATGCTGAGAAATTTGCCAGTGGAGACTGTGATCGAAGTAACTCTTGCCAGAAGTTCTTTTTATGCTATACAGTACCAGAACTTGGGGTACTGTTTTTTGCTATATAGTATCAGAATTTGGGAAACAACTTGTAATTGGCTATCAGAAGACAGCGAGGAGAAATGAAAAGTCTATGGATACATTTGCCAGCATTTATTTCATAGTTTTAAATTAGAGATAACTATATTCATCTTCTGATTTTTTGTATTCATTTGTACTATGCAACCCATGCTTTGTGATAAATAAAGCACCAAATATGTATCTACAACCATGATCACACATGTCGTATTAAATATAAATCTGTATCACTATGTAACAGCCTCATTTGAGTCTTTCTTGACTCCCAAGCATTTTTAACATGCTGAGTTCTTCCTGCACGTGCATTTGTTTCTTCAACATGCTTCTTACACCAGATGAACCCTAATCAGGTGAGAGGATGTTTAATAAGTGCCCATTTGAACAGGGCATGGCATGCAGAATTCAGAAAGGGAGATACAAAGTGCCCATTTTCATATTCCGATGACTTTCTCTTGGATTCAGGTGACAATAATTCATTGACCCAGTTTCCACCACTTCTAGGAACTGGCTGAGCACATTATATCATTTGGATCCTACAATATTCAGTGATCATACTAATTCCTTTCTTCTCCTGCATGGTGAGAGATAGGAAATCTGGATCCCTCTGTAAACAGCTTAATTCTATGACCCTAGAGTAATTCAGATAATGTGTTTGGATCATACAGCTAGTGGGAAAACTTGAATGCAAGAGGAAGCATATATAAGAGCAGATTTACAGGGAGAAATGGTGATGAGAACCCATGTGGAGATGGAGATAGATATAGACACTGTTGGGGGTCAAGAATTTGGTGAAGCAGATATAATCCAAATTTGGATGGTTGCATCCCATGTTGGAGTGCCTGGATTCAAGTTCTATGTTTCCAATTCCAACTTACTGCCCAGGAGGCAGCAGGTCATGGCTCATGTGTCCCTGCCACACTGGTGGGTCACCCAAATCGAACTGTGAGCTCCCAGCTTCAGACTAAGTTCACCCCTGCAGTTGGCAGGTCTTTGGGGAGTGAACCAGTGAATGGAAATGGAAGGTCTCTCTATATTTTCATCTCATTGTCTTTCAAATAAAATGGATTTTTTTTTGTAAAGAGAGAGGGAAAGAGAGTTGGTCTCTGACAAGTTTCCTAGTTCTCTCTCTGTTCCCATGAAGCCCAACTGTAGTTAGTATAGATACAATGCCCATAAATCCTTTCAGTACCACCTACTCTCCTCTTTATTCTAATTACTATGTCTTTGATGAGACCCTGAGTTTCCACCATCAAGTACTACCTGAGCAAAGATCTTTGGCGCTGCTCTCCATCCCCCATGGAGAAGTGATATCCTCAGGTTGATTAAGCAGGTTAGTGGCAGAATGGAGGTTAGAGATCACATTGACTGTCTATACCAGGCAGAGAAACCACATGTGGTGCCCAAGCCATGAGCATTACTGGCTCTTACTTGAGAAAATGGGCTAAATGAGCTCTTGTCTTATCATCTTTTGGTTAGATGAGTGACATTCTCCAAGCATTAAGATTGCTAAAGCACACTTTGCTAGCTTCATATTTTCTAAATCAGCAGTATGTTGAAAATTATATTGTCCACAACCATTTTCTGAATATGTTATTTTTTTCAGATGACTTCCTACCATTGCCAGAGCATTCTGTGTATGAGTTAATCTCAGCTGGCACTCCTCATGAGTTTCCACTTTTCAGTCAAACTCTACCACTTTCTGTTTAAATTTGTTAAAATAAAAAGAGTTGTGGATGAAAATTTTACAAAAAAGCAAAGCTGATGAGCAGGAACTCTATGCCCCAGCTTTGGCAGTCAGGTCTTATTGCCAGGGAGCCGGGTCTCTGTTAAGAAGTTTGCACTTCCAAGTCACAGCCATTGCTGGAGAATACTGCTTATCACAAGCCTGAAGGTGTGTATATGCTCCTGGGTGACTCTGGAAGCCTTAGTTGTGTCTTGAAAAACCATCGTCTTATGATTGCCCTTGGAGGGAACTTTCTGTGACATGACTGAAATAGATGCCTGCCTTGTGTGTACTGCTAAATGCCCAAAGCCTCTTTGGTTCCAAGCAAACTTCTTGGAAAATATAAATGACAATTAGAGTGGAACCGGAGCCCAGAGGCGTCAGTGAACCAGCGTGAGGGGAGATGGATGTCCTCTTACTTCTTTTAACTAAACATTTATTTTGATTCTTTCTTAATACAGCAAAGAATGCTTAACTTCTGTGCCAAGTTGATTTTCTCTAACAATTTGGCTGACAATAAGCAGGGAGAGAGGTGATAAAGAAAAAAGAAAAAACAGATTCAGAAAAATGTCAGAGCTGGAACAGACTTTACAAATGGTCAAGTAGGCCCTGGATGAAAATTCACTTGATCTCTTGTGAAAGGTTCTTCACACCCGAGATGTGCTCCCTTGCAGGACACAAACACTTGAAATCTGGGGAGCGAGGAGACACCTATTTGCCTGGCCCAGCAGAACAGTCAAATGGTCCCTGGTGAGCAGCTGGTAGCCATCATGACACACACAATGTCACTCTTTCATCCTAAATTATTATTGCATTCAAGATCCATTTTACTGATGAGGGAATTGAGGCCCACTGAGCTGAAAAGATTTACCCTAAGTTATACATCTGGGTGATGTCCTAATTCTTATAGATGATCTGATTCCTAGTGTAGAACACTTTCTCTTTCCTTTTTTTTTCTGGTTTTATTTATTTATTTGAGAGGTAGAGTTATGGACAAAGAGAGGGAGAGACAGAGAGAAAGGTCTTCCATCAGCTGGTTCACTCCCCTGTCAGCTGATTTACTAACCGGCCATGGCGGCCGGAGCTGAGCCTGTCTGAAGCCAGGAGCCAGGAGCTTCTTCCAGGTCTCCCACATGGGTGAAGGGGCCCAAACATTTGGGCCATCTTCCACTGATTTCCCAGGCCATTAGCAGGAAGCTGGATCATAAAAGGAGAGCCGGGACATAAACCTTTACCTGTTGGAGATGCTGTTGTCACAGGTTCAGGCTTAGCCTACTATGCCACAATGCCAACCCCCAATCTTATTATTCTTTTCTTTAAAACTTTTGATGGCTTTCCAGGCTTCTGCTCTCTCTTTCTAGGCTCTAAACCTAGGGAATAGAGGAGTCTTTAAATCTACATGGGCATCATATTCACTGAATAACACCTCCCATATCCATGTGCTGTGGGTTGACCAGGACTTGGCTCCCCAAACTCATGCAGATGTTTAAAATTTGAAGTCTCAATTTGAAGAGCTGATGGATTGTAGATGAAGACTTGATCTAATTATGGTGTCTCAGAGGTCAGCTTGCTGGGAGGTCTTTAGGTCATTGGGGGCCTGACCACAGAAAGTGGTGTTGCAAGAGACTTGGTTGTTTTAGCCAAGTTCTGCCCAGTTTCTCTCTCTCTGCTTTCTGGATCACCTTGTGATCATTCCTCCTCATCCACTCCACCACGGCCAGCATCTACTATACACCAGACTTATAGGACCACCCGATCCTGAACTGTGAATCTCTAAACTATGAGCTTATCTCAGGTCTTTTAGCTCAAGTAATGAAAAGCCAGCTGATAAGCCATTCATTGCTTTAAACTCACTCAGGTGCTGTTATTAATAGCACAAATCAAATTCACTTCAAAAACTATATTAGATACAATGATGATAATATAGTTTAGCAGACCGACACTGATGAACAATATTAAAAATTATATTATCTTTCCATTTTGAATATTGTAAATTAACAGATGCTAATAGTAGAGTCTGTTTCATATAAATCTCCTAAAAATCACTCTGAATTATAAAAAAAAATTATTTGACTTCAAGAATTTTGATTGCCACTCTCCTGTAGCATAGTCCAATGCACAGAAATTTCTCAACCAGCAAGTGACATGCAACTGCTTGCGGAATTCTGAATGCATCGTGCTTTTTCATATTCTAGAGCTAGCATGGAGCAGTTCCTTTCACTACATTCCCTCCATTTCACCTGGATTACACCTACACAGGTTTTAAGAAGTAGCAGCCAGATACCCTCCTCTCCAGGGAAACTTCCTGCCCACTCATCAGAGCCCATGGAATAAAAATGGGAGCATTCCTCTAGTTTGGTGTGACTCCACTAACGATATGCCAATTAGATAGAATAATTGTGTGGGAGAGTTAAGGGATACCCTTTTAAGGTCTGGCAGTTTTCGCTGTTAAAACAGTCTGGACACAAAAATTTCCAGATACCAAGCTCTCCCTAAATGGCTAGGAAGATAGGCTAAGCGAGGAAATTGGAACTGCCATGGCTTCTAACTATGCCCTCAGGAAGCAATATTCCTCCCACATCTTGATGTTGTCCAGTGTCATAAATACCAAGCCAGAGAAGTCGGGAGACTAGTACCAAGGCAGATGGGAGGCTGATGGGACTACCAATAAACTCAAATCCCTCCAGGCAAATAGCCACTCACTCTATCTCCTTTAAATTAGCTGTGCTTTGGATTTTGTTGGTTCTGTGACTTTGCTGTTTTTCTGGACAAGCAGGTCAGACGTCTGTCAGGGTCTTTACTTTTGCACATCCCAAGACATTTTCCTACTTAAAACATGGAGAAAATAAATGAACTTTCTTGGTGATGTCCTGGCGGGCAGCATTTGTCTTTTTGCAGTAATACATTCCTATTTTACTGTAGGAGGTAAGCAGGAATAGAGGGCTAATCCTACCCCATTGAAACTGCACTGCACTTTATTCTTCTAAAAAAGTTTAAAGGCATTAGGGAATTGCATGACTCTCATCTTGCCATATCTTCTCAGCCTAGTCTTTTCGAATGACTAAGCACAGACAGACGAAACAAAGTGTATGTATTTTTAGTTTGTGTGAGGGGCTTTCTATTTTATTAATCAGCGGTCTACAAAAGTGTCTGTATCTCAGAATAAAGGTAATTGAAACCCAAATGATACCATTTATTTCAGATCTTGGCTCCTCAAGACAGGCAACAGATTTAAAAGACATCTCAAAGATACAAATGGCATATTTTGGTAAAATCTAAATCTATGACTCTTTGAACTATAAGTGCAGACATCAGAAAAGTGCAGTGTAGGTAGTATTGGGCTTTAGGGCAAGGAGAATGGCTTTTCTAGTTAAAACTTAGTCTCACTCCAGTTGACTCAGGGTTACGTGGCTCAGAGTCACATTGAACTGTAATTAGATTCTTGCAGCACAAATAACCTTGAGCCTCTTTTTCTTATCATTAGAAACAGGGCTACCTAGATTTTCTATAACACAGACAGGTGATGAGGAATAAATGAAATAAAATTATATAAGAAGTTTTATAACCTGTAAAATGAGACTGGTTTCTCAGATCTGCATCCAGACAATTTTCTTCTTTTCATTGTGTTCCTAGTGTGAATCATTAGGGCACAATCAGAGAAAATACTTCAGTAGGCATCACCAGGAGAGAAAGCAGTGATATGTCATAATTTCCACAACATTTTCTCCTCTCTTCAAGCTATTCCTAACTGTGAGCTTAAAAGTCTGGGGCTATGCTTTATTTCTTAGTGTGCCCTTGTGTTCTGAGAACACAGACGATAATCACACCAGCTGGTACAGACTTATAAGCTAACTGGTCTAGCAGACATCTGGGATCCTTTGGACTCTTCCACCACCCTTGTCCACCAAGAGACCTAATCCTACCTGATGTTTGTAGAGCTTTACTCTATTTTATTTTGCTTGATCATGGCCATAACTCGGTGAGAGTGTTCAAAATAGGTGAGATTAAAATGTCCATCTCACACATAAGTGCCTGGAGCTCAGAAAATCTGAAGGAGTTGGCAAGGTCACACAATTAGTATCAGTAAAGCTAAGCTTAAAGGAAGGGGCTTTTGGCTCTATTTCTTTTGTTTTGTTTTGTTTTTATAGAAAGCTTCATTTAATAAATATAAATTTCATAAGTACAACTTTTGGATTATAACGGTTCTTCCCCCATACCCGCCCTCACACCCCCATACCGTCCCACCTCCTACTCCCTCTCCCATCCCACTCTTCATTAAGATTCATTTTTAATTATCTTTATATAGGGAAGATCAACTTAGTACAAAGTAAAGATTTCAACAGTTTGCACCCACACAGACACACAAAGTATAAAATACTGTTTGAAGACTAGTTTTACTGTTAATTTGCATAGTACAACACAGTAAGGACAGAAGTCTTACATGGGGAGAAAGTGCATGGTGACTCCTGTTGTTGGTTTAACAATTGACACTCTTATTTATGACATCAGTGATCACCTGAGGCTCTTGTCATGAGCTGCTAAGGCTATGGAAGCCTCTTGAGTCCACAAACTCTGACATTATTTAGACAAGGCAATAATCAAAGTGGAGGTTTCTCTCCTCCCTTCAGAGAAAGGTACCTCCTTCTTTGATGGCCCTTCTTTCCACTGGGATATCACTCACAGAGATCTTTCCTGTAGGTCATTTTTGTCGCTCCCCCTCTTCATGGAGGAACGACACTAAACCCTGCCTAGGCTTCCTATCTGAGTCACGGCACCATTATGTCGCTCCCCGTCTTCGTGGAGGAACGACACAGGACCCTGCGCTGTTCTTTTGTCTGCTCGGCCCTCCCCGGGTTTGCTGCTGGTTCTTCCCAGGTTGGCTACTGACCCTTCCACTTCCGCGGGGGAGCGGCACACCGCCGGCCGGCTCTCTCGGGGGCTGCACGGGTGTTCCCTCAGATGTTCCCCTTAGATGTTCCTGGTGCATGTTGTCTCTCTCCTCCTTTATAGTCCTCTTCCACCAATCCCAACTCTGCTACCCACACGCCGAGTACGCTGCTCTCCTCCAATCAGGAGCAGGTCCTACAGTTTATTGGTTGAACTGGAGGCAGCTGTATAGAAGCTGTTTCTCCCTTCTCAGCGCCATATTGTGGGAGAGCAGATGCATAGAATAAGTCTTAATTCCAGTAACTTAGTCTAGTCCGGGTTGCTCCCCACAATTTTATTGCTCTGTTTCTAGAGCTCCTTTCTCTGTAGTGTGCTGCTAGCAAACTCAGCACTATAGCATCATTACAAGGTTGGCAACAGAAAGGGTGGACCTTGAATAATACCTGTAAGCTCTGTACTGAAGATCCAAGGTGTGAAAGTGTATGTGTTTATATATAAACAAATGTTTTTTTTTTTCTTTTTAAATACTTATCATTGGAAGTTGACATGGATAGATTCACAGTACATTTAAGCAGGTGAGAAAAATAATAGGATGAAGGAGCACAGACATGAATACTGTCTTAAGCCCCGGCTCATTTCTTTGTTTAAAAAGGTGTTTGTTCTCAGATTACAACATCTGGGCCATCTGTCACTCTTGTTTCTGGGTCTGCAGCTCTTGGCTACCATGTAAAGTTATGCTTTTATGTCCACTTATGACAGCCTGGTGAAAGCTGATTCTCTTGTCATATTCCTTTCACATTAATGACTTCTTACATCTGGACATGTCCTTGAGATTTTCAAATCATTTCTACACATTATTGCATTGGCTTCTCATGTCCAGTTCGCCTTCCCTCAGAGTCTTTGTAACTTCTCTGATTCTGGTGTTTCAGAATCTCATTTGGGTGTGTGCTAATATCATCTGTTCTTACAGTGTTTCTTATCTTTTGTTGAGTATACTTTTCCTGTTCTTTTGCTTCCTTTCTATTATTTCCTTTTTGTTTCTAGAGTTTCCTTCTTATTCATATTTAATTTGCTTATATTCTTGCTCAATGCCGTTCCAAGTGTTTTACACACGTGATTTTATGACATGAGGATTCTAACTCCATTTTTCATGAGAAAGAAAGACTCAAAGAAAGCCAGGAATGACAACAAGTTCATGAAGGTAGAACAGAGCCAAGCTTGGATCCCGGGAAGGCAGTGACACCAAGTTTGTTTTTTTCATTTCCCTTCCTCCCTCAACTCTCTTTCCCCTCCTTTTTGTACTTCAAACTAGGTTGTTTTACTCTGAAGAAGGCCTGAATTTTCTGTTTTACTTATTCAGAGGTGTATGCTTTCCATGTTCCGAGTGCCTCATCTGTTTTCTCCACCCTCTAGTAATACATTTTTCAGTAGTGTGTCATCTTTGTAGAACTTCATGAAACCCTACCTGCCTTAAAATCCACCCTTGTTGACCACAGAGTACCACATACTCTCAGAACCTAAAGCAGTACAAGGCAAGGAGAATAACAATCATAGAATACAGAGATTTTCCCAGAGCAGCTGCTGTTTCAAATATCCTATTCTGTTTTTTCCATAAGTACACTTGTCAGACTATGTGTTCTGGTGTCCAGTTTAGAGAATATAATTTTCCAGCTAAGCTGTAACTCAGTCCAGGCAGATCAGGCTTATATAACCATAGTTATGTTAATAAATCAGCAGCTATAAAAACACACATTCCTCAGACTCAAAAGATAAATAGCTGAATTTTCTAGATCCTGAAGGATCACTGGAACAAGTCACATTATACTTAAAAAATGTTCTCCTAGAAAGTGGCAGTGTAATAAGATAAACACAAAGACCCCAGTCTGATCCTGATGGATATTACTGCTTATGAAACCTTTGCCAGCACTCAACAAAGTCAGTGTCTCTCTACTTCTCTGCATTGTCATATGTGTTCCAAACTTGACTATACAGCATGCATCATAACTGTTTGATATTAAGTCCTGACAATGTGCCAGATTCTATCCTAGTTAGGAATACAGACATAAAGTAAATTCTAGCCTTTATTCTCCAAGGAGCTTGGCATTTAGTGAGATGACATGTGCAGTAGAGTTCCCCAACTCCCCCACAAATGTGAAAAGTGGCCAGAGCTCTACCATTTACCTCCTACCTGCACCAAAGACAACAGTATCCACCTCCTCACCCTCGCGTTGTGTCTTCTCTTTATCTGCATGAATTTGGTCCACCCCCAATCTATCTCTGCCATTCTTTTAAGATGCAGCTGGAATTATTTATTTAAAGAGATATTCTACCCACACTCTCCAAAGTCTTTTCATTGGAACATTTTTCTAAAATAATAACATTAATAATAATAAAATGCACACATGTAAACACATACATATAAAGGAAAAAACAAGCTTTTTCTCTTCACTCTCATACTCAACACACAACATTTCTGTGGCCTGATGTATGGACATTGAGCAGTTCTCCAATGAATGCCATCTGGGTGTCCTACAATTTTTCGCCTTTCTGACAATATGTACATAGCAATAACATCAAATCTCCCAAATTAAGAGCTCAATCCAACTATACTGCCGCCATTTCATATGCAGTTGCAAGCTGCAAGTTATTACCCACCCTCTTCTTTGTTAGCTTCAGTAATTTGCTAAAATGGCTCCCAGAACTCAAGGAAACAAAATTTTACATGTTACAAAGGATGAATAGCTAGCTGGAAGAGATACACAGGGCAAAGCATGGACAAAGACAAGGAGCTTCCACGCTATCTTTCGGTGTGCTGTGCTCTCAGAACCTCCATGTGTTCATTAATCCAGAGCTCTCCAAACATAACCTTTGGAGTTTTAGGGATGCTTCATTATGTAAGCATAACTGATTAAAGCATTGGTCACTGTCAGTGGAAAGGAGGGACCATCAAAGAAGGATGTACTTTTCTCTGAAGGGAGGAGAAAACATCCACTTTGTTTATGGCCCTGTCCAAATACAGATGGAGTCTGTGGTCACAAAAGGCTTCCATAGCCTTGGCAGCCCATGGCAAGAGCCTTGGGTGATTGGGTGATCACTGACATCATAAATAAGAGTGTTAATTGTTAAAGGAACAACAGAAGTCATTGTGCACTTACTCCCCATGTAGGACCTCCATCCTTAATGAGTTGTACTACGAGAATTGACTGCAAATCTTGTTCTCAAACTGTACTCTATATGTTGTGTGTGTATATGGGTGCAAACTGTTGAAATAAATGATTAATATGGAGTTGGTCCTTTGTAGATAAAATCAAACTAAAAATGAACCATAATGAAGAAGGAGATGGGAGAGGGACAGGGAGGTGGAATAGGAGTTGGGGTGGAAGGGTGGTTATGGGGGAAAAAAAACACTATATTCCTAAAGTTGCATCTATAAAAAATGCATTCATTAAATAAAAACTTAAAAAAATAAAGCATTGGCTATCGGTGATCAACTCAACCCCTTCAGCCCCTTTCCCCTTCCTGTAGGTTGAAGGTGAGGAGTGGGGTCAAAAATTCTGACCCTCCAAACACAGGATTCATTCTTATGTCAACTAGTCCCTGTCATGAGGCCATCCAGGAACCTGCAAGAGTTTTCTCATTAGAAAAAAGGATGGTTAATCATCCAGGAAATTCCAAGGGAATAAAACTGTGTCGGATGCCACTATCATCCAGCAACTAGGGTCACAGACCAAATATTAAAACAGAAAGATGGGCTGGCACAGTGGCATAGCGGGTTAAACCACCATCTGCAATGCCAGCATCCCATATAGGCACCGGTTCAAGTCCTGGTTGCTCCACTTCCAATCCAGCTCTCTGCTATGGCCTGGGAAAGCAGTAGAAGATAGCCCAAGTTCTTTGGCTCCTGCACCCTATTGAGAGACCTGGAGGAATATCCTGGATCCTGGCTTCGGATTGGCACAGCTCTGGCCATTGCGGCCAATTGGGAAGTGAACCAGCGGATAGAAGACCTCTCTCTGTGTGTCTTTACCTCTCTCTGTAACA
The DNA here is from genome assembly GCF_051225735.1 of Oryctolagus cuniculus. NCBI lineage: Eukaryota > Metazoa > Chordata > Mammalia > Lagomorpha > Leporidae > Oryctolagus > Oryctolagus cuniculus. The sequence goes on from NC_142873.1 coordinate 36,029,660, forward strand.
CTTTCAAATAAAGAAAATAAATCTTAAAAAGAAAAAAGAAAAAAAGACTGTAATAATTGTTAGTTTTTTCTTTTAAAGATCTTACTTAGTTTAATTTTTATTTTAAAATTGGGAGACACTTCATTCCATTAAGTAGAATAAACATTCACAAGAGTTCTTTAAACAATAGTGAAAAATCAACACTCTCTGACCTAGGCTAACTCAAGAAAAAGAAAAAAAACTCAAATAAATGATATTAGAAATCAAAGAAGACATTTACAACTAGTGTCACAGAAATAAAAGAGATCACAAGAGACTATTACATATAATTATATGTCATGGAGAAATTCCTAGAAGCATGCAATCTATGAAGCTTGAATCAAAAATAAATTAAAAGTCTAAACAGAACAAAAGCAATTGAGGATATTGAACAGTAATCAAAAACCTTCCAAGATGGAAAAGTTCAGGACCAAATAGCTTCACTATACTATACCAAACATGTAAAGAAAAATTAATGACACTTCTTTTCAAATTCTCCTAAAAATAGGAAAAAAGGAATAGTTACAAAATCTGTTTATAAGGTCCACATCTTTCTAATACCAGAGCCAGACCCAAATACAAGAAAAGAAATCCCTGATGAACATGAATGGAAAAATTCTCTACAAAATATTAAAAAGGTCATGGCCCAAGGTTATTTGGAGAAACAAGTAGCAAATAAGAGTGCTGTTTTTCTGTCACCCCCCATCCATCCATCTGCCTCTCTAATTTTAAAAATTGCATAAAGGATCTAAATAGACACTCTTCAAGGAAGACATGCAAATGTCCCACAGGTATATAAAAAGGTGCTCAATAGCACTAGGTATCATAAAAATAAAAATCAAAACCACAGGGAACTATTATCTTACACTTATTAGTATGCCTTTATAAAAAATGAAATATAACAAATATTTTCAAACCTGTGAATAAAATAAAGCTTTGTACATGGTGAGAATGTACTATGGAGATCAGTGGAGAAATTTCTCAAAAAATTAAAAATGAAACTACCAGATAATCCAACAATCCCATATCTGGGTAGATTTAAAGGAACTTAAATCGGGATCTCAAAGGAATGTCTGCACTCTCACATTTATTGCAACATTATTCATAATAGCCCAGAAAGGAAAACAACTTGTATGTCCATAATTGGAAAAAATAGATAAAGGAAACATAGCAGTTATTCATCCTTTTAAAAGGAGAAAATTTTGACATTTATGACAACATGCAAAATGAAAGACATTATGCCATGGGCAGGAAGCCAGCCACAGAAGGACAAATTTGGTATAATACCAATATACTCATTTGATGGATCACAATAGTCAAACCAATAGAAGCATAGATTCAAATAATGGTTTCTGGGGTTGAAGGGAGAGGAAAATAAGGAAGTGTTAGCCAAAGGGCACGAAGTTTCAGTTATGGAAATTGACTATCTTAGAAATATACTTTTCAGCATATTGCCTATAGTTAACAATTTTGTGTTGTACACTTAAGATTTTGCTAAGGAGTGTAGATTTTGTATTGTGTTCACGTCACAAAAATAATAGAAAAGAGTGGGAGCAAATATAATGGTAATGGTTATGGCTATGTTTTAGACTACTGATTGTCTCATGGATGTAAACTCATCTCCAAATTCACTGAGTACGTGTCTTAAATACGTACAGATTTTTTCATAAGTCAATAAAGTGATTTTTCACAACCTGAGTTAAAAATAAGTATTTTTTAAAAAATGAAGTTGTAGAGACAACAAGCAAATATTTTGCTAGTGAATCAGTTCATCAATAGAAATAATAGTGAGAGGCACTGGATCTATTTCCATATTTTAATTTCAGGAACCATGTAACCAAGTTATGGGAGACACAGACCGTATATTGGTCACTGAGTTAGAGTACATATTTCAAATTGTGTGACATTGTCCCAGTTCTACAAGCCTTAGTGCCATTATAACTGAATACTATAATTGAATTTTCTAAAGGTGATCCTGACAAGGCCATTTTATCAAGTCAACTGCTTGGTAAGACCAGTAAATTTCCTGGTCATACTCCATTTGCTGTGAATTCTTTTGTGGAAATAATGTTGTACGGAATACCATGATGATGGATAAAGTATCAAGTCCATGAATAGTAGGGTTGTTTTTAAAGATTTATTTTATTTATTTGAAAGGAAGAGAGAAAGAGGAAGAGACAGAGACAATTTTTATCTGCTGCTTTACCCCCAAATGGCTGCAACAGCTAGTGTTCCATCCTGTTCTCTCATGTGGGTGTCTGGCACCCAAGTACTTTGGAGGTCTCCCACTGCCTTCCAGGGGCATTCGCAGAGAGCTGGAAAAGAAGCAAGGCAGCTGGAACTTGAACTGGTGCTCCTGTCACAAATAGCACTTAACTTATTATGCCACAATGCTGAACTCCATGAATGGTAGCTTTGTCAGTGCTACGTGCAAGAAAGGAAAATTCTTATCAAGAGTAGATGTGTACTCCAATTAAATTTACTCCTTAAAACAAAAACAAAATTGTCCTTTCAACTGTGGAAGCATCCCAATATATAGATCCTGTTACCAACTAACTAATTCTGCAAGGGAATGTTACCATACTGGGACTCAGAACTAATCTCTACTGTTGGCACTGAGCAATGGACTTTCCAGGTTAGTTTTGGTGAATGATAGCTTAGGCTGCTGAGCTCATGTATACTATCCATTCAAGCCACAATGACTAATTTGGTCATGAGTTCAATTGGCAATGATGGGATGACTGGGGAAGGAGGCTAATGTCCACAGAATAGGTCATCTTAAATATCGGATTCTTATTTCCTCCTTTGCTGAGGGCAACCTTTCATGAAGGTTCATGGGATCCAAATATCTCTCCACCCAATGCCAATTTGGAGGTGTATATTTAAATACCTCTCCCACCAGATCTCCTTGTCACCAATTTTCCAGTCATATTACTTCCAAGACCCTGAGTATTCAACCTACCCATTACCCACAGTTCATTCATTGCTTAAAATCCTGCCCACAGGGTGATTTCCTTTACCCATTGTTTTTTACGCACTGGGGCTGCAGTTTTACAACTGTTTGTCTTTGAGGTGGCACCTTAATATTATGTATAAACATCTATGAACTGCACTCCATTTTCCCCCTCAGTCAACTGGTTATAGGTAGAGCCCCTTAAGACCATCACTAAGAACTGAGTGAGAACAGGGGCCACAATTATCTGAGCCACTTGCTGGCATAACTCATTTGTGCCTCCAGGGTCTTCTTGATCCTCATTTTTCTTATCACTTCCATTTGATGATAAAATGTTTCTATGCATGTTGAACTTTACTCTTTCGTAGGTCAGATAACTCTCAGTTCATTGGTGGGAAGCTTAAGTCACATGACAAGCTAGTGCCCAAGGCCAAGCAAAAAGCCCAAATCTGTTTCTCAAAAGGAGTAGCTATTCACAGAGGATGAAATGACTTTGTATCAAAATTTCAAGAGTCTTATCTGTGATTAATCTATAAAGGACTGAGAAAGGCTCCAAAGACATTTTTTATTTTTTTTAAAGATTTATTTATTTGTTTGAAAGGCAGAGTTACAGAGAGTCAGAGGCAGAGAGAGAGATAGGTCTTCCTTCTGCTTGTTCAGTCCCCAAATAGCCACAACAGCCAGAGCTGGGCCAATCCAAAGCCAGGAGTCAGGAGCTTTTTCTGGGTCTCCCACAAGGGTGCAGGGGCCCAAGGACTTGGGCCATCTTTTACTGCCCTGGTTTCTGAAGACCATTCTTATCTACCTCTCACACTTCAAGCAATTGTCAATTGGTACCTATTGACAAGGACTGAAGGCAACCATGTAGCAGACTAGTCACATGGTTTTCTTGGTATTTTTAACTATATTCTTTCACAATCCATTTTTCATTCTTTCTGCCGTCTATAAGTTTGTTGTGTTTCCTAGCTATCTGAGGTGGTTCCAAAGCTTCATAGTTGGTATTCATAGTAGCCATTGTAGAACCTTCTCTGGTTCTCAGTCTCCATAGCAACAGAAAGGTTTCTGGATTGATAAGTGAAAGGGTTATAGTAACACACATCAGTAGAGTGCAGGTACTTCTATAATCTGAATGAACTTACTAAGCATGATGCTTTTTCTTAGTAGTAGCATGATCAGATGAAGCAGATTATCCTTCATCTTGAAGCAGATGTCTCTTTTTTTGTATTACTGAGTTTTTTTTTTTTTTATTGAGTTCAGCTGTAACAGAAACCATTCGTGACTCACTCAACAGTTTCTTCTTTTTTATAGAAAACTTTTACTTAATAAACTTCAAAAGTACAACTTTTGGATTATAGCAGTTCTTCCCCCCATAACCACCCTGCCACCTGCAAACCATCCCACCTCCTACTCCCTCTTCCATCCCATTCTTCATTAAGATTCATTTTTAATTATCTTTATATACAGAAGACCAACTCTATACTAAGTAAAGATTTCAACAGTTTGCACCCACACAGACACACAAAGTACAAAGCACTGTTTGAAGACTAATTTTACCGTTAATTCTCATAGCACAACACCTTAAGGACAGAAGTCCTACATGTGAGGCAAATGCACAGTGACTCCTGTTGTTGATTTAACAATTGACACTCTTATTTATGCCGTCAGTAACTACCCAAGGCTCTTGTCATGAGCTTCCAAAGCTATGGAAGCCTCTTGAGTTCACAAACTGACATTATTTAGACAAGGCCATAATCAAAATGGAAGTTCTCTCCTCCCTTCAGAGAAAGGTATCTCTTGAAGCAATATCTCAATGGACCTCAGAAAATCAATTTAACTATAGAGGCCTCTCAATTTTAGAATAATTTATTTCCCACCCTTTAAAATATAAGTGTTATCCTTATAATGCATCCAAGGCAAGAATTAACAAGCCTTTTCTGTAAAAGGTTATATAGTGAAGAGTTAAGGCTTTTTGGACCCTGTAACTCCTATCACAGCTACTCAACTCTTTGAATGTAGTAAGAAAGCAGTCATAGACAATACGGAAAGAAATGAGTGCAGCTGCATTCCAATAAAACTTTATTTCCAAACACAAATATTTGGGAAAATTAAGCCTATAGGCCACTGTTTTCTGATCACTTGTCTAGGGGAGCTAATTCGTCCTGCTCAACAGAGCCAGTCAGTATAGTAACATCAATGTAATATACAAGCATGATCTCCTATGGAATTAAGATCTATAAATGTCCCTTAAAACTAGATTATGACATAGTACTAAAGAGTTGATATACCACTGTTGCAAGACAGTGAATATTTACTGCTGGGCTTTCCAGCTGAAAGCAAACTGCTTTAGTCATTTTTACTTATAGGTATATAGAAAATAGCATAACATAACTGCTGCATAACAGCTTCCCGAGGATGTGTCGATTTTTCTTCCTCATTGAAACCATGTCTGGCATAGTGCCTGCCAATTTGAGTCATTACTTTATTAAGTTTGTGATAATCCCCTGCTATTCTACAGTAATGTCCATTTGCTTCATGGACCAAATGCACAAATTGAATGGGGGTGTGTTACAAATTGCCACCCCTGCATATTTCAAGCTTTTTATATTGGCACTACTTTTTTCAATACCTTTAGAACGGCAATATAAACATATTGCTCATGATTTACTATTTTTTTGTAGTAAAAGAAGTTCAATTGTCTTGGCCTCTTCTATCATGATAGTCCTTACATCATGGGTTACGGAATCAATGCAGGAATGCATCAGTTGTTGAGTATAAATTAAAGTGTTAAAAAACAAACATGTATTGAGTTCAGAGATCCACTGAGCCCACTGTGAGATGGATTCTCCGTTCTGGTGATTCAGGTCAGACACCTGCTCACTAGAATTCCATTTTATACAGATTAAGCAATTCTTTAATAGGTAGTCCAGTTATTTCAATTGTTGGCACACTCTGATCAACAGGCCAGCTCCAATGATACATGCAAATTAGATATTCTGCTTGCTGCTTTGGTTCCACTGTTTTGATAATTTTATCCACCTTATTTTTGAAGAGTAAATACCACCACTTGGTTCCTAAAATTCTGGGATTCCATTATGTTCTTTGTATGTTAGGGTCCTTCTCTGATGGTAGCAGTTTGCACTGTAAATTTTGACATAGGGAAAGAATTGCTATAAAGCTCTCAAAGGACAATGAAGATTTGTTGAACATGCTATTAACTAGAAAAAATATTTGACTACAAGTCAGAAGAGCATTCACCTTGCCTCAATCCCAGCTTCAGGATTTTTTTTTATCATTAAATGATACTAATGATGATTAAGATGTTAACTACAGATTTTCATTGATGCTGTTTATCAGAGTAGGTAATTCCTTTGCAATTTCTTATTTATAAGATTTTTTAATTTTATTTGCAAGTTCACTTCTGTCAAATAATTTTTATTAATTGTATTGGTGGTTTTTTTTACTCTGTTAATGTCTTGAATTACATTACATTAAAATACCCATCTGATCTTATATTTGTAGCAGAACTCTGAAATTTCATTTTATTGTTTTATAGATTTATTTATTTGAGAGGCAGAAAAACAAAGAGAGAGAGAGAGAGGAGAGAGAGAAATATGTCCATTTGCTGGTTCACTTCCCAAATGCTCACAGCTCACAGCAGCTGAGGCTGGACCAGGTGGAAGCCAGGAGCCAGAGACTCAATCTAGGTCTTATATGTGAATGGCAGAAACCCAACCACTTGAGCTACCATTTACTGCTTCCCAATGTGTACATTAACAGGAAGCTGTAATTGGGAGCAGAGCTTGAACTTAAACTTGGGCACTCCAATATTGAATGTGGGCATCCCAGGTGGTGTTTTAACTGCTAAGGAAAATGCCTGTCTTTGATGTGCTATTTTAATACATGACAACTTCAAAAGGTTTGAGAAAAAATGGAATTAAAAGTTAAACTTATTTTGGTACAAGATACTTTTGAAATCTAAGCATAGTTTTTCATAACATGCACTTTCCATGAACATTTTGAGAACTCCTTATGTATTACTAAATTTGATTACTCATTTTGCTAATAATTTTACAACTATTTTCATAAGAATATTTTTGTAATCTTTCCTGGCACTATCTTTGCCTGGATTTAGTGTCAGGTTATCCTGATCTCACAAATTAATTGGCACAATTACTCTCTTCCTTTCCTTGCTTTATTTATTATTTAAATTTTTATTGAAATTTAATTATGCTAACTAAAAACACAATACAGTATAATTAATGGAAAATTTTGCCCAGATCTCAGTATCCCTAGCACTGTTCTAGTGTTTTATAACCATATTCTGGCAATTTTCAGGTTCATAAGAGAAATCAGTGAGAATTAGCTTAATTTATAGTTACTTTTATATGAATTACAGTTATCACTTCTATATTTATAATCTGATCTATTTTATTTAAAAGAATTCCTCTATCTCCATTGTAGCATAATTGTCATCTAAATATTATATACATAAAAGCTGTGCAGACTTGGAGCAGATGTTTGGCTTGGTGGCTAAGAAGCTGTTTGGGAAGTCCACATCCCATCTTGGAGTGACTGGCTTCCTGTCCTGGCTCCACTCCCAATTCCAGCTTCCTGCTAATGCACACCTTGGAAGTCAGCAGGTGATAGCTTAAATGACCAGGTCCCTTCCACCCACATGAGATACCCAGATTATGGTTCTGGCTCACAGCTTCAACTTCAAGGTCCACTATTGCAGACCTTCCCTCCTCATAAACAAATTAAATAAATAAATACATAAATATTTTACAAAATGATGTGCATCTTAATGATTTGAAATACAAATGCATTGTTAAATAATTATCACAATCAAGATAATTAATACCTCAGTCACTTCACTTAGTTATCAGGTTGTTTTGTTTGTTTTTATGGTAAGAAAACAAGATCTACTCTCTCAGCAAATTTCTAAGTATATAATACAGTATTATTAAATATGATCACTGTGCTGTCCATTAGATCTCAGAACATTTCCTTCTTAAATGAAAAGTTTGTACTTTTGACCCACATCTCTGCAATCTCCCTACCCTCTATACACCACCTTTGGTAACCACCATTCCATTCTCTTCTTTTGTAACTTCAACTTTTTAGATTCCACATATAAATGAGATTACATTTCTATGTCTGACTTATTTTACCAAACATAATGTCTTCCATGTTCATCTATGTTGTCTCAAATGACAGAATTTCTTTTTTTAACAGCTGAATGTTTCATTACATGTATATGCCTCATTTTCTTTATACATTTTTTTAAAGATTTACTTATTTATTTGAAAGTCAGAGCTACACAGAGAGAGAAGGAGAGGCAGAGAGAGAGATCTTCCATCCACTGGTTCACTCCCCAGATGGCTACAATGGGCGGATCTGTACCAATCCGAAGCCAGGAGCCAGGAGCCTCCTCTGGGTCTCCCAGGCGGGAGCAGGAGTCCAGTAACTTGGGTTATCCTCCACTGCCCTCCCAGGCCATAGCAGAGAACTGGATCAGAAGTGGAGCAGCCAGGACTCGAACCAGCACAGCACCGGCCCCATTTTCTTTATACATTTATCTGCCAACAGATATTAAGTGGTTACCATATCTTGGCTGTTATAAATAATGTTACAGTGAACATAAGAATGCTGGTATCTCTTCAACATAATGATTATATTTAGTTTGGATATAGATCTGGAAGGTATTGCTAGATTATATAGTAATTTCTCTTTTTCAAATTTTAGGAGCTTCTATGTTGTTTTCTATAATAGTTATAACAGTTTATGTTCCTGCTAGGGTTCCTTTTCCCCAAGGCCTTGGCAACACTTGTTACATTTTATCTATTTTATGATGGGCATCCTAAGAAGTGCACAGTAATACTTCACTGTAGTTTGAGTTTCATTTTCCTGATAATTAGTGAAGTTTCACATCCTTTCATTTATTTGTTAGCCATTTGTATGCCTTCTTTGGAGAAATGTTGGTTTAGATTCTTTGGAGAAATGTTGGTTTAGACATTTTTCAGTCTGTTTTTTTATGAGTTTTATTAATTCCTTATATGTTTTTGGATATTAATCTCATCAGATTTATGGATCACAAATATTTTTGTATTCAATAGGCTGCCTTTTAATTTACTTGATTTTTTTCCTATGTTGTGCGGGAACTTGCTAGTTTGATGTAGCCTAACTTGTTTACCTTTGCTTCTGTTGCATGTGCTTCTGATGCTATATCCAAAAGATCATTGCCAAGACCAACGTGAAGGAGGCTTCTCCCTGTGTTTCTCTTTATAAGTTTTACAACTTATATTTAAGTCTTTAATCCCTTTTGAGTTAATTTTTGTTTATGGTATCAATAAGGTTCCAACTTCATTCTTTTGAGTGTGGATATCCAGTTTTCCTAAAGCCATTTGTTAAAAACTGTCCTTTCCCCATTGTGCATCCTTCCTACTTCCTACCAGGTCACTGGGCAAGTGCACAGGAGGATAGGATTGGTCCCAGATTGTATCTAAAATAAGCAAGGACCAAGTCACAGGCTGTTTATGCTATCAGTTAAGACTGATGAGTGTCACAAATTCAAATTGTATTTGTCTATACTCTGTCATTTTTTTTTTTGGTGCATGTGTTGAAATCCTTGTTCCTGGGTATCCACATGTTTGGGATTGAATGTCTTCTTGAAATGCTGACCTCTGTATTTGCATGAAATGTCCTTCCTTATTTCTAGTAATACTTTTTCTCTTGGTGCCTGCTTTATCGCATAGAAATCCTAGCTTTCTTATGATTAGGGTTTCATGTTTTTTTCTGCTTTCATTTTTACATTTGCCCACATATTCACCTTTTTCGGTACTCTGCATCCTTAATTTAGATATGAGTTATCTGAAGAACTGCTATTAGCATCTCTTGAAGTGGATACTTGCTAAAAATAAATCTATCAGCTTTTGTATTAAAATTTCTTTATTGAGGCTGGCTGCGGTGTAGTAGGTTAAGCCTCTGCCTTCAGCATTAGCACCCCATAAGGGTGCCAGTTCAAGTCCTAGCTGCTCCACTTCTGATCCAGCTCCCTGCTAATGTGCCTTGGAAAGCAGTGGAAGATGGCCCAAGTGTACCCATGTGGGAGCCCCAGAAGTTCCTTGCTCCTGGTTTCAGATCAGCTCAGCTCTGGCCCTTGCAGCCATCTGGGGAGTAAACCAGCAGATGCACCTCTCTCTCTCTCTCTCTCTCTCTCTCTTTCTCTCTTTCTCTCTTTCCCTCTCTCTCTCTGACTGTAACTTTACCTCTCAAATAAATAAAATAAATCTTTAAAAAAGAAGTTAAACTATATGTGTATATATATAAAAAATATCTTTATTTTTCCTTCACTTTTTTTTTTTTTTTTTTTGACAGGCAGAGTGGACAGTGAGAGAGAGAGACAGAGAGAAAGGTCTTCCTTTGCCGTTGGTTCACCCTCCAATGATCCGATGGCAGGAGCCAGGTGCTTCTCCTGGTCTCCCATGGGGTGCAGGGCCCAAGCACTTGGGCCATCCTCCACTGCATTCCCTGGCCATAGCAGAGAGCTGGCCTGGAAGAGGGGCAACCGGGAAAGAATCCGGCTCCCTGACCGGGACTAGAACCCGCTGTGCTGGCGCCGCAGGCGGAGGATTAGCCTAGTGAGCCGCGGCGCCGGCCTATTTTTCCTTCACTTTTGATAGATGTTTTCTCTGAAATTTTTTTTTTAATTTTTGCATTGTCCTTTGGTTTGAATTTCTTCTTATAAAAGGCAAGTAGTCAATCATCTTCGTTCTCTTGTGTACAAATTACCATGGCGTCTTTTACAGCTATTTTTTCTATGTTTTTTGCTTAGCATTGTAAATGTCACATTTTTGCGAGTCTGAATTATATTTTCTTCTTTTAAAGTCTTGTGATTTTATTGAGAGGCAGTGAATTTGTTGTCAGATTGACTTTCTTTTATATAGGATTATTTGGAGCTTTCTTAGGGGCTTAAAAATACCATCTTTATCTCTTAAAAATTAATGTGTTTATTTGAGACATACAGAGTCAGAAAGCTCCTATCCATTGGTTTTCTCCCCAGATGCCTTCAACAGCTCAGGAGCAAACCTGGAATCAGTCAGGGTCTACCACATGAGTAGCAGGAACACAGTCACTGGAGCTGTCGCCACTGCCTCTTAGTGTCTGTATTGTCAGGAAGCTGGAATCAGTAGCCAGAGACAGAACTCAGGCATGTTGATATGGGTTCTTCTTAACTGCTGAGCAAAACATTCGTCCCCATATTCCATACTTTGAACTACATCAGGTGTATTTGTAAATTGTAGCCCTCCACAGTCTTTGCTGTGTATCCTACATGTTGTGCTATGAATTTTCAAATCTTCAAAACTCTAATAACCACAGAGCTGTGTGACTCTACAATACCCTGTCCAGCTCACGGCCCCCCAGTGGCTGACCTCTACCAGCCCCACGGGGCATTCCCTTGTGCATGCTAAACTTCAAAATTCACTGAGGACTCTATAAGACTACTTTACATACTTGGGGGGGGGGCTTCTTTTGGACAATTCTCTACTCTTGAGTATCATGTTTGGCAAATACCTGCCTCTGAGGAGATCTCAAATTCTGTTTGCTTTCTTCCTTGTAATTACTGCATTCTGTTCTGATTCTACTTTTCAGAGCTGCTGTTTGAAAAAATACTCTTAAGCAGAAACTTGGGGTAAAAGTGGAGGTTAATTTGTGTGTTTTTACTTTCTTCAAGATAGTAGGATCACTGTCCATGTCCAATGTCTGAAAATACGTGTCTCATACATTTTATCCTGTTTAGCATTTATTTAAGATAGGGAGATAAATCTGGTACTTGCTTTTCCAGACTTTTGTAAACTAGAAAACCTCTATTACATTTTAAAAGTCTGATTAAATTTTCTTAAATTTGTATACAATTAAGTTTATTCTTCGGGTTGTATTACTTCAGAAGTTTTTAAATTGTATGTATTTATGGGGTACTGTGTGATATTTTATTACATGTGTATAATGTATAATGTTCAATCTGGGTAAACACATTTACTCCTTCAAACACTTAACATTTCTTTATAGTGAAAACATCAAAATTCTATCTTTTTTTCAGAGAGATACACAGTACATTAACACTATTTACAGTCACTCTACTGCTCAACAGTATCCCAGAACTTCTTACTGCTCTCTAGCTATAATCTAGTACCTGGCAATCAAACTTTCCTCATCACTCTCTCCCTGGCGTCTGGTAACCACCACTATATTTTTACCCTCTATGAAATAACAGATTTTTAGACTCCACATATAAGTGAGATCATGTGGTTTTTGTCCTTCTGTGCTTGGCTGGTTTCACGTAACATAATGACCTCTGGTTCCATCCATGATGATGCAAATGACAAGATGCCATCCTTTTTGTGGCTGAGTAATAGTCCACTATGTAAATGTACCACATTTTTCTTTATTCATTCATCAGTAGCTGGAAACCTAGATTGTATCTATTTTTGAACTATTATGAATAGTGTTTCAATAAATATGGGAGTACAGATGTCTCTGACAGATGGATCTCATTTCCCTTAGATATATACCTAGTAGTGGGATTACTGAATAATATGCTAGTTCTATTTTAATTTTTTAAAGGAATATCCATACTGTTTCCATAATGGCTATACTAATTTACATTCCCACCAATAGTGTGCAACTGTTCTGTCTTCTACATTCTCACCAATCTTTTTTTATCTTTTGTCTTTTTAAAAATAGCCAATCTTACTGGAGTGAGGTGATACCTCACTGTGTTTCTGATTTTCATTTTCCTGTAAATTGATAATGTTGAGCATTTTTTTCATGTATCTATTGGCCATTCATGTGTCTTTCTTTGCCAAATGTCTGTATGGACTTACTATTTTTTAATTGGATTATTTGATATTTGTGCTATTGAGTTGAGTTCCTTATATATTCTGGATATTAACCCTTTGTTTTGTGTACAGCTTGCAAATATTTTCCCCTATAGTTTGTCTTTTCACTCTGTTGATTGTTTCTTCAGCTGTACAAAAACTCCTTAGGAGTTTCATAAAATCCCATTTACTGACATTTTCTAGTTTTATTTGCATTGCAGTAAGAAAATTACTCAATATTATTTTTATTCTTTTAAATGTGTTGAAACCTGATATATGACTTACCACTTGAATTATTCTGGAAACAAATGTTTCACGTGCTATTAAGAAGAATATGTATTCTGCAGTTGTTGGATGGAAAGTTTTGTAGTGTCCGTTAGGTCCAGTTGATGGAAAGTTTTGTAGTGTCCGTTAGGTCCAGTTGATCTAGGATGAAATTTAACTCTGCTGTTTCTTTGATGATTTTTTTGTCAGGATGATCTCTTCACTCTTAAAAGTTGAGTGTTAAAGTACCCCCTATTATTGTATTCAAGTCTATCCCTAACTTCAGGTTTATTAATGTTTGCTTTATGCATTTGGGTGCTCTTATATTGAGTGCATATGTTTATAACTGTTATTTCCATTTTCCAGATGGAACACATCTCTTCTGTTTGATCTCTTTTGCTACTGTTGGTTTCTACCATGTTTTAAATTAGACCTAGTGTACTTCTCAGTTTGAAAATTTCTGCTAGATTTTGTTTAATTACTTCCATCTCTCTATCACATCTCTCTGTTGCAGCATTGAATTGTTTTGCTGTGTTCTTGGAATTCTACTGAATTTCTTTAAAAGAGGTATTTTGAAATCCTAGCCTTAGCATTTGTAAGTCTTACTTCCTAGATGGTTGGCTTTTGGCATCTTTTTTTTTTTCTATTTACATGAGGTCATAGGTTCCTGGAAGTTGTTGACATTTGTTGGTGTATAACATCATCTGCACATTGAAACATTACTTATAGTAATCTGGAACTATTTATGGCTATCCTTTCAGAAATTCTAGGCACCCTTTTTATTTGTTTATGTGGATCCTCCTGTGATTTCAGCTCTAGGTGGTACTCCAGGTCTGCTGTTGATGCTTTTATTGACTCAGTCTTATAACACTTCCCAAACTCAAATTTGTCCCAAATCTGTAGCTGATATATTGTTTAGTATGAACTGGAGAAGTACCTAAAAATGTAATCCATCCCTAAAAGCTTCTTCCTGGGCCTATGGCAGGTCCAGACTCCTTTTCCTGTGTCCACCAATGTCTCAATGCAAGATCATATCCTGAACTCACAGCCCACCAAAACCAGTGCAGCCTAAAGGTAGGCCCAAAGCCCACCCTGCTATCGTCTGTCTGCTGCTATGAGCCTACTGGCTGATATTGCACTTTTCAGCCATTGGTGGTGTGGGTTGGAGCATAAAGCTACTCACCCAGGACCATGAGAACTTCACTAGGCACTGAAGCAGATCCAGAGTTCCTATCTCCAGGTACTGGCCTGGAGAAAGCAACCATTAGGATCTGCTAAATGCTGGATTTTATCAGCCTGGCACTGAATCCCAAAACAGTCCTATGATTCCTTGCTGTTTCCTCAAGGTTGCAGAAGGGATGCTAGAAGCAATGCCTCAGCTGCAAAAGCAAGCCCTAGATGGGTCACATCACAGGTAGGCCCTTGGTAGGTCCTATCTGAGTCTGACAGTCACCAAGCTCAGTACAGTCTTGGGAGAACACACTAGGTCCACAAGTGCCTGACAGTGACACACACTCAAACAAGTCTGTCTCACCAGAGTGCAGGTCTCTCCCTATACTGGCTCCTCCACATGGCTGGAATTTCACTGAGTGGTGATGGAGGCAGCCTGGCTGTGGAGGCTCCAGATACCCACTTGTAGGCCTGACACTGGAATTCAATTCACTCTCCCTCTTCCAAGCATGAGGCATCTCTCCCCCTGTGCTGCTTGAAATTGGAGGATGGGTGATGTGGGGGACTTTTTCTTTCTTGCTTTTGCCAATGTGATTCTTTTTATAGCAAAATGAAGCACTGTGGCCTCTCATGGCTTCTGGAGCTTTTGTGAAGGTGACTTGGTGTGTGCATAGCCACTTAAATTGATGTTGCTGATAGGAGGTGGTTGCCAGAGTTTCTTACTCATCCATCATCTTGGTTCCCTGGCACTCCATGACGTGATAAATGCATGTGTGTCTGTACCATACAGACCTAAATATTCTCCGATGTGATCCCTTTGTAAGTCACTTTTTCATCCTTCTCCAATCTTGGCAACCACTGCTCTGTTTTCTACCCCCACTGTCCTATCTCCCTCTGAATCACACATTCATAGAATTATCCAATATAAGGCCGGTGCCGCAGCTCACTAGGCTAATCCTCCGCCTAGCGGCGCCGGCACACCGGGTTCTAGTCCCGGTCGGGGCGCCGGATTCTGTCCCGGTTGCCCCTCTTCCAGGCCAGCCCTCTGCTGTGGCCAGGGAGTGCAGTGGAGGATGGCCCAGGTGCTTGGGCCCTGCACCCCATGGGAGACCAGGAAAAGCACCTGGCTCCTGGCTCCTGCCATCGGATCAGCGCGGTGCGCCGGCCGCAGCGCGCCGGCCGCGGCGGCCATTGGAGGGTGAACCAACGGCAAAGGAAGACCTTTCTCTCTGTCTCTCTCTCTCACTGTCCACTCTGCCTGTCAAAAAAAAAAAAAAAAAAGAATTATCCAATATATAGCCTGTTGTATCTTCTTTTTTTCCCTTGGCAAAATGAATTAAAGGTTTATCCATATTGTTATGAGCCAATAGTTCAGTCTTTTTTATTGTTGAATAATGTTCCATTGTATGGCTGGATCACAAATTCTTTGTCTATCTGCCTATTGGAAATAATATTGGCTATTTTCAATTGGGACAATTATGAATAAAATTGCTATATATATCCATATACAGGTCTTAGTATGGTTATAATTCAGTTGGGTAAATACATAGCAATAGGATGTTGGATAACAACTACAATTTAGTCTGTTAACAGTCAAACTTTTTCCAAAATGACTATGCCATTTTGCATTTCCCACCAGTCATAAATGAATTCTCTATATTCTTAACAACATTTGGTATCATAATTTGGTGTTTTAAATTAAGCCATTCTAAAAAGTATTTAGTGTTACCTCAATGTTGCTTCAATTTGTGGTTTTTATATCTTTTCAGGTGCCTATTTGCCATGAATATATATGGGATAAATGTGATAAAACTGCCACAATCAGAGATGCACCCCAAACCAAAGCATATGAGTACAGTCTTTTCAAGTGTGCATGGGCCATTCAGCAAAGTTTGCCCTAAATGGTAACAATATCAAGCCTCAATAATATTAAAACATATAGTTACACACAAATAATTTAGAAATCAGTAATGATAATTGTAAAATTCCTGAATTGTAGGAAGTTAAGCAATGTATCTCTGAATAATTCATGTATCAAAAAGAAACCTAGCTAAAATTAGAAAATACTTCAGTTGAATATTTATCAAACTATGACATATAAAATTTGTGAAATGTAGCAAAGTTTATGCTTAGAGAATAATTTACAGAATGGCTGCTTATACTGGAATGCAAGAATGTCCAAAAATAACAATGGATTAGGAAGATATCACATTCGAAACCTAATAAAAATAGATGGAAGTAAGTAAAATAAAAATTGGTACAGAAAATAATGAAATAAGAAATGACAGTAAAATAGAAAAAATCAAGAATGTTAGAGGCTTGTTATTTGCAAAGACTAATACGACTGAACAAGAAAAGCAGAAAACTAAAATTAGAAAGGAATAAATATACACTGACATAGACAATAAAATGAACATGAGAGAGAAGTGACAAGACACAGATGGAGAGGAAATGTTTGCAAATCAAATATCTGATGTAGAATATATCAGAATATATAAATAATACTAAAATATTGCAATAATAGAACAAAAATGCAATGAAAACTGAAGAAAATAATGACTATACTTTTGTATTTCTATTTACAACATATTTACATAGTTAAGAATTTACATAGTTAAGAATTCATACATTTAAAATCATTGCAGACACACTTTTGAAAAATAAAGTAATTGGTGCAAACCTACCTCTTTGTGATTCTGCTTTGTTCTTCCTAATTTTCTTCCCAGGGACATGTTTATAAAACCACGGCACACTTTTTTCCACATGGAATTTCTTTGAAGGTCACTGTCATCTTTTCTATCATGTTTTCATTCCTCCAGGATCAACTGTTGTGTGCCTCATTTTTTTAGATTCATTTCCATCCTGCTCTTAGCATTTTTAATGTTACCTTGGAGGTGCCCTGTCCCCCTCACAGTAATAGGAAGAGGTGCTGTCCACTACACAATGCTCCAGGTGGGAATCGCAGGTCTGATCACATAAGCAGTGAGACAGCTTCTTAATTTTGAATACCACATCTCTTAATTTTGCCAAATTTGCTTTAAGAAAATTATCAGACTGGGCAGCATTTAATCATCAGCTTTCACCTTCAAGTTATACCCCAGCTCTCCTATGTTATTAATTTTTACCTTTTGTCTGGACAGTTCCATCAGCACTCAAAAATGAAGGCACAGGGCCAGCACAGTGGCACAGCAGGTTAACACCCTGGCCTGAAGAGCCACCATCACATGTGGGTACTGGTTCTAGTCCTGGCTGCTCCTCTTCTGATCCAGCTCTCTGCTATGGCCTGGGAAAGCAGTAGAAGATGGCCCTAGTCCTTGGGCCCCCGCACACACATGGGAGACCTGGAAGAAGCACCTGGCTTCTGGCTTTAGATTGGCACAGCTCCGGCCACTGTGGCCAACTGGGGAGTGAACCAGCGGGTGGAAGGCCTCTCTCTCTCTCTCTCTCTCTCTCTCTCTCTCTCTGCCTCTCTTCTCTCTGTGTAACTCTGACTTTCACATAAATACATAAATCTTAAAAAAAATGAAGGCACAACTCCCTTTCTTCATAACAGCAACACTGGGGACAGTGTGGTGGCACAGCAGGTTAAACAACTGTATCTTATGTTGGAGTGAAGATTCGGATCCCAGCTGCTCTGCTTCTGAACCAGCTCCCTGAACTACCTCCATGGTAGGCAGCAGCAGATGGCCTAAATACATGGGTCCCTACTATCTCAAAAGGAGACCTGGTTGGAATTGGCCTGGCCCAGACCTGGCTATTGTGGCCATCGGAGGAGGGAACCAGTGGATGGAAGATCTCTCTGTCTCTGTCTCTGTCACTCTGCTTTTCAAATAAATATGTTTTTAAAAAAGGCAACACCAAAAATTAAAACAACTATCCTCTGAGCTATATTGCCGCTCCCTTGCCCGCAAAGGAACGACACTGTTCGCAGCTTATCGGTCTTCAGCAGACTTTTAATGGGAAAATAACAGGGACAGAGAAAGAATGAAAGGAGAGTGGACAGGAAAGCCCCCTCCTTCCTCAGCACATAGCTTATATACAAAATCTGGCCAATTGCAAGTGGGCTCAAGTCCATGCACGGAACACTCCAATCCGCTGTCTGTTCACGCAGTGTGCACGTGTCCTCGGGCCAATCAGATGAGGTGTCACGCAGCAGGCAGGCTCACCACATAGTCCTCAGCGCCATCTTGTTGTTTATGACATTCTCAACTCCTCTGGAAAGTTCCGACCGTGGGAAAGCATTGTCCAAACCGAAAGTAGCAACATTCGCCTTGTGATAAAGACACAGCAACAGCTATCAGACCGACTTTGACGTGGGGGCTCCATGGCTGTGCATTCCATGGAGCCCCACATATATCTTCCTTAAGATATGACATCCTGCATGAAAAGCATTTTCAGTCTCCACAAACTTATTTTCATTCTCTTTTGAAACAATTCCAATCAAGCTTTCATTTTAACAGCCCCACTGAAATAATTTTGTTAACATCATCCCCTAATCCCCACATGGCCAGATCTAACTGTGAGTTCTTAGACATTGCTGTAATCAAAGTTAACACCTTTGACACAGTCAGTCACTTTGTTTACTTAGTTTCTAGGCCATATTACCAACTTTGCTTATACTCTCCACTTCTCAGCATCCTTTGGCCTTGAACTTTCCTTTGAATAAGTAAGTGCTCAATGCTCCATTCTTGGACTTCTTCTCTACCTTATGGGATTATAATGCATTCACATGACTTTAAATACAATCTATATATGAACAACTCCAAAAAGTTTTATCTCTGTCTGTGATCTATTAAAAATACACACAAGGGATCTTGAAAAGTTCATGGAAAATGTGTATTATGAAAAATTCATGCATACATTTAAAGATATTGGCACCAAAATAAAACGCTTCTTAATTCCTTTTCCATGAATGTTTTGAACCCTCCTTATTTATTCAACTTGTTTTTTGATGTCTCCCTTACATAATATAACAGATATCCCAAACATTAAAATACTTTTAATGTATTTTTATGTATTTTTTAAAATACAGTATTTTTATTTATGGATATGAAAACTTTATCTTGTGTCATTTGAATGTTGGAATTGATTTTGACCCCCTCGCCCTTATTTGGACATTTGATTACCCCAGCACCATTTATCGATTAGTTTCTCATTTCCGTTGGTCTGAATCCACTAATATCTTCTTATGTTTCTGTACGTGAGTAAGTCTATATTCATGCCTTATTTGTCTACTTTTATCTCCTGTGCTAGTACTATGTTGTATTAATTATTAGAGCCTTATGTTATATTTTATAAATTCAATGATGCATATGCAGTTTTATATTTTACGTTTGGTGCATCTGATGATATCCCATGCCTTGTAATCACTGTCAACTTTATAAGAGTCAAAATATAGTTTGCTTTTCTTAAAAAGATGCAAATTCAATTATAGATGTTCCAGTTATAGTCACCAATATTGAGTTTTATATATATATCATTATTAATAGACATTAACAACTGCTATTTCAATTTTTTCAAAATACGTACTCTAATTTATCATTTGGAAGAAAATTTATTAAATATACATAATATTACAAAGACAGAGGAGTTGTACAAAAAGTAGTTATTAGTAAAGAAATATTCCTTGTTGAAATAATAACTACAACTTTATTTTTTCAAGACAACAGCAAGTGCTTAATAGAACCTCATAAATTAAAATAGTAACAAACAGATGATGCCATTTACATTTATTTATTAAAATCCATGCAAAAATTTTCCTATTACAAACAAAGCAGTTCATCTGCTGGCAGGAGAAATAGTCTAATCTCAACTAGATGAAAGAAATTTCAAAACAATGAAGTGGTGTGACTAATTCATGCATTATGCAGACTATCACTGAGATACTGTGTCATAGCTTAGAATGACAGTGCTTTTCCTTTCTTAATGACATGCAAATAATATTGCAGCTTACAACTACGCCACTCTAGATTTGCTGAAATAAGATAACCAATACTGATACTTCATAGAACAGTTTCCTATATATATATATTTTTTTGACAGGCAGAGTGGACAGTGAGAGAGACAGAGAGAAAGGTCTTCCTTATCCGTTGGGTCACCCTCCAATGGCCACTGCGGCTGGCGCACTGCGCTGATCCGATGGCAGGAGCCAGGTACTTCTCCTGGTCTCCCATGGGGTGCAGGGCCCAAGCACTTGGGCCATCCTCCACTGCACTCCCTGGCCACAGCAGAGAGCTGGCCTGGAAGAGGGGCAACCGGGACAGAATCCGGCGCCCCAACCGGGACTAGAACCCAGTGTGCCGGCGCCGCAAGGCGGAGGATTAGCCTAGTGAGCCGCGGCGCTGGCCCAGAACAGTTTCCTATTTTTAGCTTTTCCCTTCTAAGTGTATGGAGGGGTGAGTGTTTGACCTAGTAGATAGGGTCACGTTAAGATGTCCATGTTCACTCTGCCTGTGACCAAAAAAAAAAAAAAAAAAAAAAAAAAAAAAAAAAAAAAAAAAGATGTCCATGTTCAATATTGGGGTACCTGAATTCAGTACCCAGTTGCATTTGTGACTCTAGCTTCCTTCTAATGCAAATGCTGGGAGGAAGTGGTGATGGCTCAAATGATTAAATCATTGCTACTCATGTGAAAGAGCTGGTTTGTATTACTGACTCCTGTTTCTGAACCTGACCCAATCTGGGTTGTTGTGGGCATTTGAGGTATGAATCAAGGGATCAAAACATCCTCTCTCTCTCTCTCTCTGACTCTTAAATTAATTAATTATTAAAGGATATTTAGTGGTTACTCTGGGCTTCTTATTCTTCCACTTAAGCTTTGAAAATAGTATATCAGATTTTACTAAGAAAAACAAACAGGGGCTGGTGTTATGGCCTAGAGGGTTAAGCTGCTGCTTGATGCCAAAACAGACACAAGATCCACACTTTTTCTAAATACTATTCAACAGTGATTTCTCTAGATAAGCAACCATCCAAAGTTTGGTCTACTTTACTAGTCTTTCAGAGACAAATACTTGATCTTATTGATTGTGATATAACTATTCTCTTTTTGGTTAGTTTCTGCTCCTATCTTTATGATTTTTTTTGTGGTCTATCTGGTTCTCCTCCTTTAATGTGTGGAGTTGTATGTTTAGCTCAATTTTTTAGAGTTTTCTTTGTATTGCAAGCTTTTAAAAAATACACATGCTAACTGTTGCTTAGATCCATTATTTAATTGTCTTACATAATATTATCATAACATTTAATTCAAAGTAGATTATACACTGCAATTATAATTTTGCATGTGAATAATTATTTAGAAGTATGGCTAAAAAGTGTATTTTTCATCCTTGTTTTTGATTTGTAACTTAAATATGTTGTTTAGTTGCTAGTCTCCTTAAAAATAATTCATCAAAACTTCAGAGGAATTACCTTATATCCTAGTGCAGGCAAAATACTTGATAATTTTCCAACATGATCTGAAAAGAATATGAGTTATGTAGTTGTTGGCCTTAATGTTAATTTTATAAATGTTCAAATGTATAAATTGTTGCATTTAGATCATGTAAATCCTTGCTGCTTTGTTGTTTGTGGGATCAATTGAACACTAAGATACAGTCATCCATGAATCACCTGTATCATACAAACCTCTTGCTGAGAATAATTAGAAAATGTGGAAGTGATTTAAAAAAATTAGCTGTATGGAATCATCAAAAAGCCCTAAAAACCAATAAGAAATTGAATGATAACAATGAAGGAAAATAATCCCTATATTCATCTACTGCTTTTTTATTCATAGAATATACATTCTGAAATTCTACCGTAGAATATGCATTCTGAAAAGAGAGTGGTGGCTTAGAACTTGAAGCAATATCGCTGGCTGAGAGATAAAATCTTGAGACAACCAGTACTCAAAGGAGCCAGTATCACTAAGGGGGAAGAAAGTTGAAGGCAAAAAATCCTAAAATCCTGAATGGAATTTTTCCCATGTCAACATTAGGTTTCTATGGTGCACATGCATGGAATAAGGCCAAAAACTAAGCAAAAATGTATCTTGCATCTGCTAAGGCAGAGACTGACAGTGTTGATATTTTAAAAAACTGTGTCATGGTTAAAAAGATTTTGTCTAAATTAAGTTCATGATGTAATTTTCCAGATTTTTTGACCACACTTTTAGTCCCTCTTTTCACTAAAACTCTCATTCATTTGAAATTTACCCTAGCATATGGTCCATGACAGACTTGCTTCTTGCCATATGGCCATCCATTTGTCTCCAAATCACTTATTTAATAATCAACCCTTGATGCTAATTTGAGATGTTGGCTTTTGTCATTTACAATATTGGTTTCAGATAAATGTAATTAAGATCTCTGTCAGAAGTTTCGTTCTCAGATTCATCCCTCTACTGACCCTCCTCCAGTGTTTCTCGTTTCAATTTTATAATTCACACAATTATTTAGACCAAAACCTTAAATGCACCCTTTTCTCTGAACTCCATATTCATTCCTTCTATAAATTCTATTATGATGCATTCAAAAATGTACGCAGGATATGACCACCTATCACTACTTCCACAGTTTTCTGTTCAGGACACCAATATGTTCTTCTGAGCTCCCCAAATAGTTTCTTTAGTGCCCCTTGTGCCTCCATCTTTGTCCTTGTTTCCTTAAACCATCATTTTTATTCTTCGCACTGCAGCCTGAGATTTTCTGAAATACAATTCAACTCAGAGACTTCTAATGGCTTCCATCATATTTAGAATAGAATACGAATGTTTATCATGGTCATAGATGATTTAACGCTCACTTTCTGAACTCTTTCTCCCACTCCTCTCCTACTCATTCTTTATTAACTGTCTGTGCTTTCATAAAGATTCCACATTCTTTTCTCTAGGCTTTTGAATTTGCTAATTTTTTTAGCTACTTCTTTTCTCTGTCAGATAGTCATGTGGCTCAAATCCTTAGGTCACTTCAAATATTGCTTCAAATGCCCTTTCCTTAGTTGTAAGGCTTCTTGTTACTGTATCTAAAAAATTACCCTTGTTACTTCCTATTCACTTACTGTGATTTATTTTTTCCCTCTCACCCAAAATTATATATAAATATATATATTACACAAAATTATATATATATATTTTTTTCTCTTCAATTAGCTACACATTCACTTAACTAAATTGATGCTTTTTTATTTATTTTTTATTTTTATTTTTTGACAGGCAGAGTTGGACAGTGAGAGAGAGAGACAGAGAGAAAGGTCTTCCTTCAGTTGGTTCACCCCCCAAATGGCTGCTACGGCTGGCGCGCTGCGCCGATCCGAAGCCAGGAGCCAGGTGCTTCCTCCTGGTCTCCCATGCAGGTGCAGGGCCCAAGGACTTGGGCCATCATCCACTGCCTTCCCAGGCCACAGCAGAGAGCTGGACTGGAAGAGGAGCAACTGGGACAGAATCCAGCGCCCCAACCGGGTCTAGAACCTGGGGTGCCGGCGCCGCAGGCAGAGGATTAGCCTAGTGAGCCGTGGCACCAACTAAAACTGATGTTTTTTTTTTTCCACATTTTTTTCATCTGGTATCCAGAGATATTTTTAAAAATGATATTAAACATTCTGCTGAAATCCAAATATAATGCCTTTGACATTTTCTGATATACGGTCCAGCAAATCTTTCAAAAAAAAAAAAAAAAAAGAATGAGATCTATTTGCATGACCTCTTTCTTATAAACCCAGGCTTTCTTTAAGTAATGACTACTTTTATTGCATGATCTTACCACGTCATCTGCTTAATGAAATTCTTAACATTTTTGAGGCTTAGTATTATGCTCAGTAGTTTCAAGCATGGATAAGCCTCCTTTTCTTTTGTTTGGATAATATAAACATTTGAGAGTATTCAGTTTTTGGTATTTCTTCCATTCCCTTTAATTTTGAAGAACTATTGGCTATGATTCTAACTTTTCAGTACTCTCTATAATTTCCTTGTGCGCAAAGACTTGAACTCATTTGGGAGAATAGCATTAATACAATAGAAGCAAAAAAAGAAGAATGATAAAGGCAGGTGTAATGGCCAGGTGAGGACAACTTCGATAATGTCTATTGTATGTTTAAAAACGTAACTCAATTTATTCTTGAATATATAAATGACTCTGTGTGATTCCTCAGAATTCTGAGAATAAATCTACCCTTTTTTAAGCCACTAAAAAAAAACTTCTTTGTGTTTTGATTTCATGCTCACCTAACACCTTCTGATTACCACATGGCTTAGAAAATTATCCTTAGATCTGCTACTGTAGCTTCTCTTTAGGAAAAAACTGCCATTGCTTAGAAAATACCTTGATATGGTTGAGTTAAAGGTAAGATCTTGAAAACATGGGTTGACCAAAATAAACAAATGAATGAATGAATAAAATATAGAGAGAGAAAATTCTCCGCTCAAGAATTAGAGAGTAAAGTAAAGTAAAATATTTGGGGTTTGGAGATAACTTCATTGCTAATGTTCTATTGTTTTCAAAAGTACTGTCTTAATGTGCCACTTGTGAAAAAGTAAAAATTGATTAAAATTAGCATCAACAAAACAAATAGAAATCTAAGACTTGGGCTCAGAAGAAATCAGGGAAGAAAGGAGAGTACAGGAGACACAATACTATTAGATAGCTTGGTAGCAGGCCAAAGTACATTTAAGAACAGGGAGTTTGTTAAAAACAGGATGAGTATTTAGCTAATGGTTCAAGACATCAGTGAAGATACCTATGTCTCACTTTGGAGTACCTGGTTTCAGTAACGCTCTGGTTCTTGACTCCAGCTTCTTTCTAATTCAGATCCTGGGAGATGGCGATGAAGGCTCAAATAATTGCGTTCCTGACAACCACATGTAAGACCTAGACGGAGTCCCTGGATTCAAACATCATCCCTGGTCCCATTCATCTCAGGCACGTGGAGAGTGAACTAGTGGATAAGAGCTCTATTTTTCCGTCTCTCAAATAAATAAGTATTTTAAACAAACACAAAATAGGGGATATCAAGATGGATGGATAGGGAAAAGACATGGTGATTTTGACCAGGGCAAAATTACAAAGAAAAAATGGAGTAAGTGCTTTCTCAAGGGAGAATTTGAAAGAAGTTTCCAGTGGAAAGAGAGATGCCATGTAGCAGTGTGGAAAGTACAAACACCAGTAGCAAGCAGGGACACCACTCACAACACCCACAGCTGGGGGCCAAAGGAGATACCAGCTTCTGCAAGTGAGGTGAGAGCAATCTGTGGCAGCCTATGCCACTGTTGATATTGCCTGAGGAGCACCTTGCAAACCACACTAACTTTGAGTCCAGCCTGGATCCCTAGCTGGGGCAGGGTACGCACCTAATCCAGTAAAAGAAAAGCACATTTCTTTCCCCTATCTCCCCACAGTGGTGCCTGGCAACCAGCAGGGAGAAAGCATCTCAAAGCCTAGAAGCTACAGTGGCTCACACATGCATGCGCATCTGGGGGCTTTTATTGAAGGAAAACCCTGAGTTCTTCACTGATCTTGAGTCTGGCCGAGAAGATTGGCAGGGGGCTGCACATTCAGTTAGGACAGTTAGGTGCCCCCATCTCCTCAACCCATCACAGGTTCCAGGGCTCAAATTGCCAAAGCAGAGCACCCACAGGCAGCTGGCTCTGGGAATGCCTCTGCTCTCTTTGTGAATTGGGCAGGTTCACGGGGCTGAGAGGGGATCACTTGCACCCTGTGACTGTGGGAGCCTGGTGCACTGTGACTGTGGGAATCTTGTGACTACAAAATAGGCTATGGGGTATAACTGGGTCTCTGGGCAATCACTGTATCTGGGTTCAGAGGCTCAGAGCTCCCTGAGTGCCTAGGGATGGGTCATTGCAGAGGGTTCTATGTTCACACTGAGGACTGCACAGATACTATGTGAAGTTCATATGCTTGTGTGGATGGGGGTTGTACCAACTGTGGCCTAACTATAAGCAATGATCACCTTGAAAGAGAGGAGGTGAGGTTGTGATTATGCCAACAGTCATGATCATACCCTTTTGCCTGGTGACCATCGAGGGGATCTACCACACTGTCGCTCCCCCTCTTCGTGGAGGAACGACACAGGACCCTGCGCTGTTCTTTCGTCTGCTCGGCCTTCCCCGGGTTTGCTGCTGGTTCTTCCCGGGTTGGCTACTGTCTCTTCCACCTCCGTGGAAGGGCGGTTCCCCCTGGCCACTTTCCCCACTTCCGCAGGGGAGCGGCACACCGCCGGCCGGCTCTCTCGGGGGCTGCACAGGTGTTCCTTCAGATAGATGTTCCTCTTAGATGTTCCTGGTGCATGTTGTCTCTCTCCTCCTTTATAGTCCTCTTCCGCCAATCCCAACTCTGCTACCCACACGCCGAGTACGCTGCTCTCCTCCAATCAGGAGTAGGTCCTGCTGTTTATTGGTTGAACTGGAGGCAGCTGTGTAGAAGCTGTTTCTCCCTTCTCAGCGCCATATTGTGGGAGAGCAGATGCATAGAATAAGTCTTAATTCCAGTAACTTAGTCTAGTCTGAGTTGCTCCCCACACCACACCTAGCTTGGAAGTCACCCTGGATTCTTCCCCCTACCACCACTCTTGAGCACTGACAGAGCTCTCTGCCCCACCTGGCATATGGCTCTGGATATCCACTAAAGGAGCAGACACTCTCCTAAGCCACAGAGGCATAGTTCAAAGATATAACTCATCAGAGGAGAAAAACCAACAAGCATTTCCACAAATGCCTAAAAATGCAGAAATACAAGAAACAAGAATAAGGAAGACAATATGATTCCCAAAAAGGAGCACAGAAGGACTTCAATATAAGATGTGAAAATGAAGAGACTGATGAAACTCTTGAAAATGAAGCCAAAGCAATGATCATAAAATTACTCAGAAACACAAAGAAAACATTCATGAGATAAAGAAATCCATACATGATATGGATAAAATATTTTGCCAAGAGATTGAGATATTAAAGAGAAATCAAGCTGAAAAATATTAGAAATGAAGAATTCAATGTCAAGTAGAAAATACAGTGGAAAGCCTCAACAATAAACTTGATGAGACAGAAGAAAGAATACCTGAATTAGAAAAGAAATTCTTGGAAATGTCTCAGCCAGACAAAAAGAAAAAAGAAGAAAAATTAGAAAAACTGAAAATAGTGTTTGGGATTTATGGGATACTATTAAATGACACGACATATAGGTCTTAGGAGTTCCTAAACATGTGGAAATAGAGAATTGATTAGAAAGCCTTTTCAGTGACATAATAGCAGAAAATTTCCCTAATTTGGAGAAATAAAGGAATATTCAAGTGCAGGAAGCACATAGAACTTGCAATACAAATGACCAGAAAAGATCTTCACCACTACACATTATAGTCAAACTTTCAACAGTAAAACATAAAAATAAGATTCTCAAATGTGCACGAGACAACTCCCAGATTACCTTCACAGGATTCTCAATTAGATTAACAGCTGATCTCTCATCAGAAACCCTAGATAATAGGAGAGAATGGAGAGACATAGTCCAAGTCTTAAAAGAAAAAAACTGTCAACCCAGAATACTATTCAGCAAAGTCTCATTCATAAATGAAGGTGAAATAAAGACCTTCCAAAACAAACAGAAATTGAAAGAATTTGTCACCACTTGTCCAGCCTTACAAGTGATTCTTAAGTATGCTCTACACACAGAAACAGAGAATGATAGTCATCATTATGAAATAATGTGAAGGCAAAAAAAATCCTAGTAAAAATACAAAGGAAACCCAAATCAAGCAATAGGAATATTTATGGGAAAATTGTTAATTATCAATAATAACCTTCAATGTAAATGGTAAAAAAAATCTCCAATTAAAAGATACAGACTGGTGGCTAGCACTGTGATGTTGAAGGTTAAGCCTCCTCCTGTAGTGCAGCATCATGTATGGGACCAATTGAGTCCTGGCTGTTCCAGTTCCAGTCCATCTCCCTACTAATGTGCCAGGGAAAGCAGTGGGAGAGGACCAAGCACTTGGGCTACTGCACTCATGTGAGAGGCCCAGAATAAGTTCCTGGCTCTGGGTTTCAGCCCAGCACAGCCCCAGCCATACTGGCCACTCGGGGAATGAACCAGCAGAAGGAAGATAACTCCTTTCTCCTCTCCTCTCCTCTCCTCTCCTCTCCTCTCCTCTCCTCTCATTTCCTTTCCTTTCCTCTCCTCTCCTCTCCTCTCCTCTCCTCTCCTCTCCTCTCCTCTCCTCTTCTTTTCTCTCCCTTCTTCTCCTGTTCTGCCTCTTCCTCCTCCCCCTTCTCTTCCTCTCTCTGTATCACTACCATTCAAATAAATAAATCTAAAAAAAGAAACAGACTGGCTGAATGAATTAAATACAAGACCTGTCTATTTTCCACCTACAAGAAACACATCTCATCAACAAATTTATATGCACACTGAAAGTGAAAGGATAGAAAAAGTTAGCCCATGATAATGGAAAGCAAAAATGAGCAAATGTAGCCACCCAAATATATGGCAAAATGGACTTTAACACAAAAACTGTTAACAAAGATCAAGCAGGGCATTATGTAATGATTAAGAGGTCAATTCAACAGGAAGATGTGATTATATAAAATGTATATGCATCCAATTCTAGGAAGCCTGGCTATTTAAAAACAAATGTTAATTGATCTAATTGGGACATGGGCTCCAATGCCAAAATAATGGGGGACTTCACACCTCACCTTTCATCAATGGACACATCAACTAGATAGAAAATTAACAAAGACTCAACAGAGCTAATCTACATTTTGGACCAAATGGACCTGATATCTACAGAACATTTTGTTCCATAGTTGAAGAATACACATACTTTTCATCAGTACATGCAATTCTTTCTAGGGCAGACATATGCTTAGGCCATAAAGTAGGTCTCAGAAAACCCAAAAAAAAAAAAAAAGATATAATACCATGTGTCTTTTCTGACCACAATGGAGTGAAGCTAGAAATTAACAACTTAAAAAACTCTAGAAAATATGCAAACACATGGAGACTGAACAACTTGCCCCTGATTGAACAGTAGGTTATAGAAGAAACCAAAAGACAGTTTTTGTTTTTTTTTAAAGTGGAAAGAGTGCAATCTCAGGGAAGAGTTAGGGAGAAAACAGCAGAGGAAATTCTACCCAAATTGGAAGCGTACAGTGGACTTATGAGGAAGGCAAGGATGCACACAACTTAGGACCCCAGGAGCTGAGAGCCTCCACACCAGCATTGGAGAGTGAGGTAAAATCAGACTGCAGCAGCCCAAGCCATTGATGAAAAAGCTTCAGGAAGAACCTAGAGGAAATCTGAATTGGAGCTCCATGGGGGAGAGTGTACCCACCAAACTAGAGGAGAGAAAACAAAGAGGGGCACATTTTCTCTCTCCCCAGTCATCATGCAAAGGCATCCTGTAACAAGCTGACAGAAATCAGGTGCCATTTTGGACATACGTAATAGCTGCACCACCTTGTATCTATGCCCAGCAACCAGCCAAGCGGAGACTCCTGAGTCTGGTGGGGAGAACAGACGGGGGGTGTGGGAGTCTTGTGTGCAGGAACTGTGAAACCACTGAGGCTTCGCGGGAAGACTCAGGGTGTGGCTAGGACATTGGTAAGTCACTGTGGGAGGCTCCTCATGATTAGGGATCCCTGGTTACCTGGTGAGGGACATTGCTGGGGAATTCAAGCTTACAATGAGGACTGCACAGATCTTTTGTCTGGTCCTTGTGGCAGGGTGGACGAATAACATACTTACTGGGGCTGGAGCCCAGGCACTGATCTCCTTTGAGGAGAGGCACTCAACTGAGTCTACACCAACTGACAGAAAGACCCCCACCCAGTAAAAAAAAAAAAAAAAAAAAAGAGATTTATCAAACCAAACCTGGGTGTGTCACCTCAGAGATGCCCTTCACCCTGGAGTACTGAACAGAGCTCCTTGGCCACACACACCACACATCTCTAAGTGCCCCATGAAAGCAGACACTCCACTAATCCATTCAGACATAGTCCAAAGATAAAAGCCACAATAGAAAAAAAGAAAAAAGAAGAATATCTCCACAAATGTTGAATAACAAACGCACCAATTCAGGAAACAAGAATAAGGAAGACAACATGACATCCCCAAAACAAACACAATGCTTCAATACTAGATTGTGAAGATGATAAGATTGAAGAAATTTCAGAAATGAAATTTAAAATATTGATCATACTAGTAGTTAGAAGTAATCAGAAGCAAGTGCACAAACTAATGAAATCCATACATGACATGAAAGAAAATTTCTCCCAGCAAATTGAAGAGAAATCAAAATGAAATCTTAGAAATGAAAAATTCAATAGAACAAATAAAAAATACAGTGGAAAGCCTTAACAACAGAATAGGTGAAGCAGAAGAAAGAATATCTGACTTAGAAAGCAGAGCACAGGAGATTATACGGTCAGGCCAAACACAAGAAAAAAAAATTAGAAAACTAAGAAACACTGAATAGAATCTACAAGATACTAGAAAATGACTTAACATATGGCTTCTAGGAGTTCCTGAAGGCACAGAGGAGATAAAGGATTAGAAGGCCTTTTTAGTGAAATAACAACAGAACATTTCCCCAATTTGGAGAAAGAAATGGACATCCAAGTACAGGAAGCACATAGAACTCCTAATAGACATGACTGGAAAAGATCTTTATCATGACACATTGGAATCAAACTCTCCACAGTAAAATATAAAGAAAATATTGTAAAATGTTCACAAGAAAAATTCTAAATTACTTTCAGAGGTTCTCCAATTAGACTCACAGTGGACATCTCATCAGAAACCCTACAGTCTAGGAAAAAATGGCGAGATATATTCGAAGTCTTAAGAGAAAAAAAAAAACTGTCAACCCAGAATACTATACCCTGCAAACTTTTGTTTATGAACAAAGGTGAAAGAAAGACCTTTCATAGCAAACAGAAACTGAAAGAATTTGTCACCATCCATCCAGCTCTATAGAAGATGCTTAAGGATATGATGCACACAGAAACACAGAAACATGGTCATCACTATGAAAGAAGGTAAAATAATGAAAGCTCCCAGTAAAAGTACAAAGGCAATGCAAAGTGAAAAATAAGAATACTTACAGGAAAATGGCAGAGCGAAGTCGTTACTTATCAATAGTCACCTTGAATGTAAATGGCTTTAACTCTCCAGTTAAAAGATACAGATTGGCTAAATGGATTAAAAAACAAAACTCATCTATTTGCTGCCTACAAGAAACACTTCTCACCAACAAATATGCAGGCAGACTGAAAGTGAAAAGGTAGAAAAAGAGTCCATGCTAAGAGAAAACAAAAGAGTTGGGGTAGACTTCCTAATATGAGACAAAATAGACTTTAACCCAAAAACTGTTGAGACAAAGAAGGACACTATGTCATGAGTAAGGGATCAATTCAACAGGAAGATGTAACTATTATAAATGTATATGTATCTAATTACAGGGCACCTGACTATTTAAAAGAAATATAAGAGATCTAAAGGGAAGCATAGACTCAAATACAATAGAAATGGGGGTATTTCAGTACCCCACTATTAGCAAAGGATAGATTAACCAGGCCGAAATTCAGCAAGGAAACAGCAGAGTTAATTGACACTATAGACCAAATGGACCTAATGGATATTTACAGAACTTTTCATCCTACAGTTACACCATACACATTCTTCTCACCAGCACATGGAATCATCTCCAGGATGGACCACATGCTACATCATAAAGCAAGTCTCAGTAAATTCAAAAAAATCGAAATCATACCATGTATCTTCTCAGATTAACAATGCAATGAAGCTGGAAATCAGCAACTCAGGAAGCTCTAGAACATATGCAAACACATGGAGATTGAACAACATGCTCCTAAATAAAGTGAGTCATAGAAGAAATCAAAAGAGAAATCAAAAAATTTCTGGGAGCAAATGAAGATGACAATACAACATATCAAAATGTATGGAATACAGCAAAGCAGTGTTAAGAGGAAAGTGTATAGCAATTGATGCCTACATTAAGAAATTGAAAAAGTGCCAAATAAATGAGCTATTGATACATCCCAGAGATCTAGAAAAACAACAGCAATCCAAACCCAAAACTATTAGGAGAAAAGAAATAATTAAAATTAGAGGAGAAATCAACAAAATTGAAACAAAAAAATACAAAAGATCAGCAAAACAAATGGGTGGTTTTTGGAGGAAAAAATGGCAAACCTACCAACAAAAGGAGAGAGAAGACCCAAATCAATAAAATTAGAGACGAAAAAGGAAATGTAACAACAGACACCAGAGAAATTAAAAGAATCATCAGAAATAACTACAAAGAGCTTTATGCCAACAAACTAGGGATACTAGAAGGAATGGATAGACTTCTGGTCATGTACAACCTACCTAAATTGAGCCATGAAGCCGTAGAAAACCTAAACAGACTCACTACCAAGATGGAAATTGAATCAGTAATAAAGACCCCCCCCCCCAACAAAGAAAAGCCCAGGACCAGATTGCTTCACTGCTGAATTCTACTAGATATTTAAAGAAAACTAACTCCAACTCTTCTCAAGTTATTCAAACAATTAAAGTGAAGAGGCAACTGACAGAATGGGAGAAATTATTTGCAAACTATGCAACTGATAAAGGATTAATAACCAGAATCTACAAAGAGATTAAGGAACTCCACAACAATAAAACAAACAACCCAGTTAAGAGATGGGCCAAACACTTAAACAGATATTTCTCAAAAGAGGAAATCCAAATGGCCAACAGACACATGAAAAATGTTCAGGATCACTAGTAGTCAGGGAAATGCAAATCAAAACCACAGTGAGTTTCACCACACTCCAGATAAAATGGCATTCATACAGAAATCAAGAATCAATAAATGCTGGCCAGAATGCGGAAGGAATAAGGTACCCTAATTCACTGTTGGTGGGAATGTAAACTAGTAAAACCACTATGGAAGTCAGTTTGGAGATACCTCAGAAAACTGAATACAGACCTACCATAGGACTCAGCCATCCCAATATTGGGAATTTATCCAAGGGAAATGAAATCACCTCTATATTCATTTCAGCTCAATTCACAATAGCCAAGACATGGAATCAGCCTCAATGCACATCAACTGAAGACTGGATAAAGAAATTATGGGATATATACTCTATGGAATACCACACAGCAGTAAAAAAAATGAAATTTAGGGGCTGGCGCTGTGGCGTAATGGGTAAAGTCTCCATCTGCAGTGCCGGCAATCCATATGGGCGCCGATTCAAGTCCCGGCTGCTTCAGTTCCAATCCAGCTTTCTGCTATGGCCTGAAAAAGCAGTAGAGGATGGCCC
Source organism: Oryctolagus cuniculus (assembly GCF_051225735.1). NCBI lineage: Eukaryota > Metazoa > Chordata > Mammalia > Lagomorpha > Leporidae > Oryctolagus > Oryctolagus cuniculus. The sequence goes on from NC_142873.1 coordinate 36,063,261, forward strand.
AGGTCCTTGGGCCTCTGAACCCAAATGAGAGACCCAGTAGAATCTCCTGGTTGTTGGCTTTGGATTGGCATAGCTCCGGCTGTTGTGGCTAGTTGCAGAGTGAACCAGCAGATAGCAGACCTCTCTCTCTCTCTCTCTCTCTCTCTCTCTGCTACTCCTTCTTTCTGTGTAATTCTGACTTTCAAGTAAAATAAATAAATCTTTTAAAAAGAAATCCAGTCTTTTGCAACAAGATGGATGAATCTGGAAAACATCATGCTTAGTGAAATAAGCCAGCCCCAAAAGGACAAATACCATATATTTTCCCTGAACGGTGGTAACTAATAGAGCACCTAAAAGGCAATCTTGTAGAAGTGAAACTGACACTTTAAGAAGAATGACTTGAACTGTCCTTGTCTTGACTGTCAAGAAACAGGTTTTTTTCCTTAATGCAGAATGGGACTGGGAATGGGAGAGGGAGGAGGAGGTAGGGTGGAAGTGGGGGTGAGAGGGAAGGATTGGTGGGGAAAATCACTATATTCCTAAAGTTATACTTATGAAATTTGTATTCATTGAATAAGAAGTTTCTTTGGGAAAAATATAAACAATATATAGTAAACTTTTGCCAAATTCCAACCACTTCATTCTAATGCTTGTACATGTGTTTGAAAAATTAACAACTGAAACCAGAAAAAGAAAAAGAAGTCAAAAGGGCAATGAGAAAATTTCTGTAAATGAATGAAGATGACATAAATCATATCAAAACTTAGAGGATACAGCAAAAGCACTGTTAAGAGGTAAGTTTTTAGCAATTAATACCTACACCAGGAAATTGGAAATTCATCAAATAAATGGTATATCTATCAATCTAAAAGATAAACAACAACAAATCAAAGCCAAAATTTGTAGGAGGAAATAAATAATTAAAATTAGAGAATAAATGAACAAAATTGAAACCTAAACAACACAAATGATCAGTGAAATGAAGAACTGGGTTTTTGAAAAAATAATATTGATACAGCATTGGTACATCTAACCAAAAAAAGAGGGAGATCACCCAAATTAATAAAATCAGTGATGAAAAAGTGGATGTGATGACAAATACCACAGAAATTAAAATCTTTAGGAATGACTGCAGACAACTCTATGCCAACAAATTGAAAAATCTAGAAGCAATGGATAGATTCCCAGACACATACAATTCACCTAAATTGAGTCATGAAGATATAAAAAAAAAAAAACCTACACAGATCAATATCAAGATGGAGATTGAATATATAAAAAAGGTCTTCCCAACAAAGAAAAGTCCAGGATTGGATGGTTTCACTGCTGAATTCTACCAGACTTTTAAAGAAGAATTCTGGGGCCAGCACTGTTGTGTAGTGGGTAAGGCCACCAAGTACAGTGCCAGCATCCCATATAGGCCCCAGTTTAATTCCTGGCTGCACCACTTCCAATCCAGATATCTGTTGTGGCCCGGGAAATCAATAGAAGATGGCTCAAGTCCTTGGGCCCTATACCCATGTGGGAGACCCAGAAGAGGCCCCTGGCTCCTGGCTTTGGGTTGGTGTAGCTCCGTCTGTTGCAGCCATCTGGGGAGTGAACCAGCAGATGGAGGACCTCTCTCTCTCTCTCTCTCTCTCTCTCTCTGCCTCTGCCTTTCAAATAAATAAATAAAATCTTTTAAAAAAATAATTTCAATATTTCAATTCTTCTCAAACTATCAAAACAGTACAAATGGTGGAAATCCTCCTAAACTCCTTCTATATGGCCAGCATCACTTTAATTCCAAAACCAGAAAAAGGCACAACAATGAGAGAAATATAGACCAATATCACTGATGAACATAGATACAAAAATGCTCAACAAAGTACTAGGTAGTTTAATCCAACAATATATCAGAAAGATCATTCACCAGACAAAGTGGGATCTATCCATGGTCATGTAGGGATGGTTCAACATTCACAAATCAATAAATGAGATACATCACATTTAACAAATTGAAGATAAAAACCACATGGTTATCTCAATAGGTGTAGAGAAAGCATTTGTTAAAATACAACATGATAAACCTTAAGGAATCTGAGTATAAAGGGAACATTTCTCAACACAATCAAGCAAATATATAACAAACCCACAGCCAGCATCACATTGAATGGGGGAAATTTGGAAGCATTTTCACTAAGATCTGGAAACAGACAAGGATGCCCACTCTCACCATTGCTATTCCAGATAGTCTTCAAAGTTTTATTTGGAGCCATCAGGAAAGAAAAAGAAATCAAATGGTCATAAATTAGAAAAGAGGAAGTCAAATTATCCCTGTTTTCAGATGACATTATCCTATGTATATGAGACCCAAAAGATTCCACTAAGAAACCATTGGAACTTGTAAGAGTGTTTGGTAAAGTTGCAGGATATAAAATCAATACACAAAGATCAATAATTTTTGTATACACACACAATATTATGGCTGAAAAAGACTTGTAAGTTCAGCTCTATTTACAGTAGCTACAGAAAATTTAAAGACATTGGAATAAATTTACTCAAGGAGAATAATGTTCTTTATAATGAAAACTAAAAAGTAATAAAGAGAGAAATAGAAGAAGGCATGAAAACATGGAAAATATTTCATGTTTGTGGATTGGATGATTTGATATCATCAAAATGTCCATACTTCTGAAAGTAAGTTATAGATTCCATTTGATTCCAACCAAAAAACCGATGAAATTCTTTTCAGTCTGGAAAAAATGATGCTAAAATTCATAGAGAAACACAAGAGACCCTAAATTGCTAAAGCAAACTTAAACAACAAATACAAAGCTGGAGGCTTCACAATTCCAGACTTCATGTCATATTACAGGGCAATTATAACCAAAACATCCTGGTACTGGCACAAAAACAGACATGTAAACCAATGGAAGAAAATAGAAACCCCAGAAATTAATCCACACATCTAAAACCAACTAATTTTTGGCAAAAAAAAAGCTAAAATCAATTCCTGGAAAAAACACAGTCTCTTTAACAAATGGTGTTGGGAGAACCAGATCTCCAAGAGCAGAATCATGAAACAAGACTCCTACCTTACACTTTATACAAAAATCAATGAAAATGGACCAAGGATCTAAATCTATGACCTGATACTATCAAATTACTAGAGGAAAATATCAGAGAAACTGTAAGACATTGGTGCTGCCAAAGAGATCTTGGAAAAGACTCAACAAGCACAGGCAATTAAAGCAAACGTAAGCAAATGGGACTGCATCAAGCTAAGAAACTTCTAAATTGCAACAGAAGTATTCAACAAAGTGAAGAGAACTTGATAGAATGGGAGAAAATATTTGCAAACTATGCAACTGATAAAGGTTTAATATCCAGAATATATAAAGAGCTCAAGAAATTCAACAACAACAAAACAAAAAATCCAGTTAAGAAATGGGCAAAGGATATGAACAGGCATTTTTCAAAGGATTAAATTCAAATAGCCAAAAGATACATGAAAAAAATGCTCAGGATCACCAGCCATCAGGGAAATGCAAATGAAAGTCACAGTGAGGTTTCACCTCACCCAATTAGAATGACTGTCTTCCAAAAATCAAAAACTATTGAATACTTGTGAGATTGTGTGGCTAAAGGTACCCTAATCCATTGTTAGAAGCCATTGTGGAAGATAGTATGGAGATTCCTCAGATATCTCAAAATAGATCTATCATATGATACAGCCATCTCATTCCTTGAAATTTACCCAAACAAAATGAAATCAACATATTAAAGAGTTATCTGCACCTCCATGTTTATTGCAGCTCAATTCATAATAGCTAAGATTTGGAATCAACCTTGAAGTCCATTAAGTGATGGCTGGATAAAGAAAATGTGATACACACACACACACACACACACACAAACACACCCTGTGCAATACTACTCAACCATAAAAAGAATGAAATTATGTCTTTTGCAACAAAATGGATGCAATTGGAAACCATTATTCTTAGTAAAATAAGCCAGTCTCAAAAAGACAAATATGTTTTTTCTGACATGTGGCAGTTAATATAGAATACAAAAAATGTTTAGGTGTGAAATGGTCACTTTGTGATATGATTATCATTTTTAGCTTTGTTTATGCTCTCATGGAACTGTGGTCTTTCTACATGCTACTTGTTGAATGTTACAATTAGTGAGTAATTAAGCTTTTTTATATAGAGTGGATTAAAAACATGTCCTTAAAACATTTACAAAGAAAAGGCAGGGTGGGAGGGGGATCGGAGGGAGCAAGAAAGTGAGGGAATTGTGGTTATCTTCTTGGAACTGTAGCTATGAAGTACATAAAATCTGTTCTGTTTTTATTAATAAAATTTTTTAAAAGAACAGAAATATCACATATAGAATTTTAATTTCATGTATTCTTGCATTGAAAACCTTATTCTCCCCAACATCTTCAGTAGAGTGTCCTTCAGAATGCTGTGTATGTGTGTGTGGTTAAAAAATAAGAAGTTGTATTCCATTTTGACTTGGTTGTACATGACAAAGGAAGAGTTATAACAGTGACATAAGAAACCAAAGAAAGAACAAACCATGGTGCAGCACTTATAAACTATAAGTCTGCTAAAATGCACAGGAAAATGGAGATGGGGGTGACAGGAGACTTCAGTTGCTCTCTGCCTTTCGTATTTTGAACTTTCCTTGTCTATGGGAAGAGAATACTCCAATTACTTGCTTAGTCTTTTTTTTTTTTTTTTTGAGTAATTTTACATTTATTTTTAGAAACGTCTGGCTCATTAAATCATCCTGACTTGTCCTTTGGAGCATGTATCATGTTCTTTCTCCAGCTGAAGCTCCCGAATCTGACTATGCCAAGGGTTGTTTCCCTGCCTGTGATATCAGCCAATTTATTGAGTCTTACTCTGAGCTGTAACTTCCACAAAGTATAGATAATATTAGCTTCATTAAAACAGTGTTGATTAAACGACATCTTGCTTGTCAAAGTGCTTCACACTTTTCCAGGAATCTAGGAAGGGCTTAAAATATTTCCCATTCATCTTATTATTTAGGGTTCTAATGACATCAGTCACCAAGGAGTTCTTTCTTAACTTCAGTGGTGTTTTTCTCTACAGTAGGACTGCTGTCATGGCAGAAAGATACATTATCAACTCTGACACTTCAGGCTGAATGACACATCTCTTCTGATTTCTTGAACTCAGTCTTTGTGACTCTTAGCTCTTGTTAGTTTTCTACAAAAATTGCATAATCTACTAATTATGTTGGTGATAATTATAAGTATCCTGAAAAAAAACAACTGTTTCTATTTAGCACATTTAAAAAATGAGGTTATTGATATGGCTGAACAACATTCAGAATAAGTGATGAACTACAACAAATCAGAAAAGGAGAGAGAAAACAGAGCCTTATGTTTTGTAGTAACATCTTATCAATTTTTAGATATTGGTAGGCAGGGTTTAAACTGGCTTGAAATCAGCTAGATAAATGTCACAATTAGAATTTTTTAGAACTTATTTTTTCATTCCTAGAAGACCTTGTCATATGTCAGGGTGCATAACTACAGAACTAATAATTACAAGGCAACAAAAATTGTAGATTCACAGTAATGTTGCATGAATGCCTATACTAGTGAGACACACCAAATAATTACTTAGTGAACCTCTGTTTACTCTTTTTAAAAAATAATATAAGATGGTGGAATAGAAAGGGAGCTTACTGCTCTAGTCTAGAGGAAGATAGTTTAAAAAAAAAGTGGAGAGTGCAGTCTCAGGAAGAGTCAGGGAGAAAATGGTGGAGAAAACTTCATGCAAATTAGAAGGATACTGTGAATCTACATGGAGGGTGTGAACATGCACAATTCAAGACCCCAGCAGCCAAGATCCTCAGCACCAGCTTTGGAGAGTGAGGTGAGACCAGTCTACAGCAGCCCAAGCCACCCGTGATAAAGCCATAGGAAGAATCTGCCACTGGCCCAGCTTGCAGCCCTCTGAGGGACAGTGTACCTGCCAAACCAGAGGAGAAAAAAAGGGGGCACATTTCTCTCTCCCCAACCACCCTGCATCAGCTACCTGTAACAAGCCAATAGAGGGCAGGCACAATTCTGGACATACATAACACTGTGCCAGCTACGTCCATGTGCCCAGAAACCAGCCCAGCAGTGATGTCTGAGCCTGGCTGGGAAAATCGTCAGGTGACTGGGTGCTCATTACTAGGGAGACTTGTGTGCTGGGACTGTGAAAACACTGGCTGAGTGGTAGGGTGCTGAGTGTGGTTGGGACTTTGGGCAGCTACTGTGGGTGACTTCACATGCTCAGGGATCCCTAATTCAGTGAGGGTCATTGCTTTGGGATCCATGCTTACACAAAGGACTCCATAGATCCTTTGTGTGGTTCTTGTGGCAGCACATATGAATATTATATCCACTTGGGCTAGTGCACAGGCACTTGTCTTTTTTGATGAGAGAAGGTGAGCATGAGACTACGCCAATAGAGCAGAACAAGTGGGATTTCACTGGTATGCAGGGATGGTTCAATATTTGCAAATCAGTCTGGTGCCGTGGCTCACTAGGCTAATCCTCTGCCTGCGGCACCAGCACCCTGGATTCTAGTGCTGGTCAGGGTGCCAGATTCTGTCCTGGTTGCTCCTCTTCCAGTCCAGCTCTCTGCTGTGGCCCAGGAAGGCAGTGAAGGATGGCCCAAGTGCTTGGACCCTGTACCCGCATGGGAGACCAGGAGGAAGCACCTGGCTCCTGGCTTCAGATCGGCACAGCGTGCTGGCCATAGCAGCCATTTGGGGGGTGAACCAATGGAAGGAAGACTTTTCTCTCTGTCTCTCTCTCACTGTCTATAATTCTCTCTCTGTCTCTCTTTCTCTCTCTCACTGTCTAACTCTGCCTGGCAAAAAAAAGAGAGAGACCAAATGGCATCAATGAGGACATTGTGAAAGATCACCCATTCCAGTGCCTGTGGTATCTCACTCTAAAATGTATGGCTGCCAAGTGTCAAGGCTTCCAGGATGTGTTCTGAAATATCTGAAACTAGAGAGCTAGAATGTAGTTGAGTTTCTTTATAGAATAAAATTTAAAAAATATTTGCAAATTAATCAATGTAATACAACTCATCCACAAACTGATGAACAAAAACCATATGATTATATCAATAGATGCAGAGACAGCATTTGACAAAATACAACACTCTTTCATGATGAAAACTCTAAGCAAATTCAGTATAGAGAGAACATGCCTTAACACAATCAAGGCAGTTTATGACAAATCCATGACCAGCATCCTATTGAATGTGAAAAAGTTGGAAGCATTCCCACTGAGATCCAGAACCAGACAAGGACATCCACTCTCACATTTGCTCTTTAATATAGTCTTTGAAGTTTTAGCCAGAGTCATTAGGCAAGAAAAAGAAATCAAAGAGATACAAATTGGGAAAGAGGAAGTCAAACTATCCCTATTTGCAGATGACATGATTTTATATATATGGGATCCAAAAGACTCCACTAAGAGACTATAGGAATTCATAGAAGAATTTGGTAAAGTGGCAGGATATAAAACCAACACAAAAAATAACACCCTTTGTATACACAAACAATTCCAAGGCTGAGAAAGAACTTTTTAAAATTTATTTGACAGAGTTAGACAGTGAAAGAGACAGAGAGAAAGGTCTTCCTTTTCCGTTGGTTCATTCCCCAAATGGCTGCCATGGCCGGTGCTGCACCAATCCGAAGCCAGGTGCTTCTTCTTGGTCTCCCATGTGGGTGCAGGGGCCCAAGCACTTGGGCCATCCTCCACTGCCCTCCCGGGCCACAGCAGAGAGCTGGACTGCAAGAGAAGCAACCGGGACTAGAACCAGGTGCCCATATGAGATGCCGGCACCGCAGGTGGAGGATTAACCAAGTGAGCCACGGTGCCAGCCCCAGAACTTCTAAGATCAATCCCGTTCATCATTGCTACAAAAAATTGAATAGCTTGGAATAAATTTAACTAAGGATGTCAAAAACCTCTATGATGAGAATTACAAAGCAAAAAAAATTAAAGAAGTAGAAGATATAAAAAATGGAAAAATTTTCCATGTTCATGGATTGGAAGAATCAATATCATCAAAATGTCTATTCTTCTGAAAGCAGTACAGAGATTCAATGTGATATCAATCAAAATACCAAGGACATTGTTCTCAGATACAGAAAAAGTGTTTCTGAAATTCATCTGAAAACACAGGATATCCTGGATAGCTAAAGAAATCTTATACAACAAAAACAAAGCTGAGGCATCACATTTCATCAGATTTCAAGACATACTATAGAGCAGTTATAAACAAAACAGCTTGGTACTGGAACAAAAACAGATGGGTAGACCAGTGGAACAGAATATAAACACCAGAAATCTATCCATGCACCTACAATCAACTTATCTTTGACAAAGGAGCTAAAATCAACCCCTGGTGCAAGGACAGTCTCTTCAACAAATCTTTCTGGGAAAACTGGATCTCCCCATGCAGAAGTATGAAGCAAGACCCCCTACCTTACACCTTACACAAAAATCCACTCAAAATGGATTAAAGACCTAAATATATGACCCAATAGCATCAAATTAATTGAGAACATTGGGGAAACCCTGCAAGACAATGGCATAAGCAAAGAGTTCTTGGAAAAGAGCTCAGAGGCACAGGCAATGAAAGACAATATTGACAAATGGAATTACTTCAAATTGAGAAGCTTCTGTATGGCAAAAGAAATAGTCAGGAAAGTGAAGAGACAACCGACAGAATGGGATAAATTATTTGCAAACTATGCAACTGATAAAGGATTACAAAAGAGATGAAGAAACTCCACATCTAAACAAACAACCCAGTGAAGAAATGGGCAATTTCTCAAAAGAGGAAATACAAATGGCCAACAGACACATGAAAAAATGCTCAGGATCACTAGCCATCAGGGAATTGCAAATCAAAACCACAATGAGGTTTTGCCTTACCCCTGTTAGAATGGCTTTCATACAGAAATCAAGAAACAACAAATGCTGGTGAGGATGTGGGGGAAAGTTACCCTAATCCACTGTTGGTGGGAATGTAAACTGGTACAGCAACTATGGAAGTCAGTTGGGAGATACCTCAGAAAATTGAATATAGACCTACCATAAAACCTACCCAAGGGAAATGAAACCAGCATATGAAAGAGTTATATGTACCCCCACGTTTATTGCCGCTCAATTCACCATAGCTAAGATATGGAATCAACCTAAATGTTGATCAACTGAAGACTGGATGAAAAAGTTACTGGATATGTACACTGTGGAATACTACATAACAGTAAAAAGTAATGAAATCTGGTCATTTGTAACCTAACACATGAAACTGGAAAACATCATATTTAGTGAAATAAGCCAGTCCCAAAAGGACAAATACCATATAGTCTCCCTAACCTGTGATAACTAATAGAGCACCTAAAAAGCCATCTATAGAAGTGAAACTGACACTTTGAGAAGCAATGACTTTGAACAGCCCTTGTCTCAACTGTTGAGGAACAGTTTCTTTTCATATTATTTGTTAAACTCTTTACTTGACATAGAGTTAATCATATGTGTTTAAAGTTAATTAAAAATAGATCTTAGTAAAACATAAGAATGGAAATAGGAGAGGAGGAAGAGGGGTGGGGCAGTAGGATGGAGGGTGGATATGGTCAGAAGAACCACCATGTTCCTAAAGTTGTAATTATGAAATATATGAACTTTGTATTCCTTAAATAAAAGATTTCTGGGGGAAAATCAGAGGATAATACTCAATCTACTAATCTTTAAAAAGAAAGGTCTTCGTAAACACAAGTTTTATTGTCATTAGCCATGTTCAGACAGTTCAATTTTTTTAAAAAATAAAGCTCAGAAAAGACAAAACAGCTTGGAAAATAGAAATTTTCTTTGACATTTGCCAGAATATCAAGTAATGAGGTTATCTAGCATGCAATTTTTCATTTGGCAAATCAGACCATTCAAATCAATGTTTTATTTGAATGAAGTAGAAAATCCCTGTTCATCATACAGAAAACATGCAGATCTGCTGTTCTTTTCCAACGTAAGGAATTTAGCATAAGTCCAGGCAGAGTCAGTTAAGAATTTTAAGATTTTTCGAAAATAAGTATTATTCCTTATTGAAAGTGTGATCCTACCTAAAACATTCTGTCTCTGAATCCTTACTTGTCATCAACACCAAAGACTCACATAAGTTTTAATTTTTGAAAGGTTTTATGTTTAAATATTTCAAACATTCTGTCTCTTTCAAAAATATTTGAGAGACAGACACTGAAGAATATAATTTCCTTCCTCTTTCCCTTCCTTTCATTCTTACTTCCTTTCCTCCATTTGTCAACATTTTGAAAAATGAAAAAAATGAATTTAATAATAAAAATACTAAAAAATGATCATTTTAAATTATGAGTAAATAAATATGAATGAGACCTAATATGTTGTGGATTGCTCACAGCATAGTGGGATCGACAGGAAAACCCATTTAAATGTAACAATAAAGATAATGAAGTGCTGTGGGAGCTGGCAAAGTTAACCAGCTCTGCCCTGGAAAGTCAGAGAAGGCTTCACAGAGAAGGTGGCACCTAAACTAGGTCCTCATTTAAAAAAGAAAAGAAAAAGTCTGCCTGTCAAAAACGGGGACGGGTCATTTGGACAGAAGGGACACCAGGCGTGGTAGAAAGGCTTCCCAAGATGGTCTGATGGTAGAGGCAAGGAGAGAAGACAGCTGGGCCTGCTCTATGTCAGAAGTGCTGTTCAGAGAAGTCTGTTGACTTTAGCAGAACAGCTGATAAATTACTTTTCTCTCATGCTACAAATATTTGTCAAAGCTGTTCCCTGTGGTGTCAGGATGTAAGCCCAGAGGATGACATCAACTTCTAATTTTTGTGTTTGTTTTCTCTACTCTGCTTTTACTTTACACAACCCATATTCACTGGGTAATTGAAGATTGCTCTGCTCTCAGAACAACAGATTGGTAGTCTGTGGAAATTAGTATTTTTTATAGCTTCCTGGAGACAGGGGAGTGAAAGCAAAGCAAAGTAAAACAATGCAAAAGAAAAAAAAGAAAGGAAGAGATATCAAATAAAAGAAGCGTAAGAGAAAGAAAGCCAACTCTGCAATCATACTGGAAAATTCTACTAGGTTGGCCTCATGTAATGGGCAATAAACTAACTCACTTGGTGGAGGGATGAAAAGGGAACTTGCCAGGATAGAAGGCCCACAAATTATATCTCATTTTCAACCCCAACAAAATGCAAACATCTTTTGATGGCCTGAGCACAATGGTCTGCTATCACGTGGCCTCATTGCCAGCCATTCTTCCCATCACTTACTGACTTTTTAGCTTGTCCTGAAATGTGCAAAGCATGCCTTTCCTCTGCTTAGAATTTTTATTTCAGACGTGCACATGTCTCTCTTCCTTACATCCTTCAGGTCTGAACCCAAAGAAATCTTCCCTGACCACTCTACATAAAATAGGACCTACTTGCCCTCCTATCACACTCAACATCCCCCACCCCTGCTGACTTACTTTTCTTCTCTCCATATTTAATCCCACTTGACATATCACATTTTTTTATTTTATATATCTTATTGTCTCCTACTTCCTACTAGAAAGTATAAGCACTATGAAAGCAGGCATTAGCCTATTTTTAACAAATATTATAATATTAAATAACAATATTTAACAGTTGATGTTTATTAAATATTAATAAATACTTTAATTGATTTTTATTTCAATCTACTTGAAAGTCAGAAGAATAGAGAGAAAAGGAAAAGAGAAAGAGAAAGAGAGAAAGAGGGTGGACCAGGTCAAAATCAATACCCCTGAACTCCATCTGCGTCTCCCACGCAGGGAAGGGACCCAATCACTTGGACCATCTTCTGCTGCTTCCCAGATGCATCAGAAGGGAGCTGGATCAGAGTGGAGCTTTGTGGACTCAAAGTGGCTCTGAAAGAGAGAAAGTTGGCATTGCAAGTGGTGGCTCAACCTGCTGCATCACAATGCCTGTCCCTAATATATATTTTTAATTGATGCAAAAATCCCTTATTTTATATTAGCAACAATGTTCTATAGGTGAATAACTCAAATTTCTCAAAAATGAAATTATTTTCTAATGTTCTGTCTCACTAAGCATCTGAATTTGAACACATGATGCTTCCAAAGCCATGATTTTTCCATTTTACCAAATTCTTTCCCTAAAAGGATCCTATCCATGAGACACATCTTCAGATATAACTAACATTTATAGTGTTTACTATATTTGGCATAATTCCTAATTGTAAAAACACAACCCACTGCAGCTAGAATAAGCAAAAATGTATATATTAATATATTAATATCTGTGAACAGAGAGTTCACAGAGCCATTGGCAGGGGTAAGGAAATAAACTTAGGCTGATCTTGCTGAATTGACTTCAACATCACATCCAAGCACTGGTAAGCATTGAGCTGTTATCCTATATTTTCAAGGGACTGAAGAACCATGAAAGCAGTTTTCATGGTTTCTGGTTTCATGGCAAGACCATCTCCACTCCAAATAGGAAGTGCTGAATCCAGAATCCAGGTGCTAGTTCCAGAATTTTATCCACATTGCCAGATCCTTGCCAACAAAAAGTAACTGTGTCACATCCTACTTTTCTTTAAGTATTATAGACTCACAAAATTCTGTCTAACTGGTGGAACTCCAACATTGTACAATTTTGTACATATTTGGTATCTATAGTACCGTGGTCCATGTCATCATTTTGGGAGACTCAGTTGGAAATTCAGGCACCTGGCTTCAGCCTGGTCCAGCCCTAAATATTGTGGGCATTTAGGGAGTGAAGCAGATAGAAGATTTCTTTCTCTCTCTCTCTCTCTCTCTCTCTCTCTTTCTGGCTTTCAAATAAATAAAAATAAATTTTAAAAATCAAAAAAGTTCTGCAAAGTGTTATAAGAAACATAATTCTTTAGTTGCCCTGGCCAGCAGAATTGGAAGGTGGTTTATGAGGGCTCAGCATCTTGCCTTGCCTTCCTCAGTCTCAGTAACACTTCATGGTGGGTACTCTTCATTCACTAAATTGAAGAAGAAGAAGTGGAGCCTCAGAAAGTGATTTGGCTAGAGTCAATAATGAAGTCATCTGTGCCTTTTTCTAGAATGTATCAGTGTCTTCTTTTCAGTTGCACAAGTCAGCAACCCTTGTTGCTTAGGGGTATAGAGTCTTGTGAATGTATTTTCTAAGTGTGAAATCAAAGAAGGTGCAAAAATGCAAATCTTCTATGAAACTATTCCATACACATCTTGCTCACTTTTAGAAGTGTTAAGAGGTATTTAGGACTTCATATTCAGGTGGCAACTTGGTGCATTTCCTTAACACTGATCTAATTCTCAGCTCCACAGATAAACATTATTTTTATCAAGTCTCTTGAGTGACTAGACCCTAACTAAAATTTTATTTAGAGTATGCCTGTTAATATTAAGCCAACTTTATAAGAGATGGATTTAAAACAAGATTAAATGAGAATATGCTGCTAAATTATGAAGCATTGAGTGTGTGACATGTACTACAGTGAATACTTACATGTGGAATTTTATTACCCTTCTCCCAAATCTCTCGTCTAGTTTTGAAATGAGACAATAAGGATTCAGCCACTGAGAAAGGGGAGTTAGAATGCCTTCAGTGAATGGAAGACCTCTGTTTCTCTCTCTACTTGTCCCTGTAATCTGTCTTTCAAATAAATGAAATAAATCTTTAAAAAATGATGATATTGTTTGATACATCAAGTAAGTTGCTTGTTCCTGAATTTCTACAGACAAAAGTGGACAGAAAGAGCTGCTCTGTGATAAGAAGGTGGGGTTCACTTATGCCTTTTTCAGAAACAGCCAAGGGGATGATGGAAAGAGAAGATGCTCTCAGAAGCTGGACTCAAGAACTGTGGAGAACAATGGACTAATGTCTAATAACAAAGGGTTTTTTTTTTCTACCCTCAGTGGAGGGATAATGGACCACATTTGCTCAACCGGTGCAGTGACAACTGTGGACCTCTCATCCTTTCCATTTCCAAATAGGAATGTACAGCACAGTTTTTCTGTCCCTATTCCATTGTATATTGAGTATGCAGAGGGCAGATGGTCTTGTCAAGTTTTAGGTGTGTACAAAAAGATGAGAACCTCATCTGAACATGATGTAGATGATAGTGTTTCATGGACTTTGATCTTGGAGCTGGAATTGATTGATCCCCCCAAGGGATCTTAGCACCAGTCTCACATTTATGTATTGGAGGGATATGACAATATAAATGGAGAGTAGAATATGATGATTTATATAATGTGTTAGCAACTATCAGCACTTCTGTCTTCCACTATAGGCAAAGTGTATTTTCTAGGGAGGTTTCCCATAATGACTTTGGCCATGTGATTCTTTGGTTAGGGTGATGTTAGTGGATGAGATGTGGGAAAGACTTGCAACACATTTGACAATGGGTGTTGCCATCTTGCAGTTCTGCCATCTCCATACCCAAGGCATAGGATGGCATCCTGCTGGCCAGGAAGAACAGGAAGTAGGCACCTGGAGAAGACCTCAGCACAATATTGCAGTTTTAGGACAAGCCCAATTAGTCCTGCTTTACATAAGAGGATCCTCCACATTGTGCAGGCAGTCAAATGAGAATAATTATTTGAAGCCATTGAGTCCCAACCTTTAAAATGATTGTTATACAGCAAGAGCTGAGTAATAATAGAAACAAATGAAAATTTTTAAAATTCTGGAGAACTGGGTCAATGGTCAAGTGAAAAGTCAATTAAATCCATAATCAGAAGGTTGTGAGGAGAATATTTGAAATCTATATAAAGACAGTTTGAGAACCTTATGATATTTCCTCTGAGAACACATTTTTGCCAGTGAAAACGTTATCATCAGCAGTGACTTCTATTTTTCAAATTTGTTTATTTTTAGGTTCAACAATTTTTTTAAAGATTTATTTTACTTATTTGAAAAACAGAGTTACAGAGAGAGGTAGAAACAGAGCGAGAGAGAGAGAGAGAGATCTTCCATCCGCTGGTTCACTCCCCAAAGGGTCAGTACTGCTGGAGCTGAGGAGATCCAAAGCCAGGAGCCAGGAGCTTCTTCCAGGTTTCCCACGTAGGTGCAGGGGCCCAAGGACTTGGGCCATCTCTACTGCTCTCCCAGGCGCATAAACAGGGAGCTGGATCAGAAGTGGTGCAGCCAGGACTGAAACCGGTGCCCATATGGGATGCTGGCCCTGTAGGCCAGAGCTTTAAACTGCTCTGCAGCACTGGCCCCAAGTTTAACAATTTTTAACATTTTCCCATATTCACTTATACGCATACACATACATACTATCTTTCTTGAAAGCAAAATCAACTTTGACAAATCATGACTGTTAATTTTAGGTGTTGAGGTCTTGCTCCCTTGGAAACCCCCTCTTTGCTGCCTTGGCAGAAGGTTTCCAACTTGAACAAATCCTACCTGTTTTTCACTGCCTTGTCCACATGATAATTTTTTTTTCTTTTGCATGAGAGAAAGAACCAAGATTTTCTCTTTGTCACTGCCACTCCACCAGTAACATTTTGGTGCCATGACTCAGACTGTAACTCCAAAATGACACAGATCCCACTCGAATTCTGCTCCAGCCAGCATCAGATCATCCTGCAGGACTGGCATGCATGTGGATGGCTCTCGCTTTTTTTTTTCTCAGAGAGCTTTACTTTCCTTCATAGCAACTCTTTTTTCAAAAACACTGGTTCACTGTCACCCTGTTAAAAGCAATGAGTGCTGCTGCCGGTCTTAAGACTCAGGGGCAAGGTTGCTGATTAAGGGCCAGAGAAAACCCTTGGAGCTGAGACTGTATTCTAACCCCTCTTTTCTCCAGTGTGGTAGGCCCTTTGAGTGGGACTGGAAAAAGGCCTAGAGACAACTGATGGATTCTGGCTGGCTCTACACCCCAGTGCTTCTGGGAGGTCTCTTGGCTGGGAACCAGACCCTGAGAGCTAAAATGGTGTTGGGCCTGGAAATGCACTTTCCCGCAGGGATCAAGTCCGCTGCCCCTTTGGAGTCCTCATGAGCTGTAAAGCCAGTGATCCACACTTCATACTTCTCATCTCAGCTCTGAGAATGTTGGCTGGTCCAACTCAGCTTCCTTTTTCAGGGATCAGCCTGACAACACGGCACTGGGAGAAGGGCTTGGAATAATCTTGAAATTCAGGCCAGGGCCACTCTCTGGCATTTTAATGGGACTCCCTGACTAGACTCCAGACCCTGATGGTCCGTTAGGGTGTTGGCCAAAAACTGCATTCTGTTCTTCCTTCCTTGGAGATTAATTTGTCGGAGGGACTGGGCATAGCTTGGAGCAAGGCCATGGGCTTCAGCATCCACACCTCAGTGAATTTTTACTTTACCCCAGGTCATGACAATATCTCCTTCTCTCTCTGCTCCTCTAAATGTTTCTGTACCTCATCAGGTTTTCTCAATTCCTACAAACTCAATTTCCTGGGTACTTCCTATGTATTTCATTCATTAGTTCTGGGTTAAAGTCTAATTATCCCATTTGCAGAGAGACAAGTTTTTTGATCTAGAATCCCATTAGATGCAGCTCCCCATGTGACCTCAACTTGTGTACCAAGTTCATGTACCATGAACTTGTGTAGACAAGTCTCAGCACGTCTCTGGTATCCCCCACCTTGTTTCTCGAGTCTGCTCTTTTGAGTCCCCACTGCCAGGTCTTGCCTATGTAGAACCTCCCTTAGGGAAGTTTACCATGTTTCTTTATCCCTTCACCTGCCTAGTCACCAGCCTAAGTGGTAACCAGAACTGGTACTCTCCCTCCAAACTCTAGCTCGAAACATCTCTGTTTGCTAAGGCTCTTGCCATGAAGGCTCATTGTTGGAATCAGGTCCGTTAGATAAGACTCAAGGTTAAGAGGCGTAGAATAGCCATTTTTTATGTATGGAAGCCAAGAGATTGCATATATTTGGCCAGGCAGTGGCCTAGTTCTAGCACAGCATCAGTAATGGAAGCAGATGGGCTATTCTGACATATCCTAAGTTACAGACATGGAAGGCTGAACAAGAGTGGGTAATATGTGCTAATTCCAAACTCACCTCCCTCCTTTCCCTGTGGGCTTCAGTGCACATGTGGACACCACAGGCAGCCAGAGATACCTGAGAGATGTCTCAAACTCGGAAGTGATAAGTACTGAGGGATCTGTTTCTTTACTCTCATTCCAGATAGGGAACAAACTGCCCACCACAGACACTCCCTTGGGGTGTGCCCTCAAACACTGAGACTCCTTTGAATCCCAGAACTTAGAGATAAATCACCTGATCTTTTTCTGCACCACTGGTTACAAGATAGGGGATGGAGAAATCTGGTCTTCAGAGGGGAAGTATTAACATTAATACAATTCTGTAACTAAATTACTTCTATCCTAAAGCAGGGAAGTGGACTGAGATTCCTTATGTCTAGGTTTTCCTTGCATTACATGATAATTCAAAGCCACAAAGCTTGCCAGACTGACTCGGGTGCTGTGGTGATCCTTTCTCCAGTAGAACTGCAACAGGATGGCAATTTCTGTAACAGGCCTCCATACTCCAAACATCTGTCTCTCCCAGAGCGTCATGTTATGTCTCTTTCCCTCTCTCTCTCTCTCTGTAACTCTGCATTTCAAATAAACAATATAAAGGATTAGCCAAATAATCCTAGGTCTAGGAGCTAATCCTAATGTCTAGGAGCTCCTAGACAGTTTAGTGCTCCAAATGCAAACTACTAGAGTCTGATTAGGCTTGCTTATTTCATGTTTCCAATTCCATGGAGGGGAGGAGGGGCCAGTGTATTGTCTCTGATAGTATCCCCAGGAACGTATGGAATGGAAGAACAACAGTTAGTTATTAGCAGCCCTCTATATAACAACATATTTTATTCTCAATATTTTCTCATGTTCCAACTTGCATCAGAGTTTTCTCACCCCAGGAGGTGTCTTAGTTGCTGTGTTTCAGAAACTACTTCTAGATAACAGTGAAAGATGGCCCATGACGTAAATTAAAGGTACACTGGCCATTGTTAGCTTATTCTCTATAAATAATGCTTTGGAATTTTAAAACATGTTTATTTTTAAATTTTCATTTTGTTTGAAAGATACACACAAAGTGAAACAGAGAGATATATTCTACCAGTAGTTCATTCCCCAAATAGCCACAGCATCTAGAGGTAGGTCAGGCTGACGCCAGGAGATTGGGGCTCAATCCAGGTCTCCCATGTGGGTGGCAGGAACCTAAGTACTTGAGCCATTATTTGCCACTTCCCAGGGCATTAGAAGGAAGCTTGAATCAGGTAGCAAGCTGAGACTAACCAGGTACTCTGGTACGGTATGCAGGCATTCCAAATGGCACTTAGCCTCTGCACCAAATGCCTGCCCCAACCTTAGGATTTTACATTCAGTCTCCAGAGGACCTTTGCTTGGAATTACCACCACTGTATCCATTTCCTTATAGGCTCATTTATAGAGCCTTGTGCACAAAGATTCTTAAGCATTTCACAGACAATAGATCATTCAATTCTCAGGGAACCCCATCATGGTCCAGACTTGCTTTTTTTTGCCACTCCAGCTGGCTGGTTTTAAAACTCCTTAAAACTCTCCTGCCCATCTCTGAATAGTTTTCTTAATAAATAGTGACAAGGGGGAAGGTATTTTGCCGAACAGTTAAGACACCAGTTGACACAACCCCATCCCAAATTGGACTGCCTGGGTTTGAATTCCAGCTCTGCTCATGATTCCAGTTTCCTGTTAATGCAGAAAGGAGGCAACAGACGATGGCTAGAATGTTTGCTGCCATCCTTGTGAGGAACCTGATTGAGTTTCTGGCTCCTGGTTTGGGTGTAGGCCCAGTCCTAACCACTGCAGGCATTTTAGGAGTGAGCAGCAGATGGAAGCTTTGTCTGTCTGTCTGTCTCTCTCTCTATCTAGGCTTCTCAAATAAATTTTTAAAATAAGAATAAAATGTACTCATAAGGCCTGCTTCTGGAAAATATAACCTGTGTTGTCTATTACTTTTTCTTATTTTCTTGGGTTATTGATAATGAGTTCTTTGTATCTAGGGAGGAAGGATATAGATATTCAACTTGGTTCTCTGCAATTTTGTAGATAAAAATTTCAAAGTGTCTGATTCCATTCCAAGAACTGAAAGTGAGGTTGAGAAATGCTGGTAACAAGGAAGCATGGCCATTTGATCATGGATGACTGACTGACTGAGAGAGCAGAGGGGTTCCATAAGCAGGACTCCCTGGAGATTAAGCAGTATTGTCATAGCATCATTCTATCATTGGTCCCATCTTATTCCCAATGAAAACTGATGAACTGTAAGTATTAAGAGAAATTGATATAGGCCGGCGCCGCAGCTCACTAGGCTAATCCTCCGCCTTGCGGCGCCAGCACACCAGGTTCTAGTCCCGGTCGGGGCGCCGGATTCTGTCCCGGTTGCCCCTCTTCCAGGCCAGCTCTCTGCTGTGGCCAGCTCTTGGCTGCAGCGGCCATTGGAGGGTGAACCAACGGCAAAGGAAGACCTTCCTTTCTCTCTGTCTCTCTCTCTCACTGTCCACTCTGCCTGTCAAAAAAAAAAAAAAAAAAAAAGAGAGAGAGAGAGAAATTGATATAGAAAATGTTTCCAATTTCAGCTTGTCAAGATAGTAAACCCCCCTCCTCCCTTTGTTTCCCTGGCTCTTGTTTCAGCATGGATGGGGCTGGATGGGGAGGGAAGATGTATTAGATACTAACAAGAACTATCTGAGGAGATGCAGGATACAGCTAAGTCTTGTGACAATAATACTAGCTTCATCATTGTCCTCTGCTAATGAGAGATGGAAATACAGAGGATATTTGGCAGCCTTTGCTGCTAGGGGCACTGTTTCTGTTGGGGTCATCAGATCTCACTGGGAAGAAGGACCGGTGAAAGGACCACCGTTCACTTGAAAGAAGTCATGTAATGTCCCACGTACCTAAAACTTGCTTGTGATCATCCAGCTTCTAGAAAATGCTAATCCAAGAACTAAATGCGAAGAAGACTGCTGTCCACCAAGGTAAATCAACATAGCTGTCGCCACGAGAAGGAAGTTTGCTGACTCGGCCACTCTTCCCTGTAAAACAGGCTGTCTGACAACACCTCTTAATTGAACTGTGTCTAATGTAGGTTTAAGTGATTGGATTCTCAGTGTATTTATTTGAACATTTCATTGGTGTCACTCTGTCACCAAATGGTTACCAAGGACATTATGTCTCACTTTCTTTTTTTTTTTTTAAGATTTATTTATTTATTTGAAAGTCAGAGTTACACAGAGAGAGGAGAGGCAGAGGAGAGAGAGAGAGAGAGGGAGAGAGAGAGAGAGAGATGGAGAGAGAGAGGTCTTCCATCCACTGGTTCACTTCCCCAAATGGCCACAACGGCCAAAGCTGAGCTGATCTGAAGTCAGGAGCTTTCTCTGGGTCTCCCACATGGGTGCAGGGGCCCAAGGACTTGGGCCATCTTCCACTGCTTTCCCAGGCCATAGCAGAGAGCTGGATCGAAAGTGGAGCAGCTGGGACTCGAACTGGCGCCATATGGGATGCCAGCACTGCAGACAGCAGCTTTACCCGCTACACCACAGCGCTGACCCCTATGTCTTACTTTCTTACATTGGTTTTCTTATTCCCAAATTTGACTTAACTTCCCTGAAATTCTGTTGTTGCAAACCTCTAAGGGATTAAATCAATCAACTTCCATTGCTTTCTGTCCCTTCCTTCTTCATTCCCTCCTTCTCTCCCTCCATCCCTTCCATTCATTTCTCCTTTTTATCTCCCTCTCACACATTCTTTTGTTGTTTCATTGTTTTTTTTACATTCAGTTTCTCTTCATTCATCAAACAAACATCCTATGTTGGGTTTTCTCCAAGAGTTTAAGGAGTCCTGAGTGGGGAGGAGGTTTATCCCAAATGAGTTCTGGTATTGTCCTGGGAAGCATTTAACATAGCATTTTAAACCTATCTAGAGGCAGGTATTATGAAATGTGGCTTAGGCTACTGCTTGGGTTGTCCACATCCCTTCTCAGAGTGATGGTTCTAGGTGTTGCTAATCCATTTCCAATCCAGCTTCCTGATCCTGGGAGGTTGAAGATGATAGTTCAAGTGCTTGGTGCCCTCCCATTTGTATCAGTTTCTGGGCTCCTGGCTTTGGCCTGGCCCGGTTCTGATTGTTGCAGCATTTGGAGAATGAAGCAGTGAATGGAAGGTCTCTCTCTCTCTCTCTCTCTCTCTCTCTCTCTCTCTCTCTCTCTCTCCTTCTCTCTGTTTCTCTGTCACTTTGCCTTTTGAGTAGGTGAAAACAGATAATAATAGACAAAAATAGATAAGACCTTACTTTTGCAGAGAAAATTAGTAAGAATTTAGCAAAATATCAACGAATGACCTAAAGCAGTATAAATTTCAGTTTTATTGAAGCTGTGCATGTTAGAAATATAGCATTAAAATAAGTAGGAGGCATTAATATTTTCTAAAGGGCCAAATTTCTCAGATTGGAAAATACAGGAAGGAATTTGAAAAATAAAGATGAAAGAAGGTGAAATCAGTTAGAGAAGGGGGAACAGTCTGGTCATAATAACAAGAAAGAATGGGTTCACCATTAATTTGATTTCTTATCCTGCCTCTGGGGTCTTTCTGCATTTAAAATTTTGGAGTATTTTTCCATCCCTTTCAGTATGTCAAGTAGCATTCATTAATTTGTGTTCATATCAGAGACTCATTTATATATTCTTGATATATATTCATCATCATTGATTCATTGTTCTGCTGAGCATAATAAGCTGGTGTTAATTAGCACAAACTCTGACAGTCATCTTTAGATCAATTTTTGACCTTGTAGGAAATTTACATGCATATTTAATAAGGAAACACTGCTCACTGTACTTGTACTGTCTACTGCAGGCACACTGCTTTATGTCAGTTTCTTTAACGGTTTTTGCATTGTATATCCTTAAAGCCACAGCCTCCACCAAAAGCCATTGGGTATATTCTCATACAGTGGCCCATTTATTCTGAGCAAATAATCCAGAGGAATAACAACAAATGCTTCATAAAATATAAAAGAAAGCTTTGAAAAATTATCAGTGAGATGGTGTGAAAATAAGGAATTCTCAAAATCAGAAGTGAACATGAAGAATAAAGAATCAATAATAACCTAAAACAGTTCCTCCAGAAAAGAAAAAGCTGAAGAAAGTGGGGATATGAAAGATGGATAACACAAACAGTCCAATGAAATGGAATTTTTCCAACTACAAACCTATACGTGCATAAGAATTTAGTTTATGACACAGTGATATATATTTTCACACATATATGAATTGATTTTCCTAAAAATTGCACTGGGCTATATGGAAGAAAATTTTAATCAATTAATACTTGATACAAACATCTATTTCTTATGGATTAAAAGTGTATATACGCATAATTTGGGAGCCTGTTTACTCCTAAGGATTAAATCCTTTTGAACTTCCTCACAGCTTTATCATTGCAAATTACTGTAACATATTTACCCTGTTAAATTTTCCTTAATTTTGTTTTTTAAACATAATTATAATTTCAGAAGCACTGTAATGTTGTGAGGACATAGAATTAAATGACTGAAGTCTCCACCACTTATTAACTTTGCGAATTTCTTTCCTTATCTGAAAAATGGAGATCACAACAACGACTTCACAGGTTGTTATGACTCTCAGTGTGCTTGGTGACTTAACTTTTGTTATGCTTCATAATCATTAGAAACATAAATTATTCCGCAGAGGATCCCTTTCCTGTCATCCCTCAAGTACTCTGTGCAAACAGCTCTCTTTTGCATAATTCCTGGTTGCTGGTTATATAGCAGAGTTGCTACTGAGTTCATTTTGCCAATGGTTCTTGGTGGGATCTTCTAATGATCTCTAAACTGATTACAGAGAGTGTTAAATACCTTTTAAAAACAATTTATGGGGGCCGGCGCTGTGGCGCAGCAGGTTAAAGCCCTGGCCTGAAGCACCGGCATCCCATATGGGCGCCGGTTCTAGTCCCAGCTGTTCCTCTTCCAATCTGGCTCTCTGCTATGGCCTGGGAAAGCAGTAGAAGATGGCCCAGGTCCTTGGGTCCTTGAACCCACATGGGAGACCTGGAAGAAGCTCCTGGCTCCTGGCTCCTGGCTTCAGATCGGCAAAGCTCCGGCCGTTGCGGCCAATTGGAGAGTGAATCATCGGATGGAAGACCTCTCTCTTTCTGCCCCTCCTCTCTGTGTAACTCTGACTTTCAAATAAATAAATAAATCTTTAAAAAAACAATTTATGTATGTATTTATTTGAAAGGCAGAATGACAGAAGAAGAGAGAGAGGGAGAGACGGGACTCAGTCTTCCTCTGCTGGTTCACTCCACAAATCCCCACAACAGTCAGGGCTTGTTCAGGGCAAACCCAGGATCTCAGAACTCCATCTGGGTCTCCCACCTGGTTAGGAGGAACTCAAGCACTTGGGCCATTATCTGCTGCCTCCCAGGTGTATTAGCAGGAAACTGGGTTGGAAGCATGGAGAAGCTGGTATTCAAGCTGTTGTGGGCAATGACTGCTGGGCTTGTTCCAGGATTTTCTTCCCTGTATGAAAGAATTTAAGGAGGACTCATAGGGTGTTCAGAAAAAACAAGATTTATTTAAAGGGATAGTATACACTCAGATATTATGATGGGCAACCTGTCTTCATGAGGAAGGAAGAGCTGTTGTTCCTATCAAAGTTGGCATCCTCTTTTTGTAGGGTGCAAGGGTGGTATCCTAATTAAATACAAAAATGGGGTGGAGTTTAAGCAGGGTTTGAGTATCTTTGTTTTTGGACTCTCAGAACAATCATGGAGTCTACACAAAGGATTGCCACCATCATGGTGTCTTGTGTATGATGGGAAGTGAGGCTCAAGTGCACAATGGGGGAATGGGCATGCTGAGCCTGCAGCCACGTTGGATCAGCATGGAAGTGGGTGGGGTTTTGAGTGGGACAAGGCTGCAGCACAGGTACTGATATCAGTCTTTCAGCTCCTACCCATTCACTAGCTCCCTGTGCGCCCACATCATGACCAGGCACTCCCATATGGGATTCAGGCATCCCAAGTGGGGCATTAATCCACCACACCAAAATGTCCACCCTAATATAAATTTTCTTTTTGTTTTTGTTATTTCAGGTGTCCACTCACCAAACACCAAAGCTCTGGAGTTGAGACTTGGAAATATGACATGTAAACAGTCCCCAGTTTCTCCTTCAAACAAGCATGTTCTCTTGTCTGAATGTAGTTACCTAGGACTAGATAAATAAAATTCACATAAAATCACTCTCAAGCTGGTATCCCTTACATGGGCAGGCCATTGTGGTATGATTCCTGAAAGAAGGATAATTTGGAGAAGGGGAAAACTCAAAGTTGTTAAGATCCAAGAACTCTAAATTTCAACTGACCTTACTTTATTTTTGTCTATTCTCCATTGGTTGGGAGATATTAGGCTAATGGATCAACTTCATTCAAAACTCAAGAGCTTTATGAATCTGCATGGTGGGAGTATTTGAAGAACTGAATGGGACAATACACGTAAATTCCAGGGGCAAATTTAATGGAAACCCCCAATAAACAAAAAATATTATTACCAGTTCAAAATGCAGACTTAAACATTTATCTGTAACTTATCCCCTCATTTCCTTTTGCTTTTCATTGGGTTTTCTATTTATACTTAAAAGTTATTCATCTGACTCCAATTTCCCATGATAGTTCATCTTGAAAAATAAACAGCACTGGAAGCCTATTTTCAGCCTCATTTTTAATGCTGAGGTCACAGAATATCCAACTTATTTTTTCAATTAGTGTGCTGGAGAGCCGTAAATTAGGGAGCAGAATCAGAGGCAGGTGCAGACTCCACCACCTGCCATCTGTAATAATTTCATGAACTGAATCCAGACTTCAATAGGGACATAGAAATTAAGGAGGCAGTTGAGTGAGCTGGCTGTTGAATGATGACAGTACAGTACTGATCTAGATTTAGTTTGGTTTTACAAATACTGAGTATTACTCCCATGACAAGAATACCATATATATTATATATATAGTATATTATATATTATATATATATATATATCAAGAGAGGAGAGTTTAAAGGAAACACAGAGTACAGTGGTAGAAGGGAGCATCCGAAGAAAGCTATCCAGAAATTTTGAAGAAATAGAGGAGATGAAGAGAAATAGCATACCAAGAAGTGATTACGGTACAAGATTAGCAGGAGAAACTTTCAGAGAATTTTTTTTTAATATTTGTCACATTGCTCCTGCCTCTCCACCTAGAGGGAAGCCAGTGCTGATCACCAGCCCTGGATTTAAGGCCGTTGTCCCTCCATCTCCAGTCCCTCATGCTGCTCAAAGCAAGAGCATGCAAAATTATTAGTGGAGGTAGAAGAATGAATTAACCCACATTTCTGTGTGATCTCCACATGAACAGGACTTTGGGCTTCTGTGAGATGCAGCTGGGCTCTGGGGAGCCATTGTCTTGGAGCCAAGTCCTGGCTTCTTTACTTATATGCACAGGATCTTGCCAAGGTTCTTGCTTTACTATGTCTCAATTTCTCATCTCTAAAAGGAAGATGATAAATTTTAGTGCCTCTGCATCCTATGGTTGTTACATACATGAAATCAGTTAATACAAATAGACTAGGATTAGTAGAACATGAACAATTCATGTTGGAGGTTTTGTGCTGTGGATATAAACAAGAAAGTTCATATATGTAGGAGCATATCAATTTTATTTATATATAATTATTTAAAAATACATGAACTTGAATTAGGTCAAATGTGCACAAAGAACAGACTGGCAGTTATTTGGAATGAGTTAGAAGGTGTCAGATTGGATGAAGAGAAGCCAATAGAAGGGCTAAGGCAATAAATCAAACAGTGTTCTCTAAGGGCCTGGATTAACAGACATTCATGCAGGTGGAGAAGTGAGAATAGCTTTCAGCAATTTCATCAAGGGAAATTTTGAAGAGCTGTGTGACTATGGAGCATGGGAGAAGAGTCAGTGATTTCCAGCTGTAGGGACTCCTTGTAAGTTCAGTCACCAAAGTAGGAAAGAGAGGAGGAGGAACAACATTTGATCTGGACTTTGTGAGCAGTCCTAACAACGGACTTTTCCAACAACCTAAGGGCATGAAATGTTAACTAGATGGCAGGAGTAGCAAAAATCTGAAGTCTTATAGAGGAGAAAACAGAAGAGAAAGGTGAAAGACAAATCTTCTAGGCATGAGAGGAAGACAAAAAATGATCAGGACTCGTCTTGAATGTGACTTAGTCAGAATTTGTTTCCCATAATTTGTTGTTATTGAGGAAATATCTCAGGGATACACTGTCCTGGGAGAAAACAGCTATGGAAAGGCTAAAAGGATTGGAGAAATAATAGGGGAATTTTACAAGAAATATGCAAATAAATGTCAACAGAATTCTTGGTTTATTTGCTTCAAAAGCAGTGTCCCAAAGTCATCCCTGCAGGGTCACTCGCCCAAGGTCATCACTCACCAGTTCCCACGGTCTAACTCACTACTAACTTGCACATGTTGTTGCCTTAACTGGACTCCTGTTGGGGGAAGGGAGGCAATCCCCTTTAACCAGGCTGTGTATGGCCACCACTGTCTTTCCTCCCAGAGGGGAGGCAGCAGCAACGTGACCAGGATCTTGTGCCGAATGCTTGATTTCAGCTGGTGTCTGGACTGTGTGTGATTCCTACAAGGGCTGACTGACTGACTCCTGTGTAATGTACCCTAGGCAGCACTAAACCAAAACTGAAGGAGAACTGAAGTGTTCCCTTACCTTCTTTCTTCTTCCTGCAGGTATTGTTTTAAAACAAAATCTCTGTGAATGGTTCAGGATCCGGCAATTTAGGAAAAGCAAAGAAAACAGAAAAGAGATAGAGGAACCAGTCCTTAGTGTGTACCCCATGCTTCCAAAACTCACTTTCCATTAGTCCTGGGGACACCTCCCACCTGCCCCAGATTAGGCAGGATGTGTAGATAACCCAACTGCAGTATGGTGCTCCAGGATGGGTGTAGCCAACGTATGGCATGAGTGTTGATGAGTGCAAGGCATTTTGTCCTTCTTCACAGGATGTCTTTATTGCCTTTTATTCCTTTCTATATTAGGTTCCCTTCTTTCACATTGTTTTTTCTATCTTTCTCTTCTCCTCTTCCCTTGTTTTCACCACTTCTTCCTGTTCTTCTTCCCTTACTTGCTTTGGTTCCTGCTTCCTTTTTTTCCCTCTATTTCCTTGATTAGAGTAATTCCAATGGATCAATGTTAGGAGCAATTTACTGGTTTTGACTCCAGCACTATTATTATTATTATGTTTTATATATGATCTTGGGTAAGTTTCTGAAATCTCCTATACCAAAATTTCTCCATCTACAGTGGAAATCTACTAATATCATCTACTTTCAAATTTTGGCCTAAGGGTTAAATAAAATCATGTAAAGCATTCAGTATAGGCTTGGCACTTCAATCATGTCGTGTGATGTTAATGTAAGACCTACTGAATTTTGACCTCCTCTAGAGACCAGCTCTCTCTCCATTGTTTACCTACTTTGGTGTGCTGCAGAAATAGAGTAAACCCTTATGTTAGTTCTTCCAGTCATTACATGCAAAATCTAAAACCTTGGATTCTGATTTTAAGTGAATCCTAAGCCATTTCACTCAACTTTCTTTCTTCATATAACGGAAAGGAAAATACTAATATTTTCTCATGTGACATCAAAATGTCACTGTATGTAAACTAATAGGTAATTTAGTTGATCACCTTTTGGCTTAATGGCCTAAGCAGATTCAAATTTTGAATTCAGTCTCTGAATTAAATGGATGAGAACAATTTGGGTTTTACACTTTGCTTTTCAACTATTTATTTGGCTGGCTTTGCTCCGATAATTCTTTTGTCTATGTGTTTGGACTGGGCTAATGTGCAGTTGGTTTTTCCTTGAAGAGGGTCCCTTTTAGTTTCTTCCCTCTTTTTTCTTTTCTTTTCATTCGTCTATCTCATCTCTAACTTAAATAATCTAGGCATTAATCATATGCATTGGATACCAGAACTCAGCTTTGGCCAGGGCTACTTTGAATTATGGAGTATTCCCCCAACAAAGTCACATTTTTGTTTTCAAACTGCTATGAATATGATTAAGTCCTCTTGATCCAGCCTTACACATAGACAAAATGGCCTCAGTATAGTATAAAAGTTAATGGCCGGCGCCGCAGCTCAGTAGGCTAATCCTCCGCCTTGCGGCACCGGCACACCGGGTTCTAGTCCCGGTCGGGGCACCGGATTCTGTCCCGGTTGCCCCTCTTCCAGGCCAGCTCTCTGCTGTGGCCAGGGAGTGCAGTGGAGGATGGCCCAAGTGCTTGGGCCCTGCACCCACATGGGAGACCAGGAGAAGCACCTGGCTCCTGCCTTCGGATAGGCGCGGTGCGCCCGCTGCAGTGCGTCGGCGGTGGCGGCCATTGGAGGGTGAACCAATGGCAAAGGAAGACCTTTCTCTCTGTCTGTCTGTCTGTCTCTCTCTCTCTCTCTCTCTCACTGTCCACTATGCCTGTCAAAAACAAAACAAAACAAAGTTAAGTGCACAGGGTTAGTAAGCATTTGACATAGAGGTTAAGACTCCACTTGGCTTGCCTGCATACCATATGGAGTGTATGAGTTCAAGTGGGGATATTCTCCTGATTCTAGATTCCCACTGATGTACACCATGGGAGGCAGCAGAAGGTGGTTTAAGTACTTGGGACCATTCCACCCACATTGGAGACCTGGATTGAGTTTCTGGCTTCTGGCTTCCATCCGTCCCAGCCTCAACTGTTGGAGAAATTTGGGGAGTAACCCATGATTGTGTGTGTGTGTCTTTACTTTTCAAATAAATGAAAATAAATAATTAAAATTTTAAATTTTTGACAGTGTTGTCTTTGCTTTGCTGCAGTCACAGACAGCCCCATACATGAAGTACTTAAAATAGCAGTGATTCCTTCTTTATTCATCTCAAATTCTGAAGTGGACCACAAGGTCTTTATCTTGTCACTGCACTATCTGG
This sequence comes from Oryctolagus cuniculus, assembly GCF_051225735.1. NCBI lineage: Eukaryota > Metazoa > Chordata > Mammalia > Lagomorpha > Leporidae > Oryctolagus > Oryctolagus cuniculus. The sequence continues at coordinate 36,092,374 of NC_142873.1, forward strand.
AACAAATGACCCCCAAAGTTGCCACAGAAGGAGAAGAGGGCCGGCGCCGTGGCTCACTTGGCTAATCCTCTGCCTGCGGCACTGTCCCAGTTCTGTGCCGGTTGCTCCTCTTCCAGTCCAGCTCTCTGCTGTGGCCTGGGAGTGCAGTGGAGGATGGCCCAAGTGCTTGGGTCCCTGCACCCGCATGGGAGAACAGGAGGAAGCACCTGGCTCCCGGCTTTGGATCGTTGCAGCGCACCGGCCGTAGCGGCCATTGGAGGGTGAACCAACGGAAAAGGAAGACCTTTCTCTCTCTCTCTCTCACTGTCTAACTCTGCCTGTCAAAAAAAAAAAAAAAAAAAAAAAGGAGAAGAGAGAGATGGAGAATACAGTTTGACTCCATTCTTTACCACATAATTCTGGACATGACACTCTGCTCTTAGATCATTGCTGTGTGGCTAGATCCTTGCTCTGCTACTTAAAGCCAACTTGATCTTGGCTCTGTTCCCCTATCTGTGGGAATTTGCAGAGGCAATGGTCATGATTTACATCTATATCTCAGAGTTATTATGAGAATTTAAAAATATTATTTATATAAAGTGCTTAGAAAAGTATCTAACACGTGGCAAGCAACAATAGGTGTTTTTCTACACAGTCTTTGATATATATATATCAGTCTCAGCATATAATTATTATTTATTTAATGATCAATCATAAAGAAGAAACAATGAGGGAAATGGAGACTGAATTTAAAAAAGCATTGCTTGCCCTTACTAAAAGCAATTATGTAATTGTCTTGCAATCCTTGGAATATACTGTTATACGAGAGTACTTAAAAACGTTCATGGGAAATACGTATTTTGAAAAAACTATGCATGGATTTCATCATTTTTGAAGCATTGTTCCAGGAAAGTTTTGAAGTCCCCTTGTATACAGGGAAGAGCTACTGCACACTTTCTGAGAGAGTGTCACACATCTGTAAGAAATGATTGATCGTCCTGGTTGCTTTGGGGGTGAATGAGACATTTGCATTTCTTTGTGCATTTCTCTAAGGAAATAGTTCTTAGTTTTTACTGATTCCTTTAAAAGATCTGTTACTCAAAAATGTGTAAGATCTCTGTTCCCATCACCTTGTAAGTGCAACCCTTGCGATGGCAAAGACAGAATTCAGGGAGTGAGGAGCTCATGATGCAATAGACCTAGTATTCATCTTTGTATGTAAATGTTCCGTGACTTATTTTTCAGAGAAGAACAATGGAAGAAGGGAGGGCAAGATTTTGAGCAGTTTGAGCAGAAATCTCTGGCACTTGTGACTCCCTTCCATACTCGCAATTTCTCCTGGCTCCATCTTCTCTCAATCAAGCAGGAAATTGAAAAAGAAGAGCTGTTCTGGAAGGTGAGCTCCAAACCTTGACAACCTTTTGGGGACTTGCAAGTAAATCACTAAATCTGCTTAGCAACTTTCTTGGTTCTGTGGGAAGAGGCAGGCACAGCCATGGCAGGAACTGAAGAATAAATAGTATTCAGTTTCTGCCTTCCTTCCCGGAGTTGGTTGGCATGGGAAGGGTAAGACTCAGTATGAGTCATTTTCTAAAATCACACTACGCCCTGCTGCTTCTCACATCTCTGTGGATCATTAATGTGTTTCCAAGCCGATGGTTTTGTGCAAAGCATTTATTTACCCTTATTATTAAGATGTGTGTGGGGCACTGGAAGTATAAGCTTTGAGGCCTATAAAGCACATGATAGAAAGAGGCATGCATATGGAAGGAGAATTCTGTCCGTGGACCATGTACAAGCAAGCTCACCATAGCAAAGGGTGATGACACAACAAGAAAATATAATTGAAGAACACACTCCGAAATATGTTACATAAAATAATTTACTTCTCATTCAGAATGACTTCCAGACTTATTTGTGAGACAATAGTCTGTGAGTACAGGTACCATATCAAAGTCATGACAATTGTGATAGGGCAAGACCAGCAGAGTTATACATTTGGATCCAGAAGTTACCCGAAACAGAATTGTGAAACTGTGTGTAACAAAAAGGGTCACTGATGAGGAACTTTGGGAACATTAGGAGTAAGACTGCCAGAGGGGCAAGAAAGGTACAATTAGGAAATGTTCATTTGAATGCAATGAGATCTGTGTGCACAGACTCTGGTGTCTTCATTTTGCAGCCCAGTACATTGGTGTAGAAGCCACAAAGGTGCTCATGCATGTAACTGATACCGGAACAACAGAAACAATGTATGTGCATGAGTGTGTACACCCTCTCAAAGACAGTAGTTTTAGAAGAATGAGAAGAAAATTACTTCCTGGGCATTCGTTAATAATTCAGGTAAAATCTTGCACTCCATTTATAAAACAATACAATAATAAAAATTTGTACAAAACAACATCATAAATAACATAAATGAGAAATTTTCAAGTATTTCACATGCCTTGAAAAGTTCCAAACAGTAGTTCTAACAATTGGTTTTCTCTCTCTCTCTTTCTGTTTGTCTTTCTTTTTTCCCTTTTTTTCATTCTCATTTAGTCTCAGAGCCTAGAAAGAAATGTCTGCAGTCTCTGTTAGTCTTGATGTTTGGGATGTAATGAGCAAGATTTTTGTCTTACAATGGCTTTTCAATTTGTGAAACTGTGCCCCATTTATAGAATAAAATCTTTTGCCTGCTACTGGCTTATACTCGTAAATTTAGAGCTAGAACTGTTATGGAGAAAAATCCAGCTAACCAAAACAAGCCAAACAGACATCTGATGGCCAAGTTCCTCAGGACAAAAATGAGAAGAGCACCTTGATCAAGAGAGAGGGAAGGGGCAAAGGATAATGACAGTGACCTTTAAAAGTCTGTACCCTTGCTTAGCCAGTAACTTAGAGTAAGTATAGCTGGAAAGACTTCAGCTGCGTTTCTTCATTCAGTTCAATTACCCCATCTCCCAAATTCATACCAACCCAGCTGCTAATAACTATGCCTTGAGCACCCAGGCAAAGGAAGGAAGCCAGCAGCTGAGGGACTCAAAGGTGCTGTTAGTAACCATCAGCCTAAGACAAAATTCTGTATCAGTCATATACAGGATTATTTGTGATTTTTCTCTCCGTAGAATAGAGCTCAATGTGAAGACTATCACTGGTTAAATTAACCATGAATTTGCTTGGATGCTTTTCCAGAAAGATCCATGGAGTTTTACAGAGACAACTTTCTACAAGTTGACATTCTGTTCTGAGCCTGCAATGGCAGTTAGCTCAGTTTGCTCTATTAAAATGTGTATGAAAGACCAGATATCGAAACATGCATGTAAGTACATACACACATTCTAGTTATGAGCACCTAGGGTCTTTCCCTCCCATCTACTCTTGCAGGGATACCCACATGTGTATTCACACACACACATATATAGAATGTGTATGTGTATATGTGCATACATAAATACACACACACACGCACACATACACACACACAAGGGTATACTAGGTCAGCTTCATCCAAATATTTGGAGCCTGGAGAAAGTTCTGCTAACAGAAAATGTGCATATGCATGTCACAAGATATGTATCAACCAACCAATCTGAGGTCAAACTGTTTGGAGGAGGGAACTATCAACAATCTTCAATAATCCAGACCCACAAGGCCATTATTTGAATATTTGCTCACATGGCGCTCTAAAACGAACTTGGAGAAATTGAACTAGAATCAGGTTCCACCCTGATGAACACCCAAACACCAAGACTAAATCTAGCCCTCGCATGAAAGTGACTCACACATGGCAGGCAGCATGAACACTAGGCTACAATGTGGATAAAGCACTGGTGCTTAATACAGATCAATATCTGGCCTCAGCTTCTCCAGAGCATAGTCTTGGCATTTCAGCCATCCACCTCCAGGTGAGAATTAGGCACACTGGGGGAGCAGGGAAGCACAGTCCACAGAACTCTTGGCTCCTTTCTGCTTCTCTGACCCACAGTTAGAAGGGTTGGCCAAATCAAGATAGAATCGGGATTTGAGGAAGCGGCGGTATGAATCCTTCTCCATAAGGTTGAAAATCTTCTTCTGGGCCTCATCAAAGCAGGTGATCGTAGGTTCTAGCATGTTCCGGCTTGTCTCCTCCCTGGTGCAAGAATCTAGGTTCACCTAAGGAGAAAAGGCCAAGGCTCCATTATACCTAGGACCTACGTTGGCTGCATGCTTTGTACTGAATACTAACAGGGCACCCTGCATACTCCAGGAATGAAAAAAAAAAAAGTTGGCTCTAACTTGGTATACGTGAAAGAATATGAGAGGTTCATTCTGCTTCAGGGTAAGCATGGAAAATTTGTTTTCTTTCTCTAAACTGAAGAAATTTATGTAAAAAAAAATACCTTAAAGGAGTTATTTAAATCATGTGGATAAAAGCACTTTTTTCTTAACTGGTTTATTTGAGGTTGTCAAGCTTATGACTCCACTGTTACATCTTTTCCTGTAACTCACAGGATCTAAAGATACGTGCCCCTGAATACCACTTCCAGACACCTTCATGAGAGACCCAGGGGGTTCACTGCCATGAAAACCTACCTCTTTTGTTGCCTGGACTGAGATGAATTCATTATAGATCTTTTTGGCCTTAGGACTTAGTTTAGAGGGTGATTTGATTTTCTTGTACTCTTCACAGCTGATCCAGAAGTCAATGTTCTCCTCACTATATTCAGATTTTAAGAAAGCTTTGAAAGCTGCCAACCCACCTGCAATACAGGAGAAAGAACCACACATGTTATCATACTCAATGACCTCTTGGACATGGCAGTTCAGATAAAGCTGTGGTACTTGGAAATAAAGCATAGGTTCAAGGACTCCCCAATTTTCTCCTCTTTGGAGGGTCACTTGGGGGAAGGCAACTCTAATCTCTGAATAGTATCTAGTAGATCCAGTTACACAAAATGATTCATGCTCAAAATCGAATGTGTTTTGTTTCTAAAACACCTAAGTGGCTATCAATTACCAAGGTAGGTTTGGGAAAGAGAAGCTGAGGTTGATTCTGTAAGAATATCTCAATATTCAGAAGCTTTTCCTCTCTGCCTTTTTCTACCTGATGATAGAGATGGTTCTCTGATGGTTCCTTTGTGAACTTTCCATTGTACTTCACAAAGCACTAGTGCATGGTAAAATGTTAAACAGACTGGATATAAGACCAAAACGTCATCTTGGGTTTGGAAATCACAATGAACCTTGTTCTTTCTGCAGTTCCTATGAGGCCAGCATAATATGAGATAACCTGCCTCCTCCACAGTGCCTTTAACCTCATCCCATGAGCGGGATAAAAAACCGTCAGACTTACATTCATGGTTAATCAGGTTTTCCAGTGATTCGGCCCATTTCTTGACTTCCTCTTGACTCACCCTAGAGACATTACAGAGAAAAAAAATAGTTTGAATTTATGATACAAAAAACTGGGGCAAGCAATCTAAGACTTAATAAAATGTAGAGATTTTATTTTTTATCATCATGAACAGCTCTATTATTGATTAGATCATGTTTTTTTTTTTTCAGTAAATATGTGGGAAAAAATCTCCAATGTAGTTATGATTTCCATGAACATGGGGGCCATCTTGATCCAAATCTGGCTTAACTAGGGGCATACTTTCCTTCTTTTCTTATACAACTCTCTAAACTCAGATAGTTAAAACTCAATGGGCTTTCATCCAGGCCATTTCTCTTACCTCTGGCAAACAACCACTTTGTCCTTCTTGCTGTGGGAGGAATTATGTTCACAGGAATCTGACTTCTGCAGCAGGAAACCCAACCGATGCTTCATATCTTTTGCACTGCACAGAAGAGGAAAGCAAGGGAATTAACGATGGTAACCACCTGTCTTAAGACACCTAGTGGTAGGCTTGAAGAATTCATTAGTAGCATATAGTGCAGAGACAGTTAATTTAGGGAATAGGAGATGAAGTTGGCATTAATTCTCAGGAAAGCAACACTTGTTTCTGCCAATGAGTTAATGCACAACCTTGAGATGAGAGTCATAACACTGGTTTACTTATCTATAATTGGAATTCTGACCCTTCAATCTGTCTTAGAAGCCCGTTCTGTACACATGCCATTTTGGTGCAACAATGAAACACTTGGTATCATCAATATAACCACACAAGAAGACATGACTGTTCTTTGAGTAATTTTTAGGAGTTAGAAAGCAGCAGTAACTGCAAAATTCGACACCTTTTTGCTGCACGCCCCCTTCTGGTGGTTGGTTGCTATTGTCATCTGTCTCCTTGCAGGCAGAGTAAGAAGCTCCTTTGGAAATTAAGGGTCTCTTTCTTTCCATCCAAATATGTGATGGAACAAGAAATATGTGTTATGGGGTAAATATGGAGTACATACTGAGGTGTGTAGCTTCAGAAATGGAGTGGTTAACGCAAATGCTCAGGGTGAAACCCACGTTCCTTTAGATTAGTTCTTCCAGACAATATAGTGCTGCTATTGCCTTCTTTTTTAATATTTATACACTGAAGAAGCCATCTAGAATCACTCCTGAAACTAGTGATTGCGATTGCGGGCAGAGTTTCTGGTGTATTGCCATTTCATAGGTGACCAGGCTATGTCAGTACTCCTCAGTAGCTCAAAAAGGAGGCCCAGAGATAAGCTTTTACCTCTTCTCTTACACTACCATGTTTTTGCTTGTATCTCTTACTATAAAAGCTACAAAATAGTTAAAAAGAGAAATGATTTTAAAAAGAAATGGATAGCTAAGTGTTCCTACTTGTAGGGGGGAAATAAAGGGTAAAAAGAAATTTTAGAATGGTTATTGATATACTAAAGGTTTATCTATGTCGGCTTCCCAAGAAAGTTTGAATTCCATTAGGTCCTTGGACTGCCCCCTAAATGGTATTTTCTCTTCTTCACATGACTATTTGCCTTTCTCTGCTTTCTCAACTGGTGACTGCACAGGGATTGGGAAATTCTCCTTAATGATAGCAAGATATATTCCTGAAGCCTAGAGTGGTTCTAAGGTGATGGCATGAGTGTATTGTGAGTCAATGTAAATAGAAATTATTCCGTACTACCATGTGCCTCCTCTGTTTGAGATCCCATGGCTATTGACTGCCCAGTGTAGGGTCATTTCCTAATGAGTTGAGAGTATGCACAGAAAGTATCCTTTTAACGTAATAAAACAGTACAAATAAAAACGAAAATCACTTCAGAAGTCACTGGAATGAGGAACTGGATGTGATCTTCACTCACACACCCCGGGCAGTGGGAAGTCCCTCCGGAAGCTCGGGCACTGCTGGAGAAAGTGCTGGACTAGATGATTGACGTTTCCCCTGTGAGGAGGGGAAGAACAGCTACCTACTGACTGTGAGCTTAACCTTCTCAATCAGTTGCTCAGTGCCTCAAGGGCAGACCTCTAGCACAATCTCCCATCTATGAATCACTAAATATTTACTGGAGCATAACTTTTCCCTGACACTTCTGCATTTTGCATGATTAATTTTATATGTGATTTAACTGAAGCGTGGATGGTCTTGCTCTATCCAGTTAGGAAATTAATGGTGAAGGTGAGAGGTATTTATCCCATCAGTACTCTCTACCAGAACCTCCTGCTTCATTACGGAGAATATATCAATACTGTCCTGCTTCTGAATGAAAGGCAAATGGCTTCAAAACACACAAAAGATTATGCTTCTTGGAATTAACTCCAAATTGAAATGTAAGGTGATTGTTCTTTGCAGGGAGACAAGAAAAGAGGTAGTACACTTGCAGATTGACTTTTTACCTTTAGCTGCAAGATTAAGTGATGTAATACGCTCTCATTTTGTATTTTACTTTCAACTGATGAATATCTAGCATTTTCTGAAATCATCTACTTACGCCTATTTAAAAAGACAGAAGAGTAGCTATATATTTTTAAGTCTTTGTTTTTATATTGACAAAACAATCTCTTTAGGATGAGCTCTTCTACAGAACCCTCAGATGACTTGTTATAATCAATACTCCTTAACTACCACTCACATAAGACACTTTAAGAATGAGAGATAAGAACAGAGAAAAAAAGAGACATGTAGCATAGAAACTATTTCATTGTGACATTTGTTTATGAGAATATAGAACGATACTGTAGCCCCAACAGAAAGCATTGTGGCTTTCTGATGATGTAGCACAAGTTCATTCCGAGGTGTCCTCCCCTAAATGAATTTCAGAGAGTCACAGTGCTTGCAATTATCCAGGTATGCTCACATAATGGAGGTGATCACAGATACAGCAAGTAGAGTCAACACCTCATATGATTCTTAATCAGCACTAGCTTAGTTAGAGGACTTGGCTAAAAGATCACAACAGTTTTCAAAACTGAGGTCACATGAAACAACACACTAATATCAGAATTTGGGAAGCACAGTTCTTAAGTCACAAATCAAGTTATTCTTGGAGAAAATCCAGGGAAATATTCTCCCCTGATCAGACTGCTACTCCAAAGAACCAGGTTAGTAAACACAACTAGCAAGTAACTGAGAAAGTCTGTCCAAAAGTTGAACGTAGTTAGTAGCTGAAAACAATCTTACCTCCTCAAGCAGGAAGCCGGCAGACCTGCAAGCCCTTTGCACATCTTGTCTAACAGCGTGGGATTCGCCGAGGAGGAAAGAAACGCAGCAGGAGGAGCTGTGGCCTCTGTTTTGCTCAAGCTTCGGTTTCACTCCTGCAAAGATGCTGCCAGAATCCTGAGCTTCTCCTTTCCAGGCCTGTAGGGGTCTCTTTTATAGCCCGGCCACGAGCGACGAGCCAATCAGATAACAGCTCTGCGGTACCAGCGCCTGTCTCCTCTGCCTCTCCAGCCCCTGGAAGGCAGGAGGAAGAAAGGACTTACGCATCAGCCATGCAAAATGGACAAGCTGGGAAAATCCTCTTCCAAAATAGACATACATGAAAAAAGTGACTCAATATCTCTACAAATGTCTGTGATTTTTAACTTCTAGAGACGGGAAAAATAAAAGTCTACAGTGTTGGAAAATATGGGAGTTTATTCTTTTGTCTGTAAAAACAGTATCAGGGACAACATTGCCTCCGGAACGGAAAGGTGCCAGTAGGAATTCTAAGGCACACTTTGGGGGTTGAATCTCAACACACTTTCTCTTTTGGATGAGAAACATCACATTGTATGTGACCCAATATTTGACCTGCTCGATTTCCAAAAGGCAGGTGGGAGGATCATCGTCTCCGAGAGATGATTTCTCCATTGCAAGACACACGGAGGTGTGGGGAGAAATAGCTAAATGGCAGACAGGAATATGCCTGGCAGCATAGAAAAGCTGGCCCAGGAGAAATAGATTTGCTGCATCTGTCATCAAACTGACTGTAGAATACTTTGCTCCAATTCTTATTAAGAACAGAATTCAGCCCAGCACTGACAATTTCTCCTGTACATGCTTGCCTCCTGCAAAAAGCCTCAAATAGCAGCCTGAGGTCCAGGGCAGCAAGGAGATGAATAAATATAGATACTGATTCTTGTTAGCAACTGTGTTCATGTCTTATGTAATTCTAAGCTTCTAAATTGGTATTTCAAGAGGAAGAAAGGGAGGGAGAGAAGGAAAGACAGAGAAAGAGAAATGCTCCAGAGAGCAGGCAGGCAGAAAAATATGGTTTGCTTTGCCTATTACCTGGCTTCAGGGTTAGCATAAGAATATTCTGCCCTGCAGGTACTTCTGAACACCGAGACTATTAGTATCTTTTGCATGTAATATCATAGACTGAATATTTTAAAGAATCATGCAGGTGTTTCGTATCTTACAATCATAGCTCATGTACACTAGAACTGCAGAGAGTGCTTCTTTGTATCTGAAAGCTGTGAGTACAAGGGGGAAATTAAATACCAAGTCTGACCCAGACAGCTCTCATTTTGAAAGCAGGTAGATTTCTGACCGCAAGCTACAGGGAGCTGTGCTTTACTTAGAAGAAACAGAGATATCAAGTAGTTCAGGTGGGAAAGATGAAAAATAGATGGGAGCCAGTAGAATGCAAAGAGAGTGCGAAGACAGAATGCAAAATGGAAAAGAGCTGTACCTGTATGTCCCCCTTCCCCCATTCATGCCCTTGAAAATCTCAAGCTGCCTCCACTCCCCCTCCCCAGCTAGCAAAGAGATGGTAAACAAACATAAAAAGGCTAAGGACTATAATCTTCAGAGGATGCATTTAGATGGTAGGAAAAAGCTTTGGCCTTCATGCAGGAAGACAAGAGAACATTTATTAGATTAGCTACTGGACAACTTTTCCTTGAGTTATAACACAAAACAAATGAAAGTTGGCAGCCATTCGTGGTGATAATGTGGAAAAAACTGCAGTGTCACATGAATTAAGAGAGCTCGTAAGACCTAGAAAGATGGACCCAGGGATATGAGTCAGGCAAAATTAGCATCAGACAGGAGAGACTAATTAAAAGGGAGAAACGGTTACTCAAAGATGGATCAGGGCTTCTCTGCTTACCTGGGTGCCCAGATGATTTGATTTTCGGACAATGAGTGAGGATCCGAAACAATTTACTGATGTCTGAGAATTCACAGTAAGAATCTTGTGTCTTGTTCCTAGTACAAGAGAAGCTCATTTGTCACAAGTTAAATATAAATTGTTGCAATAGATGAGCTGAATAGGATTTTTAAAGCAATCAGATCTAACCCCTCCATTTTACCAAGGAGAAAATAGAGAAGCAGAGGGGAAATGATTTGCCACAGCTCCTTACTAAGAGAGACAGGTCCAGACTGGCTTCCTGGTCCCAGGTCATGTGGATTTTCTACAGGACTCTCCTATCACTCAACAGTCTTGTCAAACGAGATACACTGTGTAAACAGAGATATTTCTAAATTGCAGAGTGCTAAGCAAATCATTTTTTATTATTAGATTATGCACAGGAGGTAACAGAGCCCCCAGTGTTAACTTCATATATTTCACACAAAGAGGCCCCGATTTTCCCCTCCCTCATGGAAGCAGCAGCTGCTACAGCCCTCATTACATTAACCATTACTTTATTCTAGCATTTCTTATTCATTTATTCCTTTGACTATGACTTCTCATGTTCTCAGGAGTTCTAATACTTTTAAAGAGTGTTCAAAAGCATCTCATAAATTAATATTTTTTTTTTCACGATGGGCCTTGCTGATTGTGTTTGAGGAGGCGGGGACTGGTACATCGTATTACCTTGACAACATTCCCCCTCCTTTCTCTGATATGCACAAAACATTTAATTCTATTATTCTATGATTTGTCATCCTGGATGATTCTTACAGTATGGGGGAACACAGCTCTCAAAAATCTCTTTTGTATTTATTGATTCGTTTGAGACATATCTTTTAGGTAGCTACTCTACACCAGGAACTCTTTGGGAAACTGTATACATGGTAAACAAGCAGGCAAGTCTCCACTTAGTGGAGTTTTTATCCCAGTGGAAGGAGTCAGAAAATAAACAAGTGAGATAATTGTAGATTTTGATCTATCCCATGAAGAAAATAGGCAGGTGATATGAAAAGAATAACCGGATGAGGAAGGACTTATCTTGCCAAGATGGTCAGCAAAGAGCTCTATGAAGAGGTGGTATCCAAAATGAAATCTGATGGGTGAGAAAAAAACCTAGAAAATTGTCTTCCAGATGGAATTAAGAGCATGTGAAAATGTTTCTTTATCTAAATTGGGCAAGAACAAAAGACAAATCAGCATAGCTAGAGAATTGAGAACAAGGAGAGAGTAGCATGAAATTGAAGTGCCCAGGTAGAAGCTACACTCTGCTAGAGGACTGGTGAAGAGATTGGGCCTTATCAGAACACAATGCAAACCCCCTAAAGGGACAGAGCTGCTAGTTCTGACTATTGTGGAAATAGGCATTTAGCCACATGAGCAGAAGCATGGAAGCAGGGAAACCAGTTAGCAGAGTTAGCAGTCTGAATCCTGGCTCATCAGTTTCTACCTGGCAAAGTGGAGAATTGCTTCCCAAATTTTTATGACATTATAGAGCAGACATTCTGTTGGACTTGGGTGAACTAAATGGAAATTACAAGTGGTTTGTGCTTTTCAGGAACCCATACTCTGATGGAGAAAATTCTTCAATAAGCAGAAAACAGTAGAATGAGTGTCATCCTTATGAACTTGTATATATAAAATTCCAGAAAAGCACAGAGAATGGAGAGTAAGCAATAGCTTTGGAGTGGAGAGTGGTTTTCATAAAGGAGATCTTAAAGAATTAATAGAGACTGGAGATGTAGGTGTTGTACACAGAAGAGAAACATTACAAGAGAGAACATAATAATAATTGCTAATTTTATTGGGTACTAATTGTGCATGGCATTGTTTTAAGCACTTTATATCAATTAGTTCCATCTTGGGACTCAGGAAACAATACCCCAGAATATGGCATTTGGGTATGCTGATTTAAATTGAAAGCATTTGGGGGTGGGGGTGCAGCATAGTCAGTAGCAGTTTTGGATACCCACATATCATATCCAAGTCCTGGCTCCACTTCTTCATTCCAGCTTCCTGCTAATGTACACACTCTGGGAGGCAGCAGCTGATGGCTCAAGTACTTGGGTCCCCGCCACTCACATGGGAGACCTGCACTGAGTTCCAGGCTCCTGGCTTCAGCTTGCTCAGTCCTGGCTGTGGCCGGCATTTGGAGAGTGAACCAACATATTGGAGATCTCTGCCTCTCTGTCTTTCGGATAAAATAAATAAAATATTTTTTTAAAAAAGATGAAAACATTGGAAATTTCTTTCTCCTGTTTGAAAATCCTTAATGTGTTGTACTATGTGAATTAACAGTAAAACTAGCATTCAAACAGTACTTTATACTTTGTGTGTCTGTATGGGTGCAAACTGTTGAAATCTTTACTTAGTATATACTAAGTTGATCTTCTGTATATAAAGATAATTAAAAATGAATCTTAATGAAGAATGGGATGGAAGAGGGAGTAGGAGATGGGATGGTTTGTGGGTGGGAGGGTGGTTATGGGGGAAAAACTGCTATAATCCAAAAGTTGTACTTTTGGAAATTATGTTTATTAAATAGGGGTTTAAAAAAAGAAAATAGGTTTAGAAAAAATCCCATCATTGGCAAAACACAACTCACTGAGAGGCCTCATTCAGGCCACCTCCAATTCCTCAGAGGGCTGCTACCTGAGAGAGCTTATTTGCTATTTTGATTAGACAACCTCTGCTTACCATGGATTTCCTCCCCTGCCTGTAGCCACCTCCTCTCTCAAGACTGAGACCCTCATTTCTTTCTTGTTCAGGACACTCCAGAAAGCTCCATTTGTCTGACCCTTCTTTAAGTCCTTTATTTTGTGTGGCTCCCGTGTGTTTGCATGCAGTGAATCTGTATGCCTTTTTCTCCTGTTAATCTCTCTACCATAAGTTTATTCTATAGACTCAAATTATCAAAGCTTCAGAGAGCAAAGAGAAAGTCTAGTTCCCCTACACCATCCTGGGAGAATGTCCTACAGTGGTTGTCACTTTACAGGTGAGACATGGATGACTCAAGATACTCTCCAGAGGAGTGATAGGTTGGCAACTCAGGCTGTCTGACTCCAAGGTCTCTGTCATTAAAACCTATGCTATTAGATCCATAAAGCATGAAAGAAAGTGCAGAGATCATTGAGGTATTTGGCATGATAACAGCTTTAGAGGAGAAAGAGAAATAAATGAGGTTACTTTGGTTCTCTGAAGTTAAGGGAAGTTCTTATCCCATGGAAAACCAGAATTCACTGTGCAATTGATAGGCAGGCCAGCTGAAGTATTTAAACTGATCAGGTGGTGTTCTAGAAAGAGAATGTGGTTGGCACAGTAGAATAGATTGAATGTAAGGAAAAACATCAAGAAGTTTAACAGCTGTTGCAGCAGTTTAGAGGAAAGGTGATGATTGTATAGTCAAATGAGGTAATACATATAAAAGAGCACCTGTCAACTGTGGAATGTGAACATCTGGCAGGTGCTGTTGACAACAAGCTACAGCAGAACTGTTTCCTGCGAGGGCATAGAAAGCCACGCCATAGGATGAGAACTGTGTGGTCTCCAGGTAAATTTCTGGTTTCCCCAGCCTTCATTCTGGAGAATAAAAGAAAACATTTCTCAAGCTCTTGCAGATCTAAAAGCAGGAAATAGCCACGGTGACAGGGATTCGATACTTTTACAGGATTTTAAAGGGGGCCCCCCAAGCTTTATTTGGACAAGACAGGGTATTCGCACCATCTCAGATTACAATTTCCTTTCAGCTGTTAGGAGCCTCATTCCTGCTTTATTGTTCACCACAATGACCTGGACGTCAGGGAGAGTTCAGTTATTGAAAGGCTGAAAAACAAACACATCCGGCTGGAAGATGTTGTTTACCAGGAAGAGGAATGGGGACTTTCCCAGTTTGCCTTACTTTTGGGAATGTGTCTCATTCTGCACCAAGAATTGTGGCACATGCAGTAAATCAGAGACATTGACCCTGACACTTGAAGCAGCCGGCGATGCATCACTGGAAGGTAAATACGCTGGGGGAGAAATCTTTCTTCCCCAAAGCAGTAGGGGAAGAACCAAAAATATCCCCAGCCCAAAGACTAAATTTCTTTCTGTGAGAACTTAACCCAAGATAGAAACAGAAGTTTCATAAGAGTTCATTTGCATTATGTAGGTGGAAAGAAGACAGTATGGAGGCATGGAAAGACTTGAAGTTGGCAGGGAAACAGACCTGAATTCTAATTCTAGTCCTCCTCATATTGTCAAAATAGAGTGACCTTTCTGGCCTAGAGCTCCCTCTTGCTCTTAGATTAAAATTTAAACTCCTTGGGCTGATGCCGTGGCTCACTTGGCTAATCCTCCGCCTATGGTGCTAGCACCCCGGGTTCTAGTCCTGGTTGGGGCACTGAGTACTAGTCCAGTTGCCCCTCTTCCAGTCCAGCTCTCTGCTATGGCCCGGGAAGGCAGTGGAGGATGGCCCAAGTGCTTGGGCGCCTGTACCCACGTGGGAGACCAGGAGGAAGCACCTGGCTCCTGGCTTCAGATTGGTGCAGCGCTAGCCTTGGCAGTCATTAGGGGAGTGAACCAACGGAAGGAAGACCTTTCTCTCTGTCTCTCCTTCACTGTCTATAACTCTCTCTCTCTCTCTGTCTCTCTCTCTCTCTCTCACTGTCTAACTCTGCCTGGCAAAAAATAAAAAAAAAAATTTAAACTCCTTTGCATCTCACACAGAAGAAAGCATGTGTTTTATAGAAACTAGATATCAGGAACTTAGGAAGGTATGTAGGAAACTGTAGCAATTGTCTAGATAAGGGATGATGGAGGCCAGAGAAGTGAATGTGATCCCATCCCTAACCTTGAAGAACGTTTGTTCTGGTGGCAAAGAAAGTGCCAAACATCCCCAAACAAAGGTAATCATGGGTTCTAGGAAAACCGGAGGGAGAAGCATGAGATCCTCATGGAGGTGAACTGAGTCTTGCAGGTCCCCGGAGTTTGGTGTATCTTGTGTGGATGTTATGAGATCCTCACTCCCACTCTAGCAACCTCCATCACTGCCCTGGTTTGGGACTCTTAACATTTCTTTTTGAAGCATAAGGTTGGGTTCTAGACAGCAGGAAAATCCTGATGAAGATTCTCATGCATGGGAACTTCCCAGAGATAATTCCACAGGGGGCTGAGAAGCAGGAAGCAGCAGATGGACCTTGGGTGCAGGGAAGCACAGGGTGGAGGAATAGGACAAGACAGTGAAAAGAGGGAAAGGAAACAGAATAGAGGCACGAGCAGAGTAACATACCTGACCTTTTGTGCTCTTCCATGATCCCTCTCCCCACCCCAGTCTCTAAAGCACTAACAAATCCATTAAAGACCTGTTTATGAGCTGCGTCTGTAGGACTCTGCTGAAAGTGCTAGTTAAAAGTCAAGTTTCTTTCAGGCAGTTGTAATCTCTACCGATTTAGACAATACACTGTTTTGGTTTCTAGTTTTAGGTCTTGCCACTCAACACACCGTGAGTGATTTAACTGCTTTATGCTGCTTTCGCACAGTGCTAAGCTGCCTGTGGTTTCTCAATGCCAGCAGACTCGGGGTGTGTTTAGCAGTGGTGGCACCACCAAGTCGGAGTGCCACCTCCCTGAGCAGCTGACCCGATGCTGCCACTCTTTTACGGCCATTCTCTCTGGAATCTCTGCTACAGAACCAGGGTAACTTTTTAAATAGTCAGACCTCATAGGTTTGATGCTGTTTTTGCTATTCTAGGGAATTTATAAAATATTTAGTGTAAATGATAAAAAAAATATCAGCAATAATAAAAGTGTCAGCAACAGGGAATAAAGATGTTTGGCTAAAAAACAGGAGACCTGTGGGGCCGGCACTGTGGCATAGCGGGTTAAGCCACCACCTGCAACACTGGCTTCACAACTGGGCTCTGCTTTGAGTTCTAGCTGCTCTACTTCTAACTTTCTTTCTTCAAATATCTCTTTTCTTTTTTCATTTTCTTTTTAAACATGTAAAGGTAGTACACTAAGGCATTTCTTCCAGCTCTGAGGAAAGAACCAGGTTGATTTCAGAAGCTGGCCTCAAAAAAAATATGAATCCTGGGACCAGCACTGTGGCATAGCTGGAAAGCCTTTGCCAGCAATGCCGGCATCCTATATGGGCACCAGTTCCAGTCCCGGCTACTCCATTTCTGATCCAGCTGCCTGCTAATGCACCCAGGAAAGCAACAGAGAATGACCCAAGTGCTTGGGCCCTTGCACCCACTTGGAACACCTGGATGAAGTTCCAGGATCCTGGCTTCAGACTGGCCCAGCCTGTCCATTGCAATCATTTGGGAAGTGAGCCAGAGGATGGAAGATCTCCCTCCTGTCTTTCCCTCTCTCTTTGTAACTCTGTCTTTCGAATAAATAATTGTTTTTTAAAAAAATGGACTGTACAAGAAATGAAGGAGCCGTAAGAGTGAAGAGAGATGGGCCTGAAAAAGCTGCACTTTTTTCTTTCCATGGTTTTGGTTTTACCTGCAATTAGCTATGACCTGAAAATATTAAATGGAAAATTTCAGAAGTCTGAAATTGTGCACCAGTCTAAGTAGTATAGTGAAAGTTTGTATTGTACCATATCCTTTTGTCCAGCATATCCATTCTATATACATTACCCATCGTTAAACATTGTCTTTTTATTTATTTATTTATTTTTTTGGACAGGCAGAGTGGACAGTGAAAGAGAGAGACAGAGAGAAAGGTCTTCCTTTTGCCGTTGGTTCACCCTCCAATGGCCGCCGCTGCCGGCGCGCTGCGGCCAGCACACCGCGCTGATCCGATGGCAGGAGCCAGGTACTTATCCTGGTCTCCCATGGGGTGCAGGGCCCAAGTACTTGGGCCATCCTCCACTGCACTCCCTGGCCACAGCAGAGAGAACCCGGTGTGCTGGCGCCGCAAGGCAGAGGATTAGCCTAGTGAGCCGCAGCACCGGCCATTCATTCAGTCTTGATTAGGAGACCAACTGTGCCAGTATCTCAGTGCTTGTGTTCAACCCTTATTATAGTGAATAATGACCCAGCAGTATAAGAGTGGTGATGCAAAGAAGGTGCTAGGACATATCACATGGGAAGATAGATGAACTCTGGGGCTGTGTGGCAATGCCACAGGCCATATAGGAATAAACAGTAAATTATATAGAGGTTTGGCACTACCCCCAGATTCAGGCATCCACTGGGATCTTGAAATGTGTCGCCTGAGGCTAAGGGGAGACTACTCGACCAGCGGGAACAGCTTTACACTCCAGCCTCACTCTATCTGATCAATAGCTTCCTTATGGTGTCTCCTTCTTTTCATCATTGAGTCTAGCTTTTGCATTTTCTGGGTTCATATTTCAGTGTTTCTTGCCTTCACATAATTCTTGAACCTAGACAAGCTCCCCATTCTGCCCCTTTCCCACACAAAGTTTTGGCATCTTGGTCACCCTCATGACCTTGGCCCATTCTCCAGGTTCATGCTGCTCTGGCACTCTCAGTAACTCATAATAACAGCTAATCCCCTCAGAGCACTCTGTGTATATTAAAATGTGACCACCTTTGGGTAGGTTTCATTATTTTGCTATTTACAAATGAAGACAGTAAGGCGCCAAGAAGTTTAGTAACTCGCTCAACAGCTCAACTGGCTGCTCAGTTCCAGAGACCAGGCTCCTTACCCACAGACAATGCCTCACCCACATGGGCCCTGCTTCTCTGGCCAAGTGACCTATTAGAAGTCTCCCATTGCATGTACTTGCTTGTTCTAATGGTAATTGCTTTATTTCTTTTAGGAAAGCAGGATAATGGAGTCAGCTTTTCCTCTGGTGTCAGTGAGTTATTCCTATGTATAACCTCTATGAATATAATGACTTCAATCTTCAAACTTCAACTGGGATTAATATAATTTAAAAAATCAAAGAGAGGGGCTAGCGCTGTGGCTTAGCGGGTAAAGCTGCCACCGGCAGTGCTGGCATCCCATATGGATGCCAGTTCAAGCCCTGGCTGCGCCACTTCCAATCCAGCTCTCTGCTATGTCCTGGGAAAGAAGTAGAAGATGGCCCAAGACTTTGAGCCCCTGTACCCAGGTAGGAGACCTGGAAGAAGCTCCTGGCTCCTGGCTTCAGATTGGCACAGCTCTGGCCATTGCAGCCAACTGGGGAGTGAACCAACGTGTAGAAGACCTCTCTCTCTCTCTCTCTCTCTCTCTCTCTCTGCCTCTCCTGCTCTGTGTAACTCTGCCTTTCAAATAAATAAATAAATAAATATTTTAAAAAATCAAAGAGAAGGCAAGATAAGAAGGAATGGACAATTCTGTAACTCTTGTGAGCTCATGCAAAAACTCCTGCCAGTAAATTGTTTAGCGTTAAAACTTTAGCAGCTATGTGTTTTAACTTAATCATTTGACCTGATAACTAAGAGATGAAGAAATAATTTTGACTGCTTCTGTAAAGATCAATCTTTAAAGAAACACTGAAACAAAATCCTAAGAAAGGGAACTGATCTGATGCCTTTCGCATCTGAACTCAGTTAAAAGAGCTGCTGGGAAGGACAAACACAAGCACTGTGATGAATTCGCCAGTTGGGATACCTACATCCCATAGTAGAGTGTATGGGTGTGAGTCTTGGTTTCACTTCTCAATCTGCCCCTCCTGTTAATGCACTTCCTGGGCGACAGAAGATAATAGCTCAACTATTTGGGTCCTTGCCACCCATGCAAAAGAACAGATTGAGCTCTAGGCTCCTGGCTTCAGTCTGGTACAGCCTTGATTAGTAGAGGCATCTGGGGAGTGAACCAGCAGGGGGAAGTTCTCTCTGTCTTTATCTCTGTTTTTCTGCTTTTCAAATAAATAAAAACAAATCACTAAAAAATTTTAAGACTGAAGATCTTCAGGGAAGCAACACTGTTACTTAGGCTCAGGTATAAACAAATAAATGTATTCACATCTGTCCATAAATGTTAACACCATTTCATATGAAACCACAGTGATTAGAGTAACATCGTAATGCCATGGTGTTGACCTAGAAACATGATGGGACTGTCCCACAATCTATACCTTGTGAATTTTGATTACTTTAGTGGGTGTGTTGATGGATTTCTGTTGAGTCATAAAATGGTCTCAGCCATTTCCTCTTAAAATAGCCCTTCCATATCTATAACACTTCACAGTTTGTGAAGCACTTTTTCCCACATTATCTCATTTGCCTTTCACATCAAATTCAATATGTCCAAAATTGAAATAATTTCCCCCTTTTCAAAGCTACTCTGCCTTCAGTGTTCTTTCTTCCCGTAAACCTGCCCCCATCAATGCCTGTCACTCTGTTCCTCCTCTCCGGCCCTCACTGCCCTGGTTTAGTGCTCTTTACCTGTGCCCTGGAACAGATGTCCTCATTTCTTTCTTTTTTTTTTTTTTATTTTGATTTATTTATTTGACAGGTAGAATTACAGACAGTGAGAGGGAGAGACAGAGAGAAAGGTCTTCCTTCCATTGGTTCCCCCCACAAATGGCCGCCATGGTCAGAGCTGTGTTGATCAAAGCCAGGAGCCAGGTGCTTCTTCCTGGCCTCCCATGCGGGTGCAGGGCCCAAGCACCTGGGCCATCCTCTACTGCTTTCCCAGGCCACAGCAGAGAGCTGGACTGGAAGAGGAGCAGCCGGGACTAGAACCGGGCGCCCATATGGGATGCCGGCGCCACAGGTGGACGTTTAGCCTAGTGTGCCCACCTCATTTCTTTTTTAAGTGGGAATGCTCCTATTTCAAACAAAATATTTATGCAGAACATCAGTGCTGCAGGCTGCCCCGTGCTGCCACCCTGCACAGGAGGAGAGCTTTCTGTCTCCTCAGGACAGCCCTTGAAGAGCTGATGGTTTTATCTGAACATGGCCACGCCCATTCTTTTATTTTTTTGAGTCCCTGTCTTCCTTTGTGTTACAAGCACAGCACTGAGTAACTGCAGTGTACGTTATAAGGCTGACATAGACTAAAATATTTACTCTCTTACTCTCTGGCTTAAAAAAAAAAAAAACTGCTAACACTGGTCTACAAGACAACAATGATACCCTAAATAAACTTCCATATTAACTTTTCTCTCTCCAATTAGTCTAACAAACTACCATATTCTGCCTCAAAAAGTTAATATTATTCAGTTCCTACAAAATAAAAATTTTAATTCATAGCCAAAATTCTCCAAAACATGATATTTAAGTATTATTTCTGTGTTAACTTCTTTTTTATTTTTTAAAATATTTATTTTTTTTTTTATTTGAAAGGCAGAGTTACAGAGTGGCAGAGGCAGAGAGAGAGACAGAGAGAGAGAAAGGTCTTCTATCCACTGGTTCACTCCCCACATGGCCTCAATGGCCAGAGCTAGGCTGACCTGAAGCCAGGATCCAGGAGCCTCCTGCAGGTCTCCCTCTCCCACCCAGGTGCAGGGGCTCAAGGTCTTGTGCCATATTCTACAGCAGAGAGCTGGATCAGAACTGGAGCTGTTGGGACTCAAACTGGCACCCATTTGAGATGCCAGCATTACAAGTGATGGCTTCACCCACTAACACCACAGTGCCTGCCCTATCTCTCTTTTTAAAGATTTATTTATTTGAAAGTCAGAGCTACAGAGAGAGATAGAGCAAGACAGATCTTCCATCTGCTGGCTTACTCCCCAGATGGCCACAATGGCCAGCACTAAGCCAGGCCAAAACCAAGAGCCAAAAACCACGAGCTTCTTCCAGGTCTCATATGTGGGCATCAGAGTCCCAAGCATTTGGGCCATCTTCTACTGTTTTCCCATGCCATTAGCAGGGAGCTGGATTGGAAGTGGAACAGCTGAGACTCAAACCAGTGCCCATATGGGATGCTGGCACTGCAGGCTGTGGCTTTTCCTGCTATGCCATGACACTGGCCTGTATCAATTTCTAATCTCTTCACAAATACTCTAGAATATGGTTTTTCTCTCTAAATGGGCTATTCTTCCTCACACCCAAGTCCATTTTAACCTGAGAAGAAAGGCTGTCTCCATTCTAACTTCCCAAGTTTAGTGTTACCTGATGTTCAAAAGCAGTACTCCCATAGGAACAGTTTCTTGGACTCTCAGTTAAAAGGGACCTCCTTTTAATTTCCCTCAGTATTTTTATTACTTCTTACCTGGTGACACTGAGAAATTTCTGAAAAAAATTCTAATTATGTGTATAATACTGTTGTTTCTTTTATTAGTCTGTAAACTTATTGACAGTAAGAGACTAATCCCATTTTTCTCTGGAAACTCCTGGTTTCTAGTATTTCTCTTCTGTTAACAAGATCAATTTGAAGAGGTATTGAATAAATAAATCTGTAGATAAAGAATTATTAAAACATACATTTTATAGATGGGAAAATTAAGAAATTAGCTGTGTCTCATTCAGGATAAGCAAAGTTATGCTATGGTAACATATGAGCTGTCCCAATATCAGTGCGCTTAAAAAAAACAAAGACTTATTTCTTATTTGCACCAGGTGTCATTTCCTATCACGGGTGCCTGTGTTTTCTATTGTTTTGGCTACAGAGCCCAGGCTGTTGGAAAAGCCTCTGCGGGAACATTGATGATATTCAGGGCAGAGCAAAAGAGAAAACATAAGTATAGGGGCCGGCGCTGTGGCTCACTTGGTTAATCCTCCGCCTGAGGTGCCGGCATCCCATAAGGGTGCCGGGTTCTAGTCCTGGTTGCTCCTCTTCCAGTCCAGCTCTCTGCTGTGGCCTGGGAAGGCAGTGGAGGATGGCCCAAGTGCTTGGGTGCCTGCACCCACGTCGGAGACCAGGAAGAAGTACCTGGCTCCTGGCTTTGGATCAGCGTAGCTCCAGCCATGGAGGCCATTTGTGGGGTGAACCAACGGAAGGAAGACCTTTCTCTCGGTCTCTCTCTCTCTCACTGTCTAACTTTATCTGTCAAATAAATAAAAAATAAAATAAAATAAAAAACCCTGTAAGTTTAGCAAACTATGCTCTATCTCTGGAAGCTCTGCTTAGAAGAGATCCACCCGAGTTCCACTTATATTTTGCTATATTTCATCAGTGAAACTTGATGTCCAAGGGGAAACTAAGTATAATATTACCCCTAAGGGGGAGAGCAATTGTTTTTGGATAATAGCAACGTCTACTAGGAGGACTTTAAATGATTTGTTCCAAAGTGTGCAACTAGCAAGTGACAGAATAGAAACTTAAAGTAGCCATTTAATTCACAAATCCAGTTTCTCTTTTCACCTCATCATAAAGCAGAGTAAAGCAGACTATAGAAGCAACTGTGTTCTACAGCAACCCAGAACATTTGAAGGGAGAGAACAAATGAGACAAAGGCAGTTCTTCTAGCACATCAGCATTGGAGGACCCCCTGTGTGACTACGGATGGAACTGCAGGAAGTGACATCTCCCATCACTGCTGATCGCCTGAGGCGAGTGCTGGAAGCAGGCAGAAGGCTGGAACTGGAGTAAAGCGTCAGCTGCATTGTCTGGACTCCAAATACCATTAGCAGATTCAGGAGCACAAGCATGCAAGGGACTCATGTAAGCCAGAGGGTGACTCTGCTTGTAGATGTCTTTTAAAATTTATGATTCTTTTTACAAATGAGAAAATGATATAAGCAGAGCTGGTCTCTGACTATTTCTACGGAGAATTCAAGAGGGACAGTGAGAACTACCGGGACTCTATCAAGATTCTTTGGAATCCTTTTTACTGTTCCTGTGAGCTTCTCTCCCAGATCCTGGGTGCCTTTGCTTCGGACTCTCTGTACCTGAGCGCCCCAGGGCTGCCTCCAGGAAAGATGTTGGAGCAGTTTCCTATGCTAGCATAGGAAGTGGAAGTTGCCCTGGAGGTTAAGCACCCTTATCTAATGATTGACAGGATGATTTGAAAGTCCAGCACCTTCATTTTCTGGGGAAACAAAGTCAGGAGCATAATTTATGGCACAGAGTTCCCTTCATCAGACTGAAGTTGACCCCTTGATGACTGTAGCCTTGCTTGATGTCTTAGCCATTGAGAATGTGGCCCACAGGCCTCCAACCACAAAGAGTGTGATTGAATATGGCCCCAAGTGCTGCCCCTAAACTCCACCACTGGGTCTGTGCCAAGGCCATGCTCACCTGGGTAGCTCCCAGGCACTGGGTGAGTGTGGCAGGGATGGTAGGTGTAGAACTCCTCTGATAAATGGCTGTGGCTCAAAAGCTACCTTATAGCCTCAGTAAGTTTTCCTGGGACTGGACAGCAGTCTAGGATACTCCCACCAATCTTCCTTGCCCTTCCCCTTTGCTTGGGGCCAGGCCTACATCACAGTTTTGGTTTTCTCAGAGTCTCAGCTGATGACCCTCTACCAATATATTCTTCTAGGTATTTCCCTAATAAAATCCTCAGGCTCTCAATCCCAGTTTGGCATCTGCTCCTAAGAAGATCCAAACACACCAGGTTTCCCTCCCCTTCCTTCTCACACACACTTCCTTATGGTTTCTCCTGTGCATATGAGTCCTCATCTCAGGATCTGCTCCTGGGGAATCCAATGTAAGGACAGGGTTCAGTGGGAAAATCTACAGAGAACCTAGTATAACAACACAATAGTTAGGTAGAGGCTTGAAAGAATAGTTGATGTTAACAAGCAAAAGGATGGAGCAGACATGATATTCTAGGTGGAAGAAATATATTCCAAGCCCTGAAGGCAGCAGTCAGAATACTGAGTCAAAAAAGGGGCAAAAATGATTAATACAGTGATATGGAGACAGAATCTAGCTATGCACATCCTGGTTGGCCATACTAAAAATCTTAATTTTTCTTAAAGAGTCATTGTAAGATTTTTGTTTGTTTGTTTGTTTGTTTTTGTTTTGTTTTTGGACAGGCAGAGTGGACAGTGAAAGAGAGAGACAGAGAGAAAGGTCTTCCTTTGCCGTTGGTTCACCCTCCAATGGCCGCCACGGCTGGCGTGCTGCAGCCAGCGCACCAGGCTGATCCGATGGCAGGAGCCAGGTGCTTCTCCTGGTTTCCCATGGGGTGCAGGGCCCAAGTACTTGGGCCATCCTCCACTGCACTTCCCTGGCCACAGCAGAGAGCTGGCCTGGAAGAGGGGCAACCAGGACAGAATCCGGTGCCCCGACCGGGACTAGAACCCGGTGATTAGCCTAGTGAGCCGCTGCGCCAGCCCATTGTAAGATTTTAAGCAAGGAGATCAAAGGGTGATTTGTGTTTCAAAAACATCACTTAGAGCATGAATCCAAGGTAGGAGTGGGGAGACCACGCAGTGGTCTGGGTGCGAGAGTTATGTGGCTCAGACTATAGTAGGGTTGTGTGGCTCAGACTATAGTTGGGAAACCCCAGCCCACAGACTGCTCTTTTAAAGCTCCAAGAGCAAACAATGTTTTTTTCATTGTAAAGAGTTGTTGCAATGGAATGAATGCTTTGTGTCTCCAAAAATTTCTCTTCAAGGCCGGCGCCGCTGCTCACTAGGCTAATCCTCCGCCTGCAGCGCCGGCACATGGGGTTCTAGTCCCGGTTGGGGCACCGGATTCTGTCCCGGTTGCCCCTCTTCCAGGCCAGCTCTCTGCTGTGGCCAGGGAGTGCAGTGGAGGATGGCCCAAGTGCTTGGGCCCTGCACCCCATGGGAGACCAGGAGAAGCACCTGGCTCCTGCCATCGGATCAGCGTGGTGCGCCGGCCGCGGCGGCCATTGGAGGGTAAACTAATGGCAATGGAGGGTGAACCAACGGCAAAGGAAGACCTTTCTCTCTGTCTCTCTCTCTCACTGTCCACTCTGCCTGTCAAAAAATAAAAAAAAAATTAAAAAAATTCCGAAGTGGTGGTATTAGGAGGTGAGCTTTTGGAAGATAATGAGAATATGATGGTGGCACCTTCAGCATGGGATTAATGCCCTTTTGAAAGATGCCCCAGAGAGTAAGGCTGCCCTCACCAGAACTCAACCATACTGGCACCCTGTTCTTGGACCACCAGACTAAAGAACTACAAGAAATACATGATTGTGGTTTGTATGTCACCCAGCCCTTGGCATTTTCTTATAGCAGCCCAGACATACTAAGACAACTGTGAAAATACACCAGCAAAGTCAAACAGAGTACACATAGGGTCCTGAAAACCTAAAATACAGTCTGGCCCTTTACTGGAAAGAGTTGGAGATCCTGACTAGAATGAGGACAATAAGTATACGGGAAAGTGATTGGATCAAAGGACTATTCCAGAGGTAAAACCAATCGGGAGTTTTGATCTTTTGTATTCAGGAGATGAGAAAAAAGAGCAGTAAAAATTCATCCTTCACTTTCAATTTGGGTAGTTGGATGGATGCAGGTACTATTGACTGACAAAAATGAGGTGAGAAGCTAGTTTGAAGAGGCATGAAAAGCATTCATATTACATCAGGATTTATCTTCACTCATCTGAAATAAATTCAATTTCATTGCTTTCACTTCAACAGTGCAGACTGCACAGAGAGCGTACTGCAATCTGTCCTCTAAAGCACTTTTCAGACTTGTGACAAGGAAAAGTCAGGAGCAAAGTTACACATAACACAATACCAAATATTGTCAGATGAGAGTACCAAGAGAGGTGCAACATGTTAAGGGAGTTCACAGTAAGAAGGGAAAGACAAAGATTGAGCTCAAATTCATTTAGAAAGAAACAGGAAAGAATTCATAGATGGATCTTTTGAAGTATGCCTTGCAGTACATGTAATTAGGATTTCAAGAAATATAGTATAATTTGAATTAATCCCAGAGTTCCTCTGGGTGCCACTTTCAAATAGCCAAACCAAAATTATTGAAAAATAACTGTGATCTTAAATATTATCCAATTTGTAAACAGCAGTTGCACTCACTAAATTCCTCCTTTCTCTTCTATCCATCCGTCTTACAATTTCTGCAGCTTTCGGCTCTCTCTTTCACTTATGTTCTCTCCAGACACTCATCTGTCAGCCACTAGAGACACATATCATTTTGTTTCACCTTAGGAAAGCCTGAGAAGGATCATGGCAAGGACAGAACTCTTGTTAAAGGATTGGGTTTGTGGAAGGAACAGATGGGCAGAACCATCTGTTAAAAGGTATCTTCCCTGTCCCAGGGAGTAGGCAGCATGGAAGTTTGTGCTTGGAAGGTTAATTGGAAGATGGGTGGATATAGGATGATCACAGAAGGACTGACAGTAAGTTCAAGGATACTTTGCGCAGATTTGCCCTACTACATCTCAACAGGGGATTTAGTGTGAGGTGTCAGCACTGCACTATTTGGCACAATAAGTAAGTGGCATAATGGTAATAATAGTTCTTAGTAAATTGTAGGAGAAAAGGGGGCAGATGAGACCTCATTTTCAGTATTCTACATACTTCAATTTTTCAATTGAATTTCAAAAAATGAATTCATTTGAGAAACACCCACAGCGGGGGGGGGGGGGAGGAGAAAGAGAGAGAGAGAATCCCCTTCTATGGGTTCACTACCCAAATGCTCACAATGGCCAGAATTTCCCTGGGGTGGCCAGTGCACAGCTCATTAGGCTAAACTTCTGCGTGTGGCACCAGTACCCAGGGTTCTAGTCCCAGTTGCTCCTCTTCCAGTCCAGCTCTCTGCTGTGGCCTGGGAAGGCAGTGCAGGATGGCCCAAGTCCTTGGGCCCTGCACCCACATGGGAGACCAGGAGGAAGAACCTGGCTCCTGGCTCCTGGCTTCGGATCAGCGCAGTGTGCCGGCCATGGCGGCCTTTTGTGGGGGTGAACCAACGGAAGGAAGACCTTTCTCTCTGTCTTTCTCTCTCACTGTCTAACTCTGCCTGTCAAAAAAAGAAAAAAAAAAAAAAAGAATTTCCCTGTGACAAAACCAGGAGCTGAAAACTCAATTCAGTTCCCCTAAGTAGGTGTTAGGTACCCAACTACTTGAGCCATCACTGCTGCCTCCTAGGGTCTGTATTAGCAGAAAGGAAGAATCAGGAGCTGGAACTGAGACTTGAACTAGGTACTCTGACATGACACTTGCATCTTAGCCTCTGGGCTAACTGCCAACTTTCACTTTATTTTTTTATTAAGCAGTATTCAACCTTCAGGAAGAAAAGTCAAGCCATAGGGGGAAATAGTTACATTAGAGATTTTATTGTTATTATTATTATTATTATTATTTTCAGAGGAATATCTAAAACCTGTAGCCTAAACTCTGTGTCTGAGCCCTTACCCCCACCTCCCAAGGACCCTACTATATTCATAAGTGAAAATTCATGCTCCTACAGCTACTGAATCACCAGTGATTAAATTATTCTTCCCACACTTTCTCCCTTAAGGCCAAAGGTGGACTAATGCATTTTAGAAAACTTGATAATAAGCCTTAAAACTAGAACTTTTTTATTTAAAATATCAGGTAATTGGAAAATGTGGCCATGATTATTATTAACTCCATTTTTTGGTTCTAATTCTGAATGAAATATTCAATGCTAAGTATCATGGCTACTGTGAAGACAAAGAAGATAAGACCTGCAGATAATGATATCAGAGGAAGGGAGAGAGAGAAGGAACATTCAGAGTGTGTGCACAGCGTGATGCAGATAACCTCAAAAGTCTCATTTGAAATATCAGGGCTGTTGGGAGTTTCAATTTTAAATCCTATTATAATTCCAGCAGCAAAGTTAGTGTCCTACCAAAGCCTAGAGGTGGAAGAGTTATTAATTTCAATTTCATTTTTTAATTTTTTGTGTTTCTATCATACTGAGTAGAAGGTGAGATCAAAGGAGAAAGTTCTGACAATGAGAGAAATCTGCTCAGTGCTCTGTCTTTTCTATGGACTCTACTTTTATTCAAGCATTCTATTTCCTTTGCTTAAATTTCTCACATGTTTCTCCCTCTGACCCCAATCCCTGCTACCTACCCATAGAATAGGCATTTATTGAGCATCTACTGAATCCTGGGACCTTCAATTTAATGAAGACAGAGACAGCTTGTGTCAAGAGACCAGCTGCAATACCTCTTACAGATTCAGTGTTGTTTCTGCTCCCAAGGTGAATCCACACTTTGATCCTTCTGTGGAAAAAAAACACTGGTGAATTTGCTGTGGAAGATCTTTGAAAAGTTCTTTGATTACTCATCCAAAAAAGCAATCTGGATATTCTTCACATTCTACATGAAATGTTACTTTATAGACCAGAATTCTTTCTGCTTAACAATCAAGGAGGGAAGGAATGGCTTCTACAAATGCAACTTACACAGTGTGAGAGATATTTAAAAATATCAGGAAATATGAATAATACACATGGACCATGTCTTAGAGGTTCAGAATGTTGGCTCAAAGGTCAGAAACACTCTCTCCTCTGTCCTGATTCAGCACGACACATGTGTGCTTCTATGTACACAGTCTCATGTAACACTCACAGCAATATGTGGGCTGGGAGTTGCCCAAGGAAAAGGAAACAACTGAGGTCCTGCTTTTCAGATCAGGAAACAGAGGTTCAGGGGAGACAAGCCGAGGAATCCTTGAAAATACCTCAGCTGGTCCAGATCTTCTGATTGACCTGGTCCAGTGCTCCTTGTTCCGAACCACAGGTGCTGCCTGACATGTGGTCTCTGAAGCCTAGTTAGAGGCATATAAGGACATGCCAGGAACCTTTTGATAATGGCCATCCAGTTTCTGCTCTACTTTACGGAAAGATCAAGTGGGAAAATGCACCAGGCTATTAGAAATTATGCCACTAGAGCACTGCTGATGAGAATTGCGGGTGAATTAAAGTGTTTGGGGATGCTGAACAACATCCAACAGCAGGTTGCTATGGTGATGCTACTCTTATCTTAGTGGCTTTAAACAAAAATATCTCAAGGGCAGAGTAATTAGGTAAGTAGAGCAGTGCGTCTGCGTAGTTTCATGCAGTCATTTTCTAATGATTACTGTTTTATTGTTGTGCCTTGTGCTCACAGATTCTGCCTAATATAGCAAGTTTCCTTCAGGGAAAGTCAGAATGTGGGTGTCATGGGGTAGTCATTGGGCAACCCCCCAAACTCCTTTCGCAAGTGGCGCCATATGGCAGGGTCCACTGAAGTGCAGATATGGCAAAGGAAGAACCACAGAATGTGTGGGACTTGAGGATACATGCACAGCCTCCAGCCACGCTTGTCTGGGGCTTTGAGAGCATGTTAGGGTAATGTTCACTTGTGCCTCTCCTTTTTCTTTTTAAATTCAATTCAAACTCATCTCGATGTTTCTTGCTCCAGTTCCCTCTGACTCAGATTGTCATTTCCTAAGTCTCCTGAAAGGCGTTTTACTTCTATTTCTAATGCCTGGCATCCCTACCCATCTGATCAGGCACCACCATTACCCTCTGCACCGTCTTTATGCCGGAAATACAGAACTGCCTTCCTGCATTACTTATTCATCCTGGGGGAATGTTGCCAGACAGAGTATCCAAGTCTTTTGCCTTTATCTTTCATCCCCTCCCAACATGAAGGAAAAGATGAAACGGATTGATTTTACTGACCTCCTGCTGTGTACCAGCAGGCACATTAGGTGTTTCCTCACCTGGGCCATCCTCACAATAACACAGATGAGAAACTAAGACTCACAGAGGTAATAATAACTGATAGAATTAAAAAGGAGAAAACGACCCAACATGGGAAGCAGGATACACAGCAGACTCATAGAATGGCAAATGCCCTAAACAGCACTCTGGCCTCAGAATCAGCCCTTAAGGCATTCGGATCTGGCTAAAAAGCCCATAAGAGTTTCTCAGATGTGGAAAGCCAAGAAACTCTGGCAAAAAATGACCTAAATGAAAGATCTCTATGAGATCCCACTGGGAAGAACGGGCCATCAAAGAAGGAGGTGCCTTTCTCTGAAGGGAGGAGAGAACTTCCCCTTTGACTATGGCCTTGTCTAAATAAGGTCAGAATGTGTGAACTCAAGAGGCTTCCATAGCATTGGCAGCTCGTGACAAAAGCCTCAGGTGATGACTGATGTCATAAATAAGAGCGTCAATGGTTAAATCAACAACGGGATTCATTGTGCACTTACTCCCCATGTGGGATCTCTGTGTTGTGCTATGCAAATTAACGGTAAAACTAGTATTCAAACAGTACTTTATACTTTTTGTGTTTGTGTGGGTGCAATCTGTTGAAATCTTTACTTAGTATATACTAAGTTGATCTTCTGTACATAAAGATAATTCAAAATGAATCTTAATGAATGGAATGGGAGAGGGCATAGGAGATGGGATGGTTTTTGGGTGGGAGGATGGTTATGGGGGGAAAACTGCTATAATCCAGAAGCTGTACTTTCAAAATTTATATTTATTTAATAAGAGTTTAAAAGAAAACAAATCCCAGAGTCACATGGCCATTAAATAGCAGAGCAAGAATATAAACTCGGGGCTGGTCAAGCTCTTTCCATTGTACCAATCTGCCTACCTTAGGGAGGGCACAACAAGTTAAACCATTGCCTGCAATGCCAGCATCCCATATGGGATCTGGATCCATGTCCCAGCTGCGCCACTTCCAATTCAATTTCCCTGATAATGTGCCTGGGAAAGCAGTGGAAGATGGCCCAAGTGCTTGTATCCCTGCCACCAATGTGAGAGAATCAGATGAAGCTCCTGGCTCCTGACTTCAGCCTGCCCCAGCCTTGGCCATTTTCGCTATTTGGGGCAGTAAACTAGCAGATGGAAGATCTCTTGCTTTGTCTCCCTCTCTCTCTATAACTCTGCCTTCCAAATAAATAAAAAGTTCAATCTACCCCTGTTTTTATATCTGTGTTTCTATCTGTGAAATAGGATAAACAAAACCTGTGTGAGATTTGGAGAAGTTAAAGGAAAATCATGTCTGTGACAGCTCTGCTGAGGCAACATTTCACAAAGCTGTGTCTCATGAGGTAAATTGTAGTCCTGTCTTTTAGAACTATCTGCCTAATAAAATATGCTACTCAGTTTTTTTCCCTATAAAACGTGTTTCATGAAGGAAATTAGAAGCAGGAAGTATTATCGTCATTGTCTGAAACATTTCATGTGGTTTGTCACAGGAATTAGAATTTCCTTTAGAATATCCATATAGTTTTGTTCTGTTGGTTTTCTATGTTGCATTCCAAAGCTGTCATCAAATACGAATGTTGCCCTTAGGAACACACTGTGAGTTAATTTCATGCCTCATGGTTCTTCACCTTGTCAGAGAGCACAGTGTGATGACCACTGAAGCAGTAAAACATGTTGGAACACGCTCTGGTCTAAAACTTGGGCTATCTTCTGGTAGCAGTCATGATTTTGTCTTGTGACCTTTAGCAAGTCAACTTCCTCTTCTCAGCATGCTCCTTTGCCTAAAAATTGTGATTAAAGCAGTCGGTGTTTGGCCAACAAGTTAAGACACTGGTTGGGATGCCTGAATCCAATGTTGGAGCTCCAGCTCTCCCAGTTTCTGCAGACTCTGGGAAGTCCTAATGGTTGAGTCTCTGCCACTCATGTGGGAGGCCTTAGTTCTGAAAATGTCTTTCAAGGATGAGTGTTTCATACTTTTTGCATTAGAAGACACATATCTTTTAACTCTATTTTTGTGAACTTTTTGAGGTGCTCTCAAATATTTCTACTTCATTTATTTCATGTAACAAACTGCTAATTCCTGTTTGCACCATTTACTCACTGTTCCTGGGGGGAAGTTGATAGCTTGGTTTATGAAAGCAACTCCTACACATCCCAACATATCCTCAAGGTTCCTTCATTGGTCTTCTTGGGATTCTCCTCAGTCCTCAAATTTAATCCCATTCATGTGAAAATGCCATTTTCTCTGAGCAAAGTGAAATATGCTTTAAAAAGCAAAACATGAAAGATGCTGAATTCATCCAGATCACTGACACGTATCACAGAGTTTAGGATAAGCTCCTCATAATTTTATACGAATACAGGACTGGACAATGCAGTCTGTATTTGCACCCATAAAAGGAAAGGTACACACACACATAGGGAAATTTGGGAAAATTAAGGAATGTTTCAGGTATCTCTTTAGTTCTTTCTTCCATACCCTTTAGCTATTCTTACTTCCCTTTAATCTATAAACTCATGAAAATCAGTAATGTAGTCATAATTACTTATTTAAAAAAACTGTACTGAATACTTACCATGTGCCAGTACCAAGATTACAAAGAGAATTGAAATACCATATTCAAGATAAGAAAATCACTGTCCAGTTGAGGCAAAGAATTAAGCAAATTAACACAGTGCTCTAGGGTACATGTGCCAGTCTGGGAACAATGTTGAGGGCACAGATGATGGGCACTCATTGTCCTCCAAGGACATTACTCTTGTAACAATTGGGCTTTTAAAAAATATATGTAGCATTAATAGAAAAATATTTGAGACAGGTACCTGCCTATGTATTCTTAGAACAGCAAACAATTTTTAGAGATTTATTTTTTATTTGAAAGGCAGAGTTACAAAGAGGCAGAGGCAGAGAGAGAGAGGGGGAGGGAGGGAGTCTTCCATGCACTGGTTCACTCCCCAGATGACCGCAAGTGCCAAAGCTGGACTGATTCAAAGCCAGGAGCCTGGAGCTTCTTCTGGGTCTCCCACGTGGGTGCAGGGGCCCAAGCACTTGGATCGTCTTTTACTGCTTTCCCAGGCCATAGCAGAGAGCTGGATTGGAAGTGGAGCAGCTGGGACTCGAACTGGTTCCTATATGAGATGCTGGCATTGCAGGTGGCAGCTTTATCCCCTATGCCACAACACCAGCCCCAACAGCAAACAATTTACATCATGAGGTAAGGTAGGAATCAAGTCAGGTTTTCTCTTGCAAGTATGAAATATAGCAAGCTAAGGAGCATTGCCATTTTGTGTTTCAGAAAGATGCTTTTGGTAGACATGGAGAACGAGTGTAAGAGGCAAAATCAGCAAACAAGTAAGAGATGACTTCTGTCTGAACAGAAGCTTAGCAGAGAGGCGGCAATGAGAGAAGAGAGGGGTAAGGAGGATCCAGAAGCCAATGGCAAAGCTTTAATTGAAAGGAAGGGATCCTGAGTAGAAGCCCAGGGGAGGCTTCTCTATTTTGGGGACAGCCTTGTCCCCTGGATAGGGCAACTTTTGCCTGGAGAAGGTGGATGGCTTAGAAAACTGCACTTTATTCCTCATTTCTGAATATCACTAAAGTTTGATGTGAAAATGCTTGCTTTTGGCAAGGTGCTGAGGAGTGGATGGGAGAGGGCACGGTGAGGGCTCCTTCAAAGAGAGCTTATCTTGGTGAGACCACTCCTTGGCTGCTTCATTCTTCTAGGGACTCTCCTGGAAGATGAGCTCACTTCTGAGCAAATTGAGGCAGAGGAATCCAAAGCATCTTTGAATGGAGAGGTTCATGAGTGGTTGGAATATGGAGAGAAATCAGGGTGGGAAATTTTGCAATATGTAGTGTAGAAGTTATTTCTCTCCTCTCGTTCTCTTGTTTCTTCACTTTTCTATGTCCTGTATCATCTTTCTTAAGTCCTTTTATTAACTTTATTAAAGTTTCTTTTTTTTCTGTGGACTTTCTCTCAAATATTCCAACGGTCTTGCCATTTTGATAAAAGATTTATTCATCTGAAAGGCAGAGTTACAGAGAGAAAAGACAGTGAGAAAGAGATCTTCCATCCACCATTTCAGTCTACAAATGACTGCAGTGACTGGGCTAGGCCAGGCCAAAGCTGGGAACCTCCTGCTTCCCACATGGGTGCAGGGGCCCAAGGATTTGGGCCATTTTCTCCTGCTTTTCCAGGAGCATTATAAGAGAGCTGGATTGAAAGTGGAGCAGCCAGGACTCAAACTGGTGGACACGTGGGATGACCATGCTGCAGGCTGTGGCTTTAACTCACTGTGCCACAGCCTGCCTCTGCGATAGAGCCTATCTTGCAATTTTCTAAATTCAGTTGTGCTTATATAACAAGTCACCTAGTGATTTAATTATATTATATAGCAAAACACCTGATGATTTAATTATATTATGTATGGTCATACGATATATGCATGCATATATGTCATAATCTTAAAATATGTTACAAGGCTTCAATAGTCCAAAAAGTGTAGTACTAGCATAAAAACAGACATATAGACCAGTGGAACAAAATAAGCCAGAAACAAACTCATTTGCTGTCAACTGGTTTTCTATAAAAGAGTCAAGAATACACAATTGAGAAAGGATAGTTTTTCAATAAATGATACTGGGAAAGCTGTATTCACCTGTGAAAGAATAAAATTAGACCCTTTTCTTACATCATAGATAACCCATTTAAATCTCAGATTCAATGAGACTCCTATAAGACCACACAGGGAAAATCTTGACATTGATCTTGGCAGTGCTTCCTTGGATATTATACAAAAGGCATAAATAAAAGCAAAAATAGACTATTATGATTACATCAAACCAAAAAGCTTCTGTGCAGCAAAGGAAAAAAAATCAACAAAATGAAAATGCAACAGGTATATGAAAAAGGTGTTCAACATTACTAATCACCAGGGAAATGAAAACCAAAACCACAAGAAGATATATTATGTCACACACATTAGCATAGCTATTAAAAAACAAAGATAAATGTTTGTGAGGATGTGGAAAAAAGGAAGCCATAGACACAGTTGATGGGAATGTAAATTGACAGAGAATTATATAAAACAGTATGGAAATTCTTCCCAAATTTAAAAATAGAACTGTCTGATTTAGTGATCCTATTCCTGGGGATATATCCAAAGGAACTGAAAATGAATCTTGAAGAGCAATCTGCATCTTCATGTTTATTGTAGCATTACACACAATATCAAAGATATGGAATTAATTTAAGTATTTCAATGGATAAGCAGATAAAATAAGGTGTATACATGCCACGGAATATCATTCGATTTAAAAAACGAAATTCTACTATTTTTGACATGAATGAGCCTGCAGCGTATTATGTGAAGTGAAATAGGCCAGAGGCAGAAGTATAAATACTACTATATCATGAATCTAAAATAGTCAAACTCGTACAAGCAGAAAGTGGAACAGTAGCTGCCAGGGGCTGAAAGAATGGAAAATTGGAGAAGTATTCATCAAAGTACAAAGATTTGATTATATAAATTGAGTTATTCATATAGTTCCATTGTACAGCATTGCACCTATAGATAACACTGTCTTGTAAACTTAATAAACAAGAGAGTGGGAGGTACCATTCACAGGGGATTGATAGGTTTATAGCACAGATGATGATTTATTGGTGTATGCTTATCTTCGAACTCATCTGGTTTCATGCATAAACATGCCCAGGTCCTGGGTGAGTTTTTGATCTACTGGTTAAGTCACCAATTAAGACTCCCCAGGTACCATATCAGAGTGCCTGGTTAAATTCATAGCTCTGGCTCCCAATTCTGGCTTTCTGCCAATGCATAACCAGGGAGGCATTAGATGATGATTCAAGTTTTTGGGTCCCTGACACCCATAGGAAAGACCTGGATTGAGTTCCCAGCTCCTGGTTCTGGCAGTGGGCCAGCTCCAGCCAAGGCAAGCATTTGAGTAGTGAAACAGCAGATTGTCTAACTCTCCCTTTGAGTAAATAAATAAGAAAAATTTTGTGTCAATCATGCCTCAAAAAGTGGTTTTAAAATATTGCATAAATTGGCCGGAGCCTCAGCTCAATAGGCTAATCCTCCACCTAGCGGCGCCGGCACACCGGGTTCTATTCCCAGTCGGGGCGCCGGATTCTGTCCTGGTTGCCCCTCTTCCAGGCCAGCTCTCTGCTATGGCCCAGGAGTGCAGTGGAGGATGGCCCAAGTGCTTGGGCCCTGCACTCCATGGGAGACCAGGATAAGCACCTGGCTTCTGCCTTCAGATCAGCGCGGTGCACCGGCCGCAGTGTGCCGGCCGTGCCGGCCATTGGAGGGTGAACCAACGGCAAAGGAAGACCTTTCTCTCTGTCTCTCTCTCTCACTGTCCACTCTGCCTGTCAAAAAATAAAAAATAAATAAATAAATAATATTGCATAAATTAATGGGTCAATGTTTCTTGATTCATGGAACCAATGTTTTCCACAAGACCAATGTATGATGTAATAAAAGCTAAAATTTGTTTGATATGAATTCAGACTTTACATTGTCAAAAATCTGTAAGACATTGCCACTTGTCACATTTTGATGTAGAAACAAAGAAGCACATTCACAATTAAATAAAAGGCTATGAAAATATTCCTTTCTTTTCCAAATATGTATCTGTGTGAGGCCAGATTTTCCTCAAGTATGTCAATCAAGACTACTTATTACAACAAAGTGAATGCTATTCAACCACCATCTTTTAAAACAGGCAATGGATTTGTAAAAATGTAAAGTAATATCACTCCCTTTCCTGCTTTTAATTTAAAAAATATATATCATCTTTTCTAAGAATGTGTTACAGGTCAAAATCCAAAGTGTTCCAAAATCCAAATCTTTTGAGTGCCAACATGACTCTAGTAGAGATAAAATCCACATCTTCTGATAGACAGCAGTCAAAATGCAAGTGCACTAAAAACATTGTATAAATTATCTTCAGGCTATATGTGTGAGGTATATATGAAACCTAAGTGGATTTCAGTTTTGGACATAGGTCCTGTTCCCAAGGTATCTTATTATATCTATGCAAATATTTCAAACTCCGAAAAAATTCAAAGTATAAAACACTTCTGGCCCAAAAATTTCAGATAAGGAATGCACAACTGTACCAAGAGTAATGAGTTATTAATTATTTTTATACATTAATATTTTAAATGTATTTTTAAAATTTCTAATGTGATGAACATCAATTAATATTGCTCCCATACACAAAAATTCTTTGGGGTCTTCAATACTTTTTAAGAGCTCAAAGGGATCCTAAGACTGAAAGCATGGAAAATCACAAGCTAACAAATTGCTAAATGCATTTTACCATCCTTTTTGGGCAATTCAGGTTTAGAATTAGAATTCTTCTACTCCTCGGAGAACTACATTGGAATATGAGAATGTGATGAGATCCAGCCTCTCCCTATTCTTCATCCTGGAGGCTCTCCCTCCTTTCTTCTCCATGAACCCAAAGAGGCCTCAAGGGCATGCAAGGGAACCCCTGATCACACATCCAAATAGCAACTACACATTGGCCAATCCCTGGGCCTAGTGGTATGTGTATCTACAGTAATGTCCACTCTCAGAAGGACAGACATCTTGAGGGCCCATGTCACCCCGGAGGCAGGCTTTGGCCCTTTTGGGCAAGAAATTCAGGGCTCCAGACACTCACAGCTTGATCTAGAAAGAGCATGAAGGGGCACAGGTTCAAGCTGAGCCCTTCCTCTCTGTCCTGTAACTCTAATCTTGGAGGTCATAGGCAGAAGAGGTACATAGTGGAACTTTTGAAGCAACAAAAACACAAAACACAAAGTTCCTCCCTTTCTTGTGTCTAAAGGCAGTACTGTTTGTCAAATCACTCATCCTCTCTGAATATCAGCTTTCTCCCCAAGAATGATGTGGCTAAACTCTATCTCAACTGGTACCACTCTTTAATGCCAGCAAGATGCTGGGTAGAGGAAAGTAGAAAAAAATGTTGAGTAATCATAACTCATTTGAAAAGCAAAAAACACTCAAAATTTGTGGATACTTGAAATGGATAAAAGAGAACTTGTTCCTGCTACCAGTAAACTGCAATGAAGGGAAGCTGAGGCAACTCTTCCTGTCAGGCATCTTCAATTCCAAATACTGATGAGAAGGCATTTTTCCTTCTCTAATGTTCTTCCTGTAAATTTTCCATCAATGAACTAAGTAAAAGAAAGTGAGGGATATTAATATGTCACCTCAAAGACAGTAAAGTGGTTGACCTTACTCAGTCTTGATATATTCTATTATTAAGAATCACTGCTTGGGGCTGGCACTATGGCACAGGGGGTTAAAGCCCTGGCCTCTAGTGCCAGCATCCCATATAGGTACTGGTCTGAGTCCCGGCTGCTCCACTTCCTATCCAGCTCTCTGTTGTGGTCTGGGAAAGCAGTAGAAGATGACCCAAGTCCTTGGGCCCCTGAACCCATGTGGGAGACCCAGAAGAAGCTCCTGGCTCCTGGCTTTGGATCAGCTCGGCTCTGGCCATGTGGTCATTTGGAGAGTGAACCAGTGGGTGGAAGACCTCTCTCTCTCTCTCTCTCTCTCTGTAACTCTGCCTTTCAAATAAATAAAATAAATCTTTGAAAAAAAAAAAAGAATCACTTCTTCACTGCTGGCCTGGAGTGAGGAAAAAAAATTCTATTACATCTAAAGGCAGTAAAGTGCAGTAATTCAATTGACTCCCTCTCTACCTCCTCCCCTAAATTGTTCCCCTAACTCACCCACCTAAGTCAAAGTTAAACTCTTTCCTCTGGGCTTCCATATCATCTAATATCTCTATTAACAGGATACATAAATGTTTAAATGTTTTCTATTTGTTAGAGTAATTTTTACATCTTTCTCATCATTAGGTTATCAATTTCCACAGGGGTAATAACTGTGTTCAATGATTTCTGTTCTTCCTAATAAGTTGGAATGGAATAATGTTTATTGGATAGAATGAGATATCATCCTTGCCACTAATTGCAACTGAAATATCTGTGAAAAAAAAGTGATGAGGACATGGTTGCACATTGAATTATCTTAAATAATTACTCTTGGAAATGACCCCCCACTTTGACTATCTTGCAAATATCTATTCACCCTTCAATATTCAGCTCAAGGATTCCATCTTGCTTCAGTACAAGAAACATTCTTCCTTGCATATTTCATGCTGAGGTAGCTCTGGATCATCTGAAACACTATCTCTCTTTTATCAGCCTTTTGCAGAAAATATTTGAGGTACCAAACTGTAAATTTATATCTCACTAAAGGGTGGTTTTTTTTTTAACAGTTTCTTGTAGCCTATATTCCACAGAGCAAAGTCACTGAGGCATTCCAGTAATCAAGAAAAATTTGTAGATACTGAATACTATCTCCACTTGGAGATTTATCACATAAAAATTTGTCAGAAGTTTGTTTAGAAAGAAGTAGGGAAGAGTGTTTAAATTTCTTTAGTCAGGGATTTTAAACTGTCTTCATCAAAGATGTCTTTGTTCCTTTACTTTATGCTTGTTTACATGTTAGGAGATCCAGAACTCATCAGTCTGAGTCTCCCATCTGGGTGGCATCTTGAGCCATCATCTGATATCTCCCAGGGTGTGCACACTAGTGGGAAGCTGGGTCAGAAGCAGAGTAGCTGTGACTGGAACCAGGCACTCCTACATGGGATGGGAATATACTAAGCAACAACTTTACTACTGTGCCAAATATCCACCCCTAAACTTGCCTTTAAATTCCATTCTGTGGTGAACTTTCAAAGTTCTGTCACATACATATATATTTCTTTAAACCTGAGCAAGAGTGCCTAGCAGTAGAATTTGGGGTCGAAAACTACACTCAGTATACATTTTGAAGATTCTGCCAAATTGTC
Organism: Oryctolagus cuniculus; assembly: GCF_051225735.1. Classification (NCBI taxonomy): domain Eukaryota; kingdom Metazoa; phylum Chordata; class Mammalia; order Lagomorpha; family Leporidae; genus Oryctolagus; species Oryctolagus cuniculus. The sequence continues at coordinate 36,132,198 of NC_142873.1, forward strand.
CTCCATGAGAGACTGCACAGTCTACACTCCACAAAAATTAGTGTGGTTTTCCCTACTCCTGTCAATACTGTTTATTGTATGCTGTAATATTTTTCAAATTTTATGGATAAAAATTGTATTTCACTAAGGGTGATTTAGCTTATATTTCTCTAGTCAAAAATTTTAGTAACTTTTTGCATGTATATTGGACATAGTCCTCTTATCTTTCAACTTCATTTTATATACTTTTTAAAAGATTTATTCATTATTTCAAAGTCAGAGTTATGGAGAGAGGGAGAAAGAGAGAGAGATCTTCCATCCACTGGTTCACTCTCCAAATAGCTGCAACAGTCAAGGCTGGGCTGGCCAATGCCTGGAGCCCAGAGCTTCATCCAGGTCTCCCCCATGGGTGCAGGGGCCCAAGCACTTGGGCCATCTCCTGTTGCTTTCCCAGGTGAATTAGCAGAAAGCTGGATTGGTAGTGGAGCATCTGGGACTTGAACTGGTGCCCATGTAGCGTACTGGTGCTGCAGAGGGCAGCGTAAGCCACAGCAGCACAGTGCCTGTATAGTTTACTTTCATATTGCCATTTTTCTTTAACTGTTTGTCAAAAGAATTTGACTTTGTCAAGCATTTTGCAAAGATCTTTGTGAATCTAAAGTTAAAACCATTTGAATTTTAAACAATGGGATGAGAGTTCACAATTTATGTTATGTATGTACAATGGGATATCATGAGTTAGTAATGGGAAAAATGCAAATCATACTGATTGGGAAAGATGCTGGAGACATATTGCTAAGGGACCTAGAAAATACAGAATGATGTCTAGAACAGAGTTCCCACTAAAGAAAAAGACTTGGGTATGAGTGCTTCTGACAGAATGGCCTAAGGAAAAAAGGGTAATTTTTACTCTTCACATTTTTGCACAATGAGCATTGCTTTTATAATAAAGATAATCAGTAGCAGCCTTGTAAATTGACTTTAAGAAGTTCTTTGCTTTGTATGAGCCACAGTGATCGCAATTGGTTCAAGTCTGTCCCATTTCCAAACCAGCTTCCTGCTAATGTGCCAGGTAGGTAGCAAATGATGGGTCAAATGCGTGAGCCTCTGCCACCCAAGTAAGAAATCCAGATGAAGTTCCAGGCTCCCGGCTTCAATTTGGCCAGATAGAAGATATGTCTCTCCTCTCTCTTTCTCTCTCTCTCTCTCTCTCTGTCTCTCTCTTTCTGTCTCTCTCTCTCTCATAGATAAAAAATAAATAAACATTAAAAAAGGAATGCTTTAAAAAAGCTGAAAAAAATCCAATCTTTACTAAGCCCATCTTAGTTAGAATTAATTCTAGCTGTATGCTTAATGAAATAGTGACTTAAATAAGATAGAGTTGCAATTTTCTCTTATGTAAGAGAATTTTGGAGGATGGTAGTTCAATGCTGATACACAAGAGTTCTTCAAAAGATTATGGAAATGAAATTAAAGAAGAAGTCGATGCAGAAATTTTTGAAATGTATTCATGGATTTTTTTTCAAAATGCACATTTCCATGAACTTTTTGAAGATCCCTTGTAGATACAAATGATTCAAAATTTCTTTTGTATTTCTGATCTGCCATCTTTAGCACATTACTTTTATGTTCAAGATTACCTCTTGGTCCATGATGATACCTTCAACTATAGCTAACAGATTCAAATTCTCGTCAAAATTAAGACAGATGGCGGGAATCCTGGTGAAAGATCTTCCTTTAAAGAATGGTTTTGGCCGGCGCCGCGGCTCACTAGGCTAATCCTCCGCCTAGCGGCGCCGGCACACCGGGTTTTAGTCCCGGTCGGGGCGCCGGATTCTGTCCCGGTTGCCCCTCTTCCAGGCCAGCCCTCTGCTGTGGCCAGGGAGTGCAGTGGAGGATGGCCCAGGTGCTTGGGCCCTGCACCCCATGGGAGACCAGGAAAAGCACCTGGCTCCTGGCTCCTGCCATCGGATCAGCGCGGTGCGCCGGCCGCAGCGCGCCGGCCGCGGCGGCCATTGGAGGGTGAACCAACGGCAAAGGAAGACCTTTCTCTCTGTCTCTCTCTCTCACTGTCCACTCTGCCTGTCAAAAAAAAAAAAAAAAAAAGAATGGTTTTGAAATTCCATAAATTGGCAACCTACCCTCAAAGAAGACTAATGAGTACCTTATTGGGGGGTGCAATGCTGCCTTAAGTAAGAATGAGGTTCTTAGTTAGGATGAAGGAGAGGATCAATACTCTGTGTGCAATCAGCAACATCTGTCACAAGTTATTGTTAAGATACATTTGCAACTAACACTTATTGAGTGATTATTGTCAAAGTAACATTTTTCGGCCTATAACTTTATTCTAGAGGTAAAATGGCAGAGGCTTAGAGAGTTTTAATAAGCAGTTGAGCCAAGACAAGTTGTTAACAGAGTTGGCTCTCTTAAAATTTGAATGAATTTTCCCAATACCAATAGGAATGTTTGAACTTCAAAACTTGAAATGGTCGGTTATTTTATGGAATTGCTGACATCAATCAGTAGTATGTTTTGCCAGACAGATGGGATGCTTGGCTAGCATTTCTTTTACTAAAGCATAGAATCTCAAACTTTTATCTCATTGACATTGTCATCTAATTTTTAAAATTATTTTTCTAGATTTATTTATTTTTGAAAGTCATATTTACAAAAAAAGAGAGGGAGAGAAAGAGGGAAAGAGAGATCTTTCATCCACTGGGGTACAAGTACTTAGGTTATCCTCCACTGCTCTTCCAGACCATTAACAAGGAGCAAGAAGTGGAGCATTCAGGACACAAACCACTGCCTATTTGGGATGCCAGCATTGCAGGCAGCAGGTTTACCCACTGCACCACGATGCTGGCCCCAAAATTTTGATTCTTGGGCTTGAAGATAGGTTATGTATATTTAGTCATGCATGCATTCATTCAAAGAATCATCAAAGGATTTTTGGATTTCCAATTATGTGCTAAAAACAGGTTCTGGTCAAGGTGCTGGAAATATAAAAATTATCAGACAAATCTCATCATTAGATAAATGGATTTTAAGCAATTCGACCACAGTCCAAAATAAGAAATACTTCACATTGCAACTCCCACACAGCATATTCAAAATTTCATAAATCAATAGTCGCTCTTACCATGTGCAATTCACTCTGACATTTTCTGCCTATTCTATTTCACTGTATTATATTCTATTCTTTTCCTTTAATGTTGAGGGCCACAACCAAAATGATTTCAGAATGTGCTGTAATTTGAAAAACTCTTGTCTATGGAAAAAAGAAAGGCAATTAAAATGATAAATTCAGTATGAGAATACTCTAACAGCTATATGAACAATGAGTTCTTGGATCTTAAAGAAAGAAACTGACTCTTCTTTGGTATGTTGGATTAGGCAAAATTACAATGAACTCTGCATTGAATCTTGAGGGACAAGAAGGAAATCTTGTGGTAGAAAATGTGCATCACCATAAAGATGTGAGAGAGAATGGTAGACAGCCAAGCAAGCAGGCCTGAGCATCACAGGTGGGTGGGGGAGAAGTCCAGCTGGGATTCACCATTCAAAGTCACACCAAGCCATGAAATAAACTGTAGACTGGCTAAGAGATTCACATCCCCTATTGAAGTGCTTGGGTTTGATACCCAGCTCCAACTCACAATTCCAGCTTCCTGCTAATGTAGACTCTGGGAGGCAGTGGTGATGACTCAAGTACTTGAGTTCTTACCACCCTAGTGGGAGACCTAGTTGAGTCCCTGGCTCCTGGATTCAGCCTTGGAGGGCATTTGCAGAGTGAAAACAGATGAAAGCTCTCTGTTTATTTGTCTTTCTTTCTGCCTCTTGAACAAATAAGTGAATGAATCAACAAAAGAGGAAAAAAACGCACTTTGGAAACCAAATATATTTGAGACTGGTCCCAATCCTAGCTACTTCTCTGGTAGAAGACTAAAGAGGATCCAACAGGGGCCAGCGCTGTGATGTAGCAGGTAAAGCCACTGCCTACAGTGCCAGCATCCCATATGGGTACCTGTTCGAGTCCCAGCTGCTCCACTTCTGATCCAACTCTCTTCTGTGGCCTGGGAAAGCAGTAGAAGATGGTCCAAGGCCTTGGGCCCCTGCACCCATGTGGGAGACCTGAAAGAAGCTCCTAGCTCCTGGCTTTGGATCAGTGCAGCTCCAGCTGTTGTGGCCAACTGGGTAGTGAACCATCAGATGGAAGACCTCTCTCTCTCTCTCTCTCTCTCTCTCTGCCTCTCCTTCTCTCTGTGTAACTCTTTCAAGTAAAATAAATAAATCTTTAAAAAAAAAAGAGGCTCCAACACACCTTCTGCTAGATCTGCTGTCACTCATGAGTGGTGTGAACCAGTTTGTCATGTCTGTGTATACATCACAGAAAATGTCTGCTCTCTGCATTGTTAAAAGTGTGAGGTGAGGGAGGTAATAAAGGGAGTTGTGAAACAAAATTACCTAGAAATTAAACTAAATTAGTATAAGCAAGAGCAGAAAGGCAGAAATATCCATGAGAATGCCACCCCTACCCCCCCAAAAATGAATTTAAAGCTAGGGAAACCTTTGAACTTCCACAGGATGTGAAAATGTGAAGGGGAAAGTTAATCAGATCTTATCTAAATTAAACCAGATAATATCTGGGTTGCATTCTTAAACATGAAAAATCACTTCAAAATTTGCAAAAAGAATGATTAATTGAATGATGATATAGTCTTATGATATAATTTGCACTATTGACTGTCACATTGTAGAAAAATTGTAAAGGAAATGAGAAAGCAGAATATAAGATTGATATATGGAATGAGTCAATCTTTATAAAATAGATTTATATATAATAGTTTAAAAAGAAATAGCAGAATGTACTCCAAAATATTAACAAAGGATTTAGGATATTTTTTACCTTTTACTTGTCTATATTTTCTACATTGCAGACAATGAATATGTATTCTTTCCTGTATTCAAAAATTTCTTTTTTAAAACTGTTGGCTAAATACTAAAATATGGAATAAAGAAATGATTACAGGGACCAGTTATCACAGTCTAAAATGCTGCTGGGCTTTTTAATTATATTTCTCTATTGTAGAAACCCAGACCCAGGGAGCTGGCAAGATAATAATAATTGTATTATGTAGAAATGAGGCATTGAAATTTAGTTGTGCCAAGTGCAAAATGGGGTTGTTTCAAAAGGTCCCTGTAGTCAACTGCTCATTTGCATAGGTGACTTAAAAAGAGCTTGGTGGAGCCTTTACCATTACAGCCACAATCACAGTAAACAGCCACGGTCACAGGAACTCAACCCTTAATTCACTTAGTTTTGCTCTCCCAGGAATCTCATGAGCTGAATATTGTACACATGTTTCAATGAGGAAATCTAATCTTTTGGTGTTGAAGGCATTGATCCAGATCCACACACAATTGAGAAAGCCAAGACACAGTCCACACCTATCCTTTCCACTAAGCTAAGTAACTACCCTAGGGAAACGTCCAGTCATTTACAGGAAGACAAAGGCAAGAGGCCTGGGAGTAAGCAGAAGAGGTAACAAGGGCAAAAATTTCACAGCAAAATGAATTGTTTGCTTATTTTTTTTCCTGAGACATCTATTCTAGAGAATAGTGTGAAGTGAGAAGTAGAAAATCCCTCCTACATTTTAATATAATCCTTGAGCACTTCTTACATTTCCAATGGGAAATTTTCTATTATCACCACAGATGTTGCAGACAGATTTAAGGAAACAATTTAAAACCCAACAGATGTAAGTTTATAATCCATTGTGGTAGGGGCCAAGGCTGATCACTGCCACCGGCCCCTCCCTGTCTCAGATTTTCTAGCTCTGATCTCTGAGGCCATTATGCTCTGCCCTACTCAGTAATTTATGCATATCTTGGCCAGGAAAAGAAGAATACAACAGCAAACTCAGCTCGCCAGCCAGACACACTGCACAGCTTGATAAAGATGCGTCTTGAGCATGACCACCTGAATGAACCCCTTATCTCATCCTTCCAAATGCCAGAGAGTGTGTCTGCTTTGTAATCTCTGATGTGCTTTCCCTTCCCAACTCAGCTCCTTTACTGGGACTTTCTCCAACTCCCATTTACTTGGCAGAGTCTTGATTTTTTTTCCCAGCCTCTTCACAACCACCAAATTCAGCACATATTCTTCTCTGTCACTGATTACCAGCAAGGATTCACTGACTAGCCAGCATTTCTGTTAGGAAACCCATGAGTGCCAGTGCTCACAAGATCTCTCTCTATGAACCTTGCCATGCAGAGGCATGCTGCCAACACGCTGAGTGCCCTTCTCCAGAATTCTTCCCAATTTTCTCCCTAAGGTCACCCAAGAAGATGAGTTTATCTTTGTTTATTATTGCTTCTCCTTCTCAAGCTTCTGTGACGTATATAGTCAGGAGATGCGGAAATTAGTTGTTAGTAAGGCATAGCCTGAAATTCTAATAATTTTTTTGAGTTTCCACTATGATTCAGATATTGTTCTAAGTGCTGGGGAATGTGGAAGTGGTTTTGGCAAACTCTCACCCTTATTGTGTGACAATTACTGACTTTTGAGTAAGGAATAAATGAATAAAAGTAATTCCAAGGAGGGCACAGTGGCTAACATACCCCAGGAATCCCCACATCCATATTGGCTTATCTGGGTTTGAGTTCAAGCTATTCTTCCAATTCCAGCTTCTTGCTAATGGCCCAAGGGCTCGGGTTCTGGATACCGACAGGGGAGACTTGAATTGAGTTCCAGGCACCTGGCTTCCACCGTAGTGTAGCCCCACCTGTTATGAGGTTTTGGAGAATGGAAGATCAATCTCATTCTCTCTCTCTCCCTCCTTTACAAATAAATAAAAACAGTTTTTTAAAAAAGTAATTTAGGTGAAATGAGGTATGTGTTAAGCAGAAAATGTATTTTGGAAAAGAGAAAAAAGGGACAAGACACAATTGTGGCTGTCAAGAAGATTTTCTGGAAAAGGAAGGATTTTTTCCTTTCTTTTTCTTTCAGAAAGTTTTTATTTAATGAATACAATTTTCATAGGTACAGCTTTAGGAATATAGTGGTTCTTCCCCCTATACCTGCCCTCTCACCCACACTCCCATCCCACCTCCTACTCCCTCTCCTACCCCATTCTTCATTAAGATTCATTTTTAATTAACTTTATATAAAGAAGACCAACTCTATACTAAGTAAAGATTTCAACAATTTGCACCCACCCACACACACAAAGTATAAAATATCATTTGAGAAAGAAGTTTTACAGTTAATTCTCATAGTATAACTCATTAAGGACAGAGGTCATATATGGGGAGTAAGTACACACTGACTCCTATTGTTGATTTAACAATTAACACTCTTATTTATGATGTCAGTGATAACCCAAGGCCCTTGACATAGGCTGGCAAGGCTATGGAAGCCTTTTGAGTCCACAAACTCGGTCAATATTTAGACAGGGCCATAAGCAAAGTGGAATTTCTCTCCTCCCTTCAGAGAAAAGTCCATCTGTATATCCTTCTTTGATGGCCACTTCTTTCTACTGAGGTCCCAATACAGAGATCCTACAGGTAGAACATTTTTTGCCATGGTATCTTGTATTTCCATGCCTGAAATGCCCTCATGGGCTTTTCAGCCACATCTAAATGCTTTAAGGGCTGATTCTGAGGTCAGAGTGCTATTTAGGGCATTTGTCATTCTATGAGTCTGCTGTGTGGACTGCTTCCCATATTGGAACATCCTCTCATTTTTAATTCTACCTATTGTTATTACCAGATACTGGTCTTACTTATGTGATCCCTTTGACACTTAATCCTATCTATATGATCAATTACACACTTAATATGATCACTCTAGCACATAAGATGGCATTAGTACCACCCAGCTTAATGGGATTTGGAGTCTCACAACAAGTTTTTATCTTTACCCTTAGGGGTAAGTCCTTAGGAATGTGTGCTGAACTATACAACTCCTCCCTCTCTTATTCCCACTCTTACTTTTTATTGGGATCTATTTTCAATTGACCTTATACACCTTTGATTAATTGTATGTTAAGTTAACAGTTCAACTAATGGTATTAAGTAGCAAAAAAATAAAAATAAATAAAATAATAAACTGTCCTCTACAGTCAAGACAAAGGCTGTTCAAGTCATTGCTTCTTATAGTGTCTATTTCTCTTCTACAGGTTTCCTTTTAGGTGCCCTGTTAGCTTTAACAGAGCAGGGAGCACATACGGTATTTGTCGCTTTGGAACTGACATTTCACTAAGTATATGAAATCAGCAAATAAAAGAATTATCTGCACCTCCATGCTTATTGCAGCCCAGTTCACAATAGCTAATGCTTAATCAACCTAAATGTCCATCAACAGAAAACTGGATAAAGAAATTATGGTGTATGTACTTTATGGAATACTACACAGTGGTAAGAAAAAATGAAATCCAGTCCTTTGCCTCAAAATTAATGAATCTGGAAAGGAAGGAATTTGAACTAAGCTTTGAAGAAGAGGTAAACTGTATCATAATGTAGAGAAAGATAGTCTAGTTTCTAGAAATGAAAAAGTTGAACATTGGAAGTAGTATATTGTTGGTGAATAGGTCACCGTTTCATTACTACAACTAAAACATCCAAGTGAAGCTAACATATAAAGGAAAAAGGCTTATCTGTGTTCACAGATTTGTAGATTCACAGTCAAAGATCAGGATGCCCACTGAACTGGCATTGATGGAGGCGGTGCATGATGTAATGTATATGGAGGAAGAATCATGAGTAGAGTAAAAGCAGAGAGAGAAGTGAGGCACAAGTCAGTTTTATAACCAATCCTGTCACAAGAACTCCCTGCAGAGGGTCATTCCAATAACCTAGAAACCTCCACTGGGCCCATCTCTCAGATATCATAATTGGATCAACTTTCCACTCTTACTCCATTAACATAAGACTTTGGGATTTAAATGCCAGCATGAGTTAGGGAACCAAACCTCCTTCAAACCCTAGCAGTAGGTTTGAGATTTATGAATTCAGGTAGGGAAATGTGAGCTAGACATCCAGAGAGTTTTTTCATCCTCTCATAGAACCTGATACAACAAAGTAGCATTTCTGGGCTTTGCTTTCAAGCAAAGTCACTCTCGGGTTTTGAGTAGAAGGTGTATGTGATTCTTGCCTCCTCAGCTTCTAAGGCATTTGCACTCACTTATAAGAGCTTACAGGTTTTGGTAGATGACTTGGTGGCAACAGAAAGGACAAATGGGAGAGAGACTAGAGACAGGGAAACCAGCAAGAAGGCCATGTCAGGAATCAAAATGAGAGGATGAGAGCCTCACTGAGAACAAAGGCAGTGGGAGGGTGACAGCTATGAGTAGCCTGGGCAAAGGAATCCATAACTTACAGCCCAATTTAGCAGATGGTGCAATTAAGGTTGCAAAACATTTTCCATTACAGCCCTCTGTTTTGGCTGCTTGTACTAATTCTGGTACCAATTTCTGAAGGGTAATATCAGATTAGAGGCAATTTTTTGAGAAATAATTTTGAAAAATTCCATTTTCATCATATTAACAAGAATTGAAACACATGTATTTTAAGAAAGAAAAGTTATTATTTGTTTAAATATCAAATATCTGAAAGGCATATTTTAGCATGTCACATCCCACTACATTAAACCGGATACAAAATAAGAAGCAAGATTTGGTAAATTTCTTACCAACCAATAGTTTAAAAAGAGCAATTTCATTCTTCTTGGGCTTTTCTGTTTGTTTGTTTTAAGAACATTGAAGCCCAACTGAATAAGAGTGTGAAATGGCCACTTGGTATAAATAGAAATCTTTCATTCATTCTTGGAGAAGTCTGGAACCAGTGATACAGTTGAGCTCCAAATGAAGAGTTCTGCCCATTAAGCATAACTGCCACAAATCTTGAATCTACAAGGCATTGTGGATAAGTGAATAAGAGAAACACACCAGAAACAAAGACTTCACATCTGGGCAGCACCTTGGAGGTAATGGGCTCCAATGCTCTCCTAGAGATTAGGAAACTGAATCTTCATGGGACTGAATAACACACCCAAAGTCCAATGTTCAGTGCTAGTTTCTTGCAGAAACAGAATCAGAATTGGGGCTTCTTTATTTCCAGATCATCTCATTCCTAAGCTTAAAATCACTCATTGGTGTGGGCATTCGATGTAGTAGTAGTTGGGTCTCCAACACACATGTGGCATACAAGGATGGAATTCCAGACTCCTGGCTTCAACCTGGCCCAGATCCAGATATTCCAGGCATCTGGACACTGAACCAGTGAATGAAAGGTCTGTCTGTTTCTCTCTGTTTTTCTGCATGTCAAGTAAATAAATAAAAATTAAAATCTTTCATCAGTCCCCACACCTGCCTGAAATTTCTCAGTGCTCAAGTCAAAAGGATACTTGGTGGGGCTCGCGCTATGACACAGTGGGTTAATGCCTTGGCCTGAAGCGCCGGCATCCCATATGGGCACTGGTTCTAGTCCTAGCTGCTGCTCTTCCAATCCAGCTCTCTGCTATGGCCTGGGATAGCAGTAAAAGATGGCCCAAGTCCTTGGGCTCCTGCACCCATGTGGGAGACCCAGAAGAAGCTCCTGGCTTCAGATCAGTGCAGCTCTGGCCATTGCGGCCATCTGGGGAGTGAACCAGCAGATGGAACACCTCTCTCCCTGTTTCTACCTCTCTCTGAAACTCTGTCTTTCAAATAAATAAAAGAAATCTTAAAAAAAAAGAATACTTGGGAAAGCACCCTTCACACTGCATAACTGGACTATTCTATAGACTAGGAATAGAGATGTGTGTACTGGAAAAGACATGAAAAATACTGAGACTCCTCTAAGTAGATACAGTCCATGAAGTTCTTCTCACAAGGATCTCCATCCACTTTCCAGGTACTTCTCTATGACTTTCTGTGCTTTTTCAGAAGTGTCCTTAATGTTCACTTCTGTTTTAACTTGATTTCCTCTTTCTCTTCTTTCTTCCACTGCCCCAATGCCCGAATAGCATCAAAATCGAGTCAGTGTCCTAGTTTTTCCAATTCAAGAGTGCTTGAGTTAGAAATCTCTAGAGCTCTTCCCACACTGATGTGTTGCAAGCATTGAAAAAATTTCTACACATAAGCCTTTTGAGTAGTTGGGAGACTGACTTTCTAGACAATGTGGGCAAAATCAAGAATATTATGAATACACTAAAACTTTTTTCTTATTATTTCATGAGTCTCCTTGCCACAAATTGGTTAAGTACAGAAAGTCACTGTGAATACACATATAAATGAAAAAAGTATAACCTCACACTTATTCTGTCTTGGTTTAGTGACCTACAGTAGTGATGTACAGATGTACGGTAGTCCACTCTCATCCAGTTTCACTTTCTGTGGTTTCATTTAGCCTTGGTCAATTACACTTCGAAAGCACTAAATGGAAAATTCCAGAAATGAGTAATTCATAAGCTTAAACTGTGAGCCATTCTTAGTAGTGAAATGAAATCTCATGGCACCATATTCCATCATACAGGAACAGAAATCATTCTTTTGTCCAGGATAGCCATACCCTTGACCATCCTAGTTATCAAATAGATTGCTGCAATTCTAGAGTACTTCTAGATAGGATTTGGTACTCTTCATGGCTGCTGGCACCCTTTGGGTGTTTTATAACATATCTGCAGAGATAAGGGGGATTCTTATATCCATCAATTGTGTGAAAAATAATTACATTGCTTAAGTGGAAAAAATAAAGAAATTGATCTCTGCAATTTTAGCTGTGTTCCTAAACATCAGACTAAAGATGTCTCCAGAGCACAGACTCTTGACAATCAGGCTGTAATAGTTCACTCAGATTTATCCAATTTCATTCTTTTCCATCCCATTATATTCCACTTGTCCTTCTTTCTTTCCCTCTCTCTTTTCCTTCCTGCTTTCCTTTCTTTGCCCTACATTTTTTTCCTCTAAACACTCACTGAATCTCTACAATGTTCAAGGGATTGTGTTTAAGATAAAGAAGTCAGAAGAAAAGAGACACATAAATACATCATTTCAGTGAATGCTACAAATGTAAATACAGAAGTATAGAATCATAGATCTATATCCTATATATAAGTATATTTTCATTTCATTTTTCCAGAACATTTTGAAGTATCCTTTTATTTCACTTATTTATTGTGTTTATTGTCAACATCCTCCCTATACTGTCTCTATAGAATATAAGCTTCAACAGCAAAGAGATTTCTATCTGTGCACTTATGCCTCCCTGGAACCTAGAATTATTCTTGGTATATGTATGCTCAGTATATATTTATTGAATGCATTAAAGAACTACTTAATAAAGGAGGAAAACATGCAGAGATGGAAATGTTTCACAAAGATGGAAATGTGAACTCACTGTTGAATGATGAATACAGTATCTGTTGAATAGGCAACAGTGAATAGGAAACATTTCTATAAAGCCATGGAGATAAGAAACAGCCTGGAAAATTTACCTGGATTTGTGTATGGAACAGCAGAAGCTGAGGATAAAGAGGGATACAAAGAAGAGATGATGAAAAGCTTTGAACATGACCGTTAAGGATAAGAACATCATGGTTGTCATGGGATGTTATCCATGACTTCTAACCATGAGCATGGCATAGACTCAGAGTGACTCATAGGTTCTGAAACAAAGTGAAGACTATTTTTTTCTTAATTTAGTTTTAATAGTTCTCTGAAATATTTTAATAAATGAAGAAATAATGATATAGCTTAGGGATAAAAACATACATTTTAGCTCTCACTATGTAAACTTGAGCTATGACAGTAGAGGATAGATTTGAAAGCCACTGAAGAAGAATATTAAGGATATTGTGATTAATCAACAGAGAGATTCTGTAAGGAGTGTAAAGAAAAAGAATAGTGAAAAGTGATCCTTGGCAGGCGCCGCGGCTCAATAGGCTAATCCTCCGCCTTGCGGCACCAGCACTCCGGGTTCTAGTCCCGGTCGGGGGACCGGATTCTGTCCCGGTTGTCCCTCTTCCAGGCCAGTTCTCTGCTGTGGCCAGGGAGTGCAGTGGAGGATGGCCCAAGTCCTTGGGCCCTGCACCCCATGGGAGACCAGGAGAAGCACCTGGCTCCTGGCTTCGGATCAGCGTGATGCTCTGGCCACAGCGGCTGCTGGGGGGCGTGAACCAACAGAAAAGGAAGACCTTTCTCCCTGTCTCTCTCTCTCACTGTCCACTCTGCCTGTCAAAAAAAAAAAAAAGTGATCCTCAGGTTTTAGGCTTTAGTAACTTATTTTATTCATGGTGGGCATAGACAAAGAAGAAGGAAAAGAGGAGGAAGACAAATTTAGACATTATTAGTTCAGTTTAAAGCATGCAAAATTGAATGTTCTTGCATTACATTCAGAAGAACATGAGTTGGAGTGAAGAAGCAGGGTAAAACTTTCTGATTAACCAGGAGTGGCCTAAGACCCAGTGCAAATAAAGTAATGCTTTTTGATTCACCTTCTATTGAAGTAGAAATTAGTTAACCAGCCTGTATTTGAAGTAAATTAGCTTGGCTTTGGCTAGTAATTTCCATTAGAATCCCCTGTGGTGCTTGTTAAACATGACTATACATATCCAGTAAGTCTGGGTTTTAATGAGAATACTCAGGTGATTCCAATGCTGGTGGCCCATAGACCAGACTTCGGAAAATATTAATTTAGGCAAAATCAAAATCTTTAAAAACGGCTCAAGTCTGACTAGTCCCCGGAAAGTCCCTGACTCCTCCCCATCAATCTACATCCTGTTTGGCTTAGCAAACCTTTCTGGCCCATTTTTAATATCACCTTCTCAGACTTAATTAGCATCCATAAGGGGTCCACACTGTGGCACAGAGTGTTATAGCCCCGGTCTGCAGTGCCAGCATCCCACATGGGTGCTAATTCAAGTCCTGGGTACTCCACTCCCAATTCAGCTCTCTGCTATGGCCTGGGAAAGCAGTGGAAGATGGCCCAAGTCCTTGGGCCCCTGCACCTGCATGGGAGACCCGGAAGAAGCTCCTGACTCCTGGCTTTGGATCAGCACAGCTCTGGCCATTGCAGTCATTTGGAGAGTAAACCAGCAGATGGAAGACCTCTCTCTCTGTCTCTCTTCCTCTCTATAACTCTATGTTTCAAGTAAATAAAATAAATATTTGAAAAACAATAATACTAATTAGCATCCATTGATAATGCTTTACATCAATTGTCACAATTAATTCTCACAGTCTTGAGAGGAGAATATTTGCTATACTTGGTAGTTAGAGAAACTCAGCTCAGATACTAAATAACTTGCCTGAGATCCTTGAGCTTATCAGTAATAATAGGAAATCATACCCAGATCATCTCATTCCAAGGCTTGTATCCTTTCCACTTTGGCACACCATCTCTCCCAGTATTTACAGACTGATCACTTCATTTAAAAAAGATTTATCTGTAAATATAACCAATTTTCAGCACTATTAACACATGATACCATAGTGCATTATGATCTAGCTGATTTCCACATACGAGAATTGTATCCTTAACACTATTATCTATGGCCACAGACTGTCTTTTACTTTTCTGTCGCCAAGATCATGGCACGCACTAGGGCATTTGGTGAGTGAGAGCTTGAAGAATGCTGCACTCAATTTCCCTGAGGTACTGGATGTTCCAAGGAGTAGTATAGGTGGACTCCATGTACTCCTGGGTGATTCAGTGTCATCAACTCCTCCCCTTTAACACAAGGAAGTCCAAACTCGTTAGTACTTGAGTCACAGGAATTTCCGGAAGAGCAATAACATAATCTGTCCTACCTACACTGAACAAAGGTATGGATGTTAATTTGCAAATAGAATACTAACAAAAGAAGGAGAACAATTTTTCCAGAAAGCATATTATTTCCAAAATCTCTGTGCCAGAAAATGAATAATAGGCTTTATTCCCAAAGAATCCATTATACCCCCAGGACCACAAGGAATGTAGCCGTTAGAATCTTTTCACCAACAAAACTTGGCTTGATTCAGGGGCAAAGGGTAAAGCTGCACGATGGTCATGGGAAGCAAGCACTAGGATCCTGTAGCTCCAGAGACTGGCATCTCACTTGTCAGTCATCCCAGGACAGAATGAAAGTGAGATGTACCATGAGAGATGGGTTCAGTGTCAGCATTGACACAACCCTGGTTTGTTAGGGTCTTGGCTCTGAGAAGGTAATGGGAATGAGGACCAGCTAAAAGCTTTTCTTCTGAGATTAGGAACAAGGTAAGCGTTCTCACCACTTCTATTCAATATAGTACTGAACGTCCTAGCAGAGCAATTAGATAAGAGAAAGAGAAAAGGCAGCCAAATTGAAAAGGAAATGCTAATTCAAACCCTGGGAGGTAGCAGATGATAGCTCATTAGTTGTTGCCTGCCATCAGTATGGAAGCCCTGAGTTCCTACACCATGACTTGAGCCAGGCCCCACCCTAGCTTTTGTAAGCATTTAGTGAGTGAACCAGCAAATAGGGTCTCTCTCTCTCTCTCTCTCTCTCTCGCTCTCGCTCTCACTCTCGCTCTCGCTCTCGCTCTCCCCTCCCACCCTTTCAAATACATACAATAATTAGATTAAATTTTTTTTTACATTTTGAAAAGATATAAATGAACCTATGCTTGTTTCCAGACAACATGATCATTTACATAGAAAACACTTAGGAATCAACCATAAAGCCATTAGAACTAATAAATAAATTCAGGAAAGTTGCAGGCTTCACAAACAAAATATAAGAATCAAGCCGGCGCCGCGGCTCACTAGGCTAATCCTCCGCCTTGCGGCGCCAGCACACCGGGTTCTAGTCCCGGTCGGGGCACCGGATTCTGTCCCGGTTGCCCCTCTTCCAGGCCAGCTCTCTGCTGTGGCCAGGGAGTGCAGTGGAGGATGGCCCAAGTACTTGGGCCCTGCACCCCATGGGAGACCAGGATAAGCACCTGGCTCCTGCCTTCGGATCAGCATGGTGCGCTGGCCGCGGCGGCCATTGGAGGGTAAACCAACGGCAAAGGAAGACCTTTCTCTCTGTCTCTCTCTCTCACTGTCCACTCTGCCTGTCAAAAAAAAAAAAAAAAAAAAAAAAAAGAATCAATATTTCTTCTGTACACTAACAACAAATGATCTAACAAAGAAATCTGGAAAATAATTCTCATTCACAATGTTAAAAACAAATAAATAGAATAATTAGAAATAAATTTAATGAAGGAAGTGAAAGATACATACACTGAAAACGTTAAAACATTGATTAAAGATATTGAAGAAAACAAATAAATGGGAATTCTAAGCTTCCAAAAATGACTTTCAATACCACAGTGGTACAGAGTCCCAAGAAGATCATTGTCAAAATGGGCGACAATAAATTGTATACTAAATACAGAGTTCAACAAATAGTATGAAAAACATGTCTATGTAATGCTTTATGCACAAGTGATTTTGATACTGTGAGTGGCGGAGGTTTCATGTTGAGATTTAAAGCACTCTTTTCCTTTTTCTTCTTCTGTTTAAGAAGGAAAAAACACTGACCCTCAACAGTAGACAAAGGCTATAAACAATAATCAAATCTCAAAATGTTGGCCAGCACCGCTGCTCACTAGGCTAATCCTCCGCCTTGCGGCGCTGGCACACCGGGTTCTAGTCCCGGTCGGGGCGCCGGATTCTGTCCCGGTTGCTCCTCTTCCAGGCCAGCTCTCTGCTGTGGCCCGGCAGTGCAGTGGAGGATGGCCCAAGTGCTTGGGCCCTGCACCCGCATGGGAGACCAGGAAAAGCACCTGGCTCCTGGCTTCAGATCAGCACGGTGCGCCGGCCGTGGTGGCCACTGGAGGGTGAACCAACAGCAAAGGAAGACCTTTCTCTCTGTCTCTCTCTCTCTCACTGTCCACTCTGCCTGTCAAAAAAAAAAAGAAAATCTCAAAATGTCAATTTTGCTGAAGTACATACATTTTTGTACTCTATTAGTTACCACGGGTCAAGGAAAACATGATATTTGTCTTCTTGCATATTTGTCTTCTTGCATATCTCAAGAACATTAATAAGTAATTATACTAATGCTTTATAGATTCAGTTAATTGTCAAGATTCAATATAAAAAATCAAGGACACAAAAATAAAATTTTAATCCCATTAAATTGTTAAATAATGCACATGTTGATGATGAACAGTAGATATACTAGTTCATGTTATGTTTTTTCTCTTCTCCAACAAGGGGAAGCTATATTTGAGGGTATATGAAAGTGCAAGATGGCATCAATATGAATATCATAGACAGCCTGAGTCTGAATTTCACCAAGATGTTCACTGGAGAGTTGTGGGAAATTGGGTAGCAAAACCATTGACTCTGTAGCTGGTTGAATCATCAAGGCAATATTTATGCTTTAATGTGAACAAAGGGGAAAATTGATATGTGAAAAGAATACTAAGTGTGACCTAGTGTTTATATTATTATTTTAATAAAAGTAAACTGAGTTATCATTTGTTGAGTGTTTAAGGCATACAAGTGTAGTTCGTTCTGCTTTTAGAATATATAAAATCTTAAAAATCTATTTTGCTCACAGGAGCATGCTATATGCATAAAAGCAGACACATTGACCCATAAAATAAAATAGACAATCTAAAAATAAACTTCCATATTATAGGTAGTTAATTCAAAAATAATTTTGGAAAAGATAATGTATTAAAAATTGTTTCTAGATATGCATTTGCAGAAGAATGAAATTGGTCTCTTATCTCATACATTATGCAAAAATCACTTCAAATGGATTAAAGACTTAAGACCTGAAACCATAAAACTACTAGAAGAAAGTTAAACCATATCAGTCTGGACAATGATTTATTTTTTGATATGACCCCAAAACATAGGCAACATAAGCAAAAATAGAGAAAAATAGATAAATAGGATTATGTCAAACAAAAATCTCTACACAGTAAAGGAAACAATCAACAGAGTGATGAGACAACCCTGGAATAGGAGAAAATATTGATAAACTATACAGTTGGTATGTGATTAATTTCTAAAATACATAAGGAACTCAAACAGCTAAATAGCAAGAAAAAAGTCTGATGAAAAATAGCAAAGTGCTTGACTAGACTTCTCTAAAGAAGGCATACAGAATGGCAGTAGGTATATGAAAAATTTAATTCTGTAATTAATACACAGTTATTCTTAAGTGTTGAAATTTAACTGAAATGTGATCCCTGTTAAACATAAGAGTGGGAATAAGAGAGGGAAGAGATGTACAATTTGGGACATGCTCAGGCTGACTTGCCCCAAAAGGTAGAGTTAGAAACATACCAGGGGACTCCAATTCAATCCCATCAAGGTGGCATGTACCAATGCCATCTCACTAGTCCAAGTGATCAATTTCAGTTCACAATTGATCATAATGAAAGGACTAAGAGTCAAAGGGAGCACATAAACAAGTCTAGTACCTGCTAATACTAACCGATAGAATAAATAAAGGGGAGGGTGATCCAACATGGGAGGCAAGATACTCAGCAGACTCATAGAATGGCAGATGTCCTAAACAGCACTCTGGCCTCAGAATCAGCCCTAAAGGCATTCAGATCTGGCTGAAAAGCCCATGAGAGTATTTCAGGCATGGAAAGCCAAGACACTCAGACAAAAAAAAAAAAAAAAAAAAAAAACCCTAAATGAAAGATCTCTGTGAGTGAGATCCCAGTGGAAAGAATAGGTCTTCAAAGAAGGAGGTACCTTTCTCTGAAGGGAGGAGAGAACCTCCACTTTGACTATGACCTTGTGTAAACAAGATAAGAGTCAGAGAACTCAAGGGGCTTCCATAGCCTTGGAAACTCATGACTGGAGCATGGGGAGATTACTGATGCCATAAATAAGAGTGTCAATTGGTAAAGTCAACAACAGGAGTCACTGTGCACTTACTCCTCATGTAGGATCTCTGTCCTTAGCATGCTGTACATTGAGACTTAATGCTATAACGAGTACTCAAACAGTATATTTCACTTTGTGTTTCTATGGGGGTGCAAACTGTTGAAAGCTTTACTTAATGTATACTAAACTGATCTTCTGTAAAAAAAAAAAAAAAAAAGAAGAAATTATCAATTCCCAACTTGACTCTCACTGGGATTAAACATGACAATAGGTCTGATCTGATTTCATCATCATTTAAAAAATCATCTATTATTTTTCACTTTATGTTTCTGTGTGGGAGCAAACTGTTGAAATCTTTACTTAATGTATGCTAAACTGATCTTCTGTAGATAAAGAGAACCGAAAATGAATCTTGATGTGAATGGAAAGGGAGAGGGAGTGGGAGAGGGGAGGGTTGCGGGTGGGAGGGATGGTATGGGGGGGAAGCCATTGTAATCCATAAGCTGTACTTTGGAAATTTATATTCATTAAATAAAAGTTAAAAAAAAAAGAAAAAATGTGCAACATCACTAAACATCAAAGAAATGCAAATTAAATACATAGCACTACACACCTTCTAGAATAGCTCTTATCCAAAAGATAATATTTGCTGATAAGAATGTGGATAAAAAGAAACCCTTGATCACTGTTAGTAAGAATATGTTATTATACTACTTGACTTCAATGCATACTATAAAGCTCTAGTAATTAAAACAGTTTGGTACTAGCATAAAATATCAACACATAGATCAATGGAACAGAAGAGAGCTCAGAAATTAATCCACATGCATATAACCAACTGACTTTTACAAGAGTACTCAGACTGAACATTGGAGAAAGGATAATCTCTTCAATAAATAGTACTGGAAAAATTCTATGTATATATGCAGAAGAATGAAGTTAGATCCCTACCGCTTACCATATACAAAAGTCAACTTAAGATGGATCAAAGACATAAATTTAAGACCTGAGACTATGAAGAAGCCATGAAGAATATGTAGGTGAAGCACTTTAAGACACTGGTGAAGATGATGACTTCTTGAATAAGATCCCCAAAGCACAGGAAACAAAAGCAAAATTAGATAAATGGGATTATATCAAACTCAGAAGCTTCTGCATACCAAAGCAATCAATATACTGAAGAAACAGGAAAGGATTAATATCTAGAGTATATCATTAACTCAAAAAACTGAGCGGCAAAAAAAAAAAAATCAAGTTAAGAAATGTGCAATGGACCTCAATAGACACTTCTCAAAAGAAGAAATAAAATGGTCAACAAATATATGAAAAAATGCTCAGCATCACTATCCATAAGGGAAACGCAGATCCAAACCACAATGAGATATCACCTCACTCATGTCAGAATGGCTATTATCCAAAAGATGATAGCAACAAATGCTGGCAAGGATGTGGACAAAGGGGACACTTTTACAGTGTTGGTGGGAATGCAAATTAGTGCAGCCACTATGGAAAACAGTATGTAAAGTTCTTTAAAAACTACAAATAGACTTGCTAAATGATCCAGCAATCTCACTACTTGGTATATACCTAAAAGCCAAGAACATATTGTATCAAAAAGATCCTGGCACAACCATGCCTATATAGCAGCACTTTTCACAATAGACAAAATATGGAAATCAACCAAGGTGTCCATGATCTGATGAATGGATAAAGAAAATTACACATACACACACAGAGGAACACAAAATAGAGTTCTACTACTTGCATCAAAATTGGGGCAATTGGAAGACAAATGTTGAGTGAAATAAGCAGTACACAGAAAGACAAATTCCACATGTTCTTCCTTAAATGTGTGAGCTAAATTTTAAAAAGAAAAAAAATCAGAAAAAAAAAAAAACAAGCAAAAAAATCGCCTGTATACCAGTATTACCAAAAATATAGTTTTGTCAAACTTTGCTTTATATCTTTGCAAACAATTGGTTAAGAAACTATAGTTTTTCCATCTTGCTTTCCTTTAAGGCGGCAGTGACCGCGGGTGAAAGCAATCTCGAGCCATGAAGCTATTAACCAGAGCCGGGTCCTTTTCGAGATTTTATTCCCTCCAAGTTGCTCCCAAAGTGAAAGCCTCGGCTGCCCCCGCAGGAGCGCCTCTGCACCCTCAGGACCTTGAATCCACCAAATTACCAAATGGCTTAGTGATTGCTTCTCTGGAAAACTATGCTCCTGCATCCAGAATTGGCTTGTTCATCAAAGCACGCAGTAGATACGAGGACTCCAACAACTTAGGGACCTCTCATTTGCTGCGTCTTGCATCCAGTTTGACAACTAATGGAGCTTCCTCGTTCAAGATAACACGTGGAATTGAGGCAGTTGGCGGTACACTAAGTGTGACTGCAACAAGGGAAAAGATGGCACACACGGTGGAATGCCTGTGGGACAATGTTGATATTCTAATGGAGTTCCTACTCAACGTCACCACATCACCAGAATTTCGTCGCTGGGAAGTAACTGCACTTCAGTCTCAGCTAAGGATTGACAAAGCTGTGGCTTTTCAGAATCCACAGACGCATGTCATTGAAAATTTGCATGCTGCAGCCTACCAGAATGCCTTGGCTAATTCCTTGTATTGTCCTGACTATAGGATTGGAAAAGTGACACCAGAAGAGTTAGATTACTATGTTCAGAACCACTTCACAAGTGCAAGAATGGCTTTGATTGGACTTGGTGTGAGTCATTCTGTCCTCAAGCAAGTTGCTGAGCAATTCCTCAACATGAGGGGTGGGCTTGGCTTGGCTGGTGTAAAGGCCAGATACCGTGGAGGTGAAATCCGAGAACAGACTGGAGACAGCCTTGTCCATGCTGCGGTTGTAGCAGAAAGCGCTGCCATGGGAAGCGCAGAAGCAAATGCATTCAGTGTCCTTCAGCACTTCCCTGGTGCCGGGCCCCACGTCAAAAGGGGCAGCAACGCCACCAGCCTCCTATACCAGGCTGTCGCCAAGGGGACTCACCAGCCATTTGATGTTTCCGCTTTTAATGCCAGTTACACGGATTCTGGACTCTTCAGGATTTACACTACCTCCCAGGCAGCAGCTGCTGGAGATGTTATCAAGGCTGCCTACAACCAAGTAAAAACAGTTGCTCAAGGAAACCTTTCCAGTGCAGATGTCCAAGCTGCCAAGAACAAGCTGAAAGCTGGATACCTAATGTCAGTAGAGTCTTCGGAGGGCTTCCTGGATGAGGTTGGGTCCCAGGCTCTGATAACTGGTTCTTGCGTGCCACCATCCACAGTCCTTCAGCAGATGGACTCGGTGGCTGATGCTGATATCGTAAATGCTGCAAAGAAGTTTGTTTCTGGCCAGAAGTCCATGGCAGGAAGAGGAAATTTGGGTCATACACCTTTTGTTGATGAGTTATAATATGGAAGCACATATTACAGGACAAAACTGAACATTCTCTCAGCCATGACACAAAACACACGAAAGTTAAAAGTCTAACAAAACATCTTTTTTTCGCATGAAT
The DNA here is from genome assembly GCF_051225735.1 of Oryctolagus cuniculus. Lineage (NCBI taxonomy): Eukaryota > Metazoa > Chordata > Mammalia > Lagomorpha > Leporidae > Oryctolagus > Oryctolagus cuniculus. The sequence continues at coordinate 36,154,536 of NC_142873.1, forward strand.
GCTGGTAATTATTCCCAGCTGACTTAAAGTCAATAAAAACATCCTATTTAAATGTTAAAAAAAGAAACTATAGTTTTAATGATCTGTGATTATTTTTAAAATCTATAGTATATAAGTGAAATTGACATATTTTCATTTGATTATTGTTTATAGCCCTTGCCTATATTCTTGCTGAACAATAGTCTGTTTTAGTTTTAACATGCTGAACTCTTTATTTACTGGAGTATTAAGCCTTTGATTATAATGTGCATTAAAAATTTGCGACCTCACAATTTAAAATGAAAGAAAAAAGGAAGGAAGAAAGGTAAAAGAAGAGAGGAAGTGGGGAAGGGAAGTACCATTATATTCTTAAAATTGTATCTATAAACTACATTAAGTCTGTTCTCTTTTTTATTAAATATAAATCACTAGAAAAGTTAAAAAAAACAGTCATTATGGAAAAAAGTAAGATTCCTGAAAAAAATTGAAAATAGGATTACCATATGATCCAGCAATCCCATTTCTGGATTTATATCCAAATGAACTGAAATTAATATTTTGTAGAGATATCTGTGCTCCCATGTTCCTTGTAGCATTATTCATAGTAGTCAAGATATGGAATCAACTTTAGTGTCTATCAAATCATAAGTGGATAAAAATGTGTTTATATATATATGTGCATATTTAAACACACACACAATGCTATACTAGTCAGTATTAAAGAAGAGAGAATTCAATCATTCACTGCAACATAAATGAACTTAGAGGACATTACATTAAAAAAAAAAAGGCGAGGCACAGAAAGACAAGCACCATATGATCTTACTCACATGTAGAATCTAAAAAGTTGAACTAATAGAAATAAAGACTAGGATGACAGTTATCGTGGGAGGAAGTTAAAGGATACAAAATTTCAGTTAGATCAGAGGAAAAAATTCAAGATTTATTGTATAACCTGGTGACTATATCAAATAACAATGTATTTTTAAAAATTGCTAAGACACTAGATTTTAAGTGTCCTCACCACAAAATAGTAGTACATATGTTAACTAGCGTAATAAGCCATTCCACAATATATATACATTTCAAAACACCACATTTTACATGATATATTTGATTTTCATTAGCCCATAAGAAGTTTTTATCTATCTATTTATAGATAGATAAATAAGTTAGATACATACATACATACATACATAGATAAACTCAAAGAAAATGGGTTCAACAGGCACATTAAGATATGGAGATGATCAAACATCTAACGAAGGAACCTTCTGAATGTGAATATTTTGTTGTTACCTAATATTTAAAAACAGGTAGATAGCCGGCGCCGCGGCTCACTAGGCTAATCCTCCGCCTTGCAGTGCCGGCACACCGGGTTCTAGTCCCGGTCGGGGCACCGGATTCTGTCCCGGTTGCCCCTCTTCCAGGCCAGCTCTCTGCTGTGGCCAGGGAGTGCAGTGGAGGATGGCCCAAGTGCTTGGGCCCTGCACCCCATGGGAGACCAGGATAAGTACCTGGCTTCTGCCATCGGAGCAGCGCGATGCGCCGGCCGCAGCGCGCCGGCCACAGCAGCCATTGGAGGGTGAACCAACGGCAAAGGAAGACCTTTCTCTCTCTCTCTCTCTCTCTCACTGTTCACTCTGCCTGTCAAAAAACAAACAAACAAACAAACAAAAAAAAACAAACAGGTGGATAAAAGGGTCATTGTTGAGGAAAAAAAGAATGACTAGAAAGGGGAAAAGGGAGAGTCAACATTTTTTACAACATTATATGTTAAAATGTTTGAAATTTCAATTGTAAAATGAAAACAAATTTTCATTCGATGGAATACCATGTAGCAATGAAGAAGAAATGACTACAACCACATGCAATAAAATATATGAATTTCCAAGATACAAGGTTGCACCAAAGAAACCAAATAAAGAAAAATAAACCAATTTTGTTTAAATCTATTTCAAAAACAGATAAAGTTGATCTATGTCAGTTGAAATCCAGACGGTGATTACTTATGGGTAGGAGACATAAAGGACTTCTGGGACCTAGATGATGTTTTATTTCTTCATCTATGTGTGCTCCCTTGTGATAACTCATCAGTATATGTGCTTGGGAGTTTTGCACTTTTCTATATGTTAGGTTTAAATCTCAAAAGTTTTTTTTATTTTTTAAAGAGAGGAAGGGGAGGAGATGATGACATAGTCCCTGCTCTCATAAAACTTAAGGTCAAGTTAAAGAGACAGAAGTGCATGCAGAATTCCAACTTGGATAAGTGCTACAAAGGAAAGGTATTGGGTGGTCTATGAACATATAAGGAAATCTCCCATGGTCAGAAAGGTCCGGAGGGCTTCCTAAGGAGTATTACTGGAGCTGAGATCTGCAGGTGAGTGCATGAGTGGGAGATAGATGACATAGACAGCAAAGCCTTGTAGGCAGCAGGAGCACTTCATCCACTGCTTCCCAACAGTTACCTTTTCCTCTGTCTGTGGCTCTGCCCATTCCAGCCACCTACTCAGCCTCCACTCATCCTCACCCCAGAGTTGAGATGGATCATTTCTTTCCCTTTTTAATCTTTGTTTTAACTGATGCATAGCAGTTGTACATAATTATAGGCTACAGTGTGCTTTTTCAGTACATGTGTATAATGTGGCAGATCAAGGTAACCTCAAAACAATTATGGTTACTTTGTGCTGGAAACATTCAAAATTATCCCTACTATCTATTTTAAGATATTCAATTAGTTGTAGGCAGCTATAGTTATCCTATTGTGCAATAGAGCACTAGAAGTTAATCCTCTTATACAAATTCACCCCTATACCCATTTATCATATTCTCTTCATTTTCCCATTCCCCTTTTCTCAGTGAGAGACAGAGACTTTGAAATAAATGTTGAATGAACCTTCAAACAGATAGTACACTTCTAGTCATCAGATCTCCTAATTTTCCATGTTTGACAACATAATCAGTATTTCTTGTTACTAAACAGAGTCACACCTTTTTAAAAATAAGTTTTATTCATTTATTTGAAAAGCAGAGTTAGAGAGAGGAGGGAGGGAGGGGGAGAGAGAGAGAGAACCTTGAGAAATTAAATCCACTGGTTCACTCCCCAAAGGGCTGCAACAGCTTGGATTGGGCTCAGGTAGGTTGAAGCCAGGAGCCTACAGCTTCTTTCAGTTCTCCCACATGGGTTGCTGGGGTCCAAGCGCTTGGGGCCACCTTTTGCTGCTTTCCTCAGACCATTAACAAGGATCTTGTTAGCAAGAGGAGCGGATGGGACAGGAACAGGCACACATATAGGATGCTGGAATCTCAGGGGGAGGCTTAACCTGCTACACCACAACACTAGCCCCAAGTTACACTTTTTCAGTTTGCCAAAGTGCAGTGTTAACATGGTTATGCAGCAGGGTGAGAAAGTTGTCTTTTTAGCTGACAGTAATATATTTTTCTCAGAAAGCTAACAGTCTTGGCTTTAGAAAACACTCTCGGGCCGGCGCCGTGGCTCACTAGGCTAATCCTCCACCTTGCAGCGCTGGCACACCGGGTTCTAGTCCCGGTCGGGGCGCCGGATTCTGTCCTGGTTGCCCCTCTTCCAGTCCAGCTCTCTGCTGTGGCCAGGGAGTGCAGTGGAGGATGGCCCAAGTGCTTGGGCCCTGCACCCCATGGGAGACCAGGAGAAGTTCCTGGCTCCTGCCATCGGATCAGTGCGGTGCGCCGGCCGTAGCGCGCTGGCCGCGGCAGCCTTTGGAGAGTGAACCAACAGCAAAGGAAGACCTTTCTCTCTGTCTCTCTCTCTCACTGTCCACTCTGCCTGTCAAAAAAAAAAAAAAAAAAAAAAAAAAAAAAAAAAAAAACCACTCTCACAACTATTTGGGGGAGGAAGCTTAAACTCTTTGAGTGTGGCATGCTAAGAGACAAGAGATCAAAGCATCTCACTAAACTGCTGAAAGGAAGAAATGAACAGGGATGAAACAGAAGGTACAGAGTCAAATGAAAAGTCTGAAGGGGAAAATGACCAGTGGATATAAAAATATATGCTAATGGGTTTTTTAGTAGAGCTTTAGATTTATAGACTAATTGAGCAGATAGGATATACAGTTCCCTTCACTCCAGACACATGCACATAGTTGCCCCTACTGTCAATACCTTGCATTAGAATAAGGCCAGATATTTGTCTAATTTGTTATAATTAACAAACCAGCATTGATACAATTAACTGTAATCCACTGTCTGCATTGAAGTTTTCTTGCTGTGTTGTGCATGCTGTTGGTTTTGACAAGTGCATAACGACATGTGTTCACCATCAGTTTCACACAGATAGCTTTCCTATATTAAAATCTGCTGTGCTCCACCCATTCATCATTTCATGCCTCCCCTCACTCCAGCCTTTCCCAAATACCTGATCGGTGTTTTACTGTCTCTAGTGTTTTTCCTTTTCCTAAATGTCTATAATTGAAATCAGGCAGCATGTAGCCTCTTCAGATTGGCTTCCTTCATTCACCAATGTGTATTTAAGCTCCATTCATCCCTCTTTTTTTTTTTAACTTTTATTTAATAAATATAAATTTCCAAAGTACAACTTTTGGATTATAGCGGCTTTTTCCTCCCATAACCTCCCTCCCACCCATAACCATCCCATCTCCCATTCCCTCTCCCATCCCATTCTTCATCAAGATTCATTTTCAATTATCTTTATATACAAAAGATCAACTTAGTACATACTAAGTAAAGATTTCAACAGTTTGCACCCACAAAGATACACAAAGTATAAAGTACTGTTTGAAGACTAGTTATATCATTAATTCACGTAGTACAACACATTAATCTTACATGGGGAGTAAGTGCACAGTGACTCCTGTTGTTGATTTAACAATTGACACTCTTATTCAGTAATCACCTGAGGCTCTTGTCATGAGCTGCCAAGGCTATGGAAGCCTCTTGAGTCCGCCAACTTCGATCTTATTTAGACAAGGCCATAGTCAACGCGGAAATTCTCTCCTCCCTTCAGAGAGAGGTACCTCCTTCTTTGATGGCCTGTTCTTTCTGCTGGAATCTCACTCACAGAGATCTTTCATTTAGGTGTTTGTTTGTTTGTTTGTTTGTTTTTGCCAGAGTGTCTTGGCTTTCCATGCCTGAAATACTCTCATGGGCTTTTTAGCCAGATCTGAATGCCTTAAGAGCTGATTCTGAGGCCAGAGTGCTGTTTAGGACATCTGCCATTATATGAGTCTGCTGTGTATCCTGCTTCCCATGTTGGATCGTTCTCTCCTTTTTAATTCTATCAGTTAGTATTAGCAGACACTAGTCTTGTTTATGTATCCCTTTGACACTTAATCCTATCATTATGATCAATTATGAACTGAAACTGACCACTTGGACTAGTGAGATGGCATTGGTACATGCCACCTTGATGGGATTGAATTGGAATCCCCTGGCACGTTTCTAACTCTATCATTAGGGGTAAGTCCTATTGAGCATGTGCCAAACTGTACATCTCCTCCCTCTCTTATTACCACTCTTATATTTAACAGGGATCACTCTTTTTTTTCTTTGCTTTTTCATTTTATTTGAGAGAGGGAGAGAGAGATGTTTCATCTACTGGTTCATACCCCAAAGGCCACCAACAATGAAGGTTGCTCCTGGCTGAAGCCAGGAGTCCAGAACTCAATCCCAGTTTCTCAAATGGGTGGTAGGGATGCATGTACTTGAGCCATCCATCACCTGGAGCCTTCCAGAGTATGCGTTAGCAGGAAGCTGGATTAGAAGCAGAGTAACTGGGATTCAAACCTTAATAAAGGATGTAAATATCACACATGGTGATGTGACTACTGGGCCAAATATCCACAGTGCCCCTCTGTAATTTTTCATGGTTTAATAATTCATTTCTTTTTAACATTGATTAATGCCCCATTGTAGTGATGTACCCCAGTTTATTTATCTATTCACATAATAAAGGACATCTTGATTGCTTATGGGTTTTGGTGATTTTGGATAAAGCTGCTGTAAACATTCATGTGCAAGTTTTATGTGTGGACACAAGCTTCTAACTCAGTTTGGATGAATACCTATGCATGTAATTGCTGGATTATATGCTAAGAGTACTTTAGCTTTGTAAGAAATGGTCAACCAGGGGATTTTGTTTTTTAAAAAGTACTTAATACTTTGTGTGTCTGTGTGGGTGCAAACTGATGAAATCTTTACTTAGTATAGAGCTGATCTTCTGTATATAAAGATAATTATAAATGAATCTTAATGAAGAATGGGATGGGAGAGGGAATAGGAGGTGGGATGGTTTGGGGGTGGGAGGACAGGTATGGGAGGAAGAACCACTATAATCCAAAAGTTGTACTTATGAAATTTATATTTATTAAATAAAAGCTTTCCATTAAAAAAGTGATTTCTCAAAGAAAACAGATCCATTCCAACTCCCTCCCTGTAGGAACTGCCCCTCCCATAAAAATACTGAAGTAAAATTTGCTATGCATCCAAAAGCTGTGTTTTCATGGGTATGTTTGAAGGGAAGAGTTCAAAAGGCCTGTGAGCATGGAGTTGATGGGCAGAAAGTGGACCAGGGCTGTGTGCCAGAATATAATGCAATAGGGGAAGAGCTGAGTATGGGACAGAAGGATAGCTTATAGGATAAATCAGTTTAATCATAGCAGAAGTCTGGAACCTGACCAAGAAAATATAATTCTTCCACCACACATTTGCAGAAATTTGTAGAATTTGCAGAAATCTTATGAGGAGATTAAATTTCCCCCAGGAAATGGAAAGGGTTTGAGTTAACCTGTTCTACTGACTCCAATAAAAACACTCTTTGCATCTTCCTTTATAATGCAACCAGGGTAATTTATCTGACCATATGTCTTCCATATACAGTAAGATGCTGTATTCCTAAAAATAGAAACTCATGCATTTACTTGATCAACATCCCTCAGTGACTCCCTATGAACTGAAAACAAAGTCCAGTCCCCTTAGCAGGGCAAATTGTGCTCCCTGTCCCTTGTCATCTGTCTCACTGTCTTAGTCTTATAGCACTCATATATTGCACTGAACACTTTGCTGAATGTGCTAAGCACTGAACATACTTAGTGCTGAAAGGCCTCAGCACTGGACAAAGCTGGCAATAAACACAGGCAGCGCTGAATACTCTGCCCCATGCTCCTCACATGCCTTGTTGCTTTGGGTCATTGCCACCTTTTACTTTTCTAGGCTTTCTTTACCTGTACACTACTTGATTGTCCTTTAAAATTTAGCTCTGGTGTCTTTTCTTCCAGGCTCTTCTAAGTGTCATCTGCATTCTCAAAGTCCCTGTATGGATATCTTTATCTTAGCTAGTTTTTATCTTTTCTGTTCCCAATCATAACAACTTCTCAATGAATATGGTGTCTTTCTTGTCTTAATACTTCTATCAGATCTGTGCTAGGCAATGGTTACTAGTATGCCTTTCAAATGAATTTAACTCAACTCATCTAAGCAGAGGGTAGCAGCAGGGCTTCAGTGGTGACAGTGAATAGCACAAAAGGAAACTCAAACACCAAATGGATCAGGGATTGCTACTGGTCAGTTTCTTTGGGAGGAAGGTTTCAAATGAAGATAAAAGTGCAGGGCCGGCGCCGCGGATCACTTGGTTAATCCTCCGCCTGTGGGGCTGGCATCCCATATGGGCGCCGGTTCTAGCCCCAGCTGCTCCTCTTCCAGTCCAGCTCTCTGCTGTGGCCTGGGAAGGCAGTGGAGGATGGCCCAAGTGCTTGGGCCCTGCACCCACATGGGAGACCAGGAAGAGGCACCTGGCTCCTGGCTGTGGATCAGTGCAGCACTGGCCGTAGCAGCCATTTGGGGAGTAAATCAATGGAGGGAAGACCTTTATCTCTGTCTGTCTGTCTGTCTGTCTGTCTCTCTCTCTATGTCTATAACTCTACCTGTCAAATAAAAAATAAAGATAAAAGTGCAATAGATGGCTGAGAGACAATGCCTGCTGAGAAGGTAAAC